>NW_026068037.1:3739277-3743599 GCF_014885135.2 Alexandromys fortis | reverse complement strand
ACACACACACACACACACACACACACACACACACACACATACACAACAAAAATGGCTTTTATTTAAAAGACAAAACCATCAAAGTAGCCATGGTAATCATATTCAACAAATGAAAGGAAACCACACTAAAAGAGCAAAAGATAGAAATGTCTGATTATATCTTAATGAAATCTAACATACAAATGTCAACCAATGAAGAGAGAGGAATAATTTCCCATATATGGTAGAATGGAGTTGTAATAGTTAAAATAATAGTAAAAAATAAGCAAAATGATAAGTCACACAGTGGCTCAATTGTAGATTGGAGCTGGTCAAAGAGGGTATTAGAGATCCTCAAACCAAACAAGAGAATTACTCAATCTGATGCATACAGAGGAACAAAGAGCCCAAAAACATTGCTATCTCCTAAGGGAAGTATAATCATTTAGTACTAAATGCACTAGCGTAGCAGGTGTCACTAGGACAGAATAGGAATGACACAAAGACATAAAGACTAAAATCTTCCCAAATTCCATTTAAAAAGAGCTAATATGCACATCCACAAAGTTAAAGAAACCCCAGGTAGGTAGACACAAATATACAAAACCTCCGCATCTATACATACCATATTTAAGAATGTAAAGACAAAAAGGAAGACTCTCTTGAGCAGAATTGGAGAAAAATGACGTGTAAAATTGAAACTCAAAGATAGATGGCTGACTTCCCATCAGAATCAATCGATGTCAAAAGGCAATTGAAACTTTTGACAATAAAAACCAACACAACAAAATGGTCTTTCGAAAGCAACAATGAATATGGATGAACAAACATAAGAGAAACAATTTTGATCAAGCCCATTTTTACATTAAATATTAAAGGGTGTATTCCTGTAATATCTTAGCACTTGGAAAGTTGAGGCAGGAATTTCATGAGGTTGAAGTGAGTCTGACAAATACAGCAAGTTTCAGGGTAGTTTGTGCTACGTGGTTAGACATTCTCACAAGACTGATAACATCCCAGGACAGAAGGTGGAGGAGCCAGAGAGATGAACTGGAAAGTAAAGGCACCTACTACCAAACCTGATAACTGAGTTCAATCCCCAAGACTTACATGGTAGGAAAGAACAAAATCCCACAAGTTATCGTCTGACTTCCTCATGCATCCCATGGCATATAGGCCAACACACATACACACTTGTACGTTCGCCAAACAAATAAGAAATAATAAAGTAATGAAAATAAAGACAGAAACACAAAAGAAAGTTCTCTGCAAGAAGACAAGAGGTCTCAAGTACTAATTTACACACATTTCAAAAACAAGGAGTGGCAATAAGGCAAAATGTATGCCTTCAGTCAGTCTGTAGATAATTGTACTAGAAGGTGGTCCTATTGGAGGAAGAAAATTGAGCCAGATGATAGCTACTGCTGCAAGAAAAATGAACAGACACAGAGAGCTAAATGAGAAGCTTTATGTAACATTCCTCAGATATAGACTTGCTCTCCTTTCTCTTCTAAGCTTTCTGAAAAGCTTAATTATAAAACACATTGGCTTGCAGTATTATGATATAGTATGTACAATAATGAGCACAAAAAAAAGAGAAAGGAAATTAAAGATGTATAGGGATAAAATTTCTCTATTTCATGGAAATCATGTAGGGAGAAATCTAAATAAACCCAAACAATGAAACAGAACTAAAATCCAGAAACAAATTCTTCTATGCAACCTTCCTATGTAACCCTCTCATATAATCCTCCTATGCAACGATCCCAGGAAACCCTCCTGTCTAGACCTTCTACGCAGCCCTCCTATGTAACTGTCCTAGGGAACCCTCCTGTGTAAGCCTTGAAAGCAAATCTCCTATGAACGCCTCCCCAGGCAACTCTCCTTTGTAACCCTTGTAGACAAGTCTTCTGTGAACTCTTAATCCTCATGCAGCTCTTGCAGTCCTCCTATGTAATGTATGCATGTATTATGTTAAACAAAGGAATTTTATATGATCATATAAAACTCTACTTATGGAATGCGCTGTCATAATTGGCACATCCATATCACATGTGCTTCCTCTAATGCTCGAGGAACATTGAAGAAGGAATGATGATAAGAGCTAGAGACCAGGAAAGGGTCAAAAACAGAATCAGCTACACATGATGTGATTAGCACACCCTTGAACTCAGAGCAACTGTGACTGTCTACACAAGACCTATACAATATTGATCCAACCAACATCCCAGGACAGAAGGAGGAGGAGCCCGTAAACCCCCGGTCCTAAGTGATGACCTATTGAAAGTTGATGACTTCTACATAAGGAAGAGTAAGTTTTCTTTACAGGTGTGACTCTTGCTATGGATAGGTTGACTGTCTTCTAGTGGATGTCCCCACACTTATGCCTATATGGGTAGTACAAATTGGACTCAATGGCTTATTTAAAAAAGGACATAAATTTGAGAGGGGTTGGGTAGGGTTGACTCAGGAAGTGTTAAGAAGATGATGAAAAGGTGAATCAACTTAAAATACAATGTCAAAGAATAAGGAAAGTATTTGAAAGAGTATATTGAATATATATGGAACATATATGGAATACTCAGACAGACAATTCTATAGAGAGAGGAGGCAGATTGATGATTGCTCAAGGTTTAGAATAAGGAGAAACTAAGGAGTGACTATTAGTGATAACAAGTGGCAAAACTGCCAAATTAGATTATGGTAATTATACTTTTAAATATACCTTGAATAAGGAAATGTTATGGTATGTGACTTATATCTCATTAAAATTGTTTGGCATGTCCTCTTTTTCCATTATTATTGTTACAATATATACACACATATATATCATATATACATATTTGTGTATATGCATATATATTATGTATACATATATCCCTAAATACAAACATAATAAGCTCAGTTTCTATAATGTTACTTATATGTATTTTTTCAGGGTTCATTTGGTATTAAATAACTAATTGGTGTGCTCTTCCCTGGGAAAGACTATTTCTCCCACTCTCAATTGCCTTAGTTTTCTGCAGTTCTTTGTATAGAGTGGAGGCCTTATGGACTTTCCCCTACCTGTGTTAGCATTATCTATTGTTTTGTTTGTTTGTTTGTTCATTTGTTTTCATTCTGGACAGGGTAGTGAGGCTTATACTCCCAGCACTAGGGAGACAGAGGCAGAAGGATCTCTGGAACTCTCTGGCCTGCCAGTCTGGAATAACAAAAAATTCCAGACCAATGAAAGGCACTGTATTGGCCAGGAGGTGGTGGTGCACGCCTTTAATCCCAGCACTCAGGAGGCAGAGGCAGGCAGACGTTTGTGAGCTCAAGGCTAGCCTAGTCTTCAAGAGCTAGTTCCAGGCCAAGCTCTAAAACCATAAAAAACCCTGTCTTGAAAAACCAAAAAAAAAGAAAGAAAAAAAGCAAGGCATTATATCAATGGAAGTGGATGGTCTTCTTAAGAATAACAGTGAGGTTGTTCTCTGGCTTTTACATGTACACATGTCATACATATCTGTGTATGCATGCATTTTAAAAATATTTTCCAGTTGGAGATCTATAGTCAGACAATGCATACTGTGATTATTATTTTATTTCCCAGTGATTTGATTCAATGGACAAATAAATTTAGGAGTATGATGATTTTAATATTATCATTGTTACTAGTAGAGGTATCTGGAGAACGTAATTTGAGTGAGTGTCCAAGCAGCCTTGCTATATCTTTACCTCTAAAATTATCAGTAAAAAAAAGTATACTACCTATTTCTATGTAACAAGCCTCAAACCTGGAGTATCATCAATTCTGATGGTTCTGTGGGTTGATTGCACACTTTTGACAGTTCTGTGGGTTGACTGGACTGTTCCAATAGCCCTGCAACTCACGCATACAGCTCTGTTGGTTCTCTGGTCCAACTGGATAGCTCTGGAGGTTCCCTGGATTTACCACAAAGTTCTAATAGATCTGTAGGTTTGGTGGATGGCTCTTCTGTGGGTCAGCTGGATAGTTTTGATGGTTCTATTGGTAGATCACTGAGATCTAGAAGTAGGCTCACTGACAGTTTGGTGGTTCTATAAGCTGACCACACATTTCTGATAGTTTTGTGGGTTAGCTGAACAGTTCTCACAATTCTGCATATTTATCACAGTTTTGATGGTCCTGTGGATTGACCATATAGTTCTCGTGCTTCTGTGTATCTGTTAGACATCAGGTATTATTTATTTTTTTTTGTAATCTGATACGTTTTTATTTTATTTTTTTTTCTTTTTTTTTATTGAGAATAAGAAAAAAAAGTTTCCGCCTCCTCCCAGCCTCCCATTTCCCTCCCCCTCCCCCCAATCTTCTCCCCCTCCCC
>NW_026068037.1:3689724-3738682 GCF_014885135.2 Alexandromys fortis | reverse complement strand
ATGTGCTTCCCTGCTCCCCTATCCAACCTTCCTTTATCCCAATCTTCCTGTTTCCCCAAGTTCTCCCAATCCTCCCCTTCTTACTTTTCTCTCCCTGTCCCCCCTTATCCCCAACCCACCCCACCCCCAAGATCCCAATTTTGTCCCCGGCAATTTTATCTACTTCCCTTAGCCAAGAGGATATGTATACAATATTCTGTCTGTGTGTATATCTGCAGGCCAGAAGAGGGCACCAGACCTCATTACAGATGGTTGTGAGCCACCATGTGGTTGCTGGGAATTGAACTCAGGACCTTTGGAAGAGCAGGCAATGCTCTTAACCACTGAGCCATCTCTCCAGCCCCGACATCAGGTATTATTTACTTCACTTGATATCTATGTTCATGTGGCAGGTGGACTGAATAGGGTGACCCCTGTAGACCACTCCACATGCCTGGAGCCATGGTCCCATCTGTGCATCTGCAGTACTCTGACTGTCCACTACATGGCTCTTACTCCATGAAGTATTTTTCAACCCCTCTCTCTCTCTCTCTCTCTCTCTCTCTCTCTCTCTCTCTCTCTCTCTCTCTCTCCCTATCCCTCTTCCTCTCTCTCAACTTCTCTGTCTCTCTCTCTCTGACTAAAACAGTCTGAACTTAATTCCAGCATGGCAACAACATTCCAAAAAGGAGAAAATGGATCCTCTAGGCTCTTCAAGAACTATACCTGTGACTTCTAAAGCATTGTCACCATTCCCTTTAACTGGTGTAAACAAATGAAAGTACAGACACGGATCTCAAGAGTAGGAAAATTAATGGGAGACAGGGAAAGTAAAACACGATTAATAAAAGCTCAGGGTCAGAAACTGGGGTTCAACCTGCAGATCTGAAAAACAAAACAGCCACCTCCTGGCTATTACCTTGACCTCCGTCTGAAATGGCGATCCTGCCTCCAGGAATCTCAGAATGAGATTGTGTTTTGAGAGCTGTTTCCTCCCATTTTATATTCCTCTCTGGGGCTGGGATTAAAGACGTGCGCTGCCTGGTTTCTATGGCAACTTGTGTAGCTACTGGGATTAAAGGTGAGTGTCATTGTGGCCACTGGGATTAAAGGTGTGTGTTACTATTACCTGGTCTGTATGGCTGAACAGTGAAACTGTTTTACTCTTAGATCTTCAGGCAGGCTTTATTTATTCAAATACAATTGAAATGCCACTACATGAAAGCATGTAAGACAAAAGGAAGAATTGTGGCAGCCCCAGTGGGGGAGAAAACTTAAAACAGACCTACATATCCACTCACTAACTGAAAATATGAATTTTCGTGGCCCAGACACTGACTGAATGGCAAAGGGTGAACAGAGCAGTTACTATCTACAGATAATTAGATTAAAGAGAGGAAGTAATTCCTAATTTTTTCTTCCGAAAGAAGAGTTCCCGTCCTGGGAATCTTTCCATCCCTGGTATCAGTGAGTAAAGCAGTAGAGGAGGCCCTGAGCTAGTGTTTCTCCTGAGCATAATATTGAAGAGTAAGTGGCTACATCACACCAGGAAGAAGCCATGTTCACCAAACAAAACATCAGGAAATAAGCATATGACACACTTCTTGTTCCTCATTGAGGCTTAGCAAATGCAAGGAAGTTGCTAGTCAGGAAAAGAAGGAAAAAATAAAGACACATGATCTCATCTTGAATAATGGCATCAACTATCTCCAACTCACAGGGTCTCATCCTATGTGAGGTTATCAACTGCTCCGACTCCATCCAGGGTTTTCGCAGTCTCTGCTCTTCTTTATAGAGATTTGAATCTAAATATATGTGAAACCTAAAGATGGTACTGCAATGACAATTGAGAGGATGGCCCTTGTCGAAGACAAGCATATGACTTTCAGATGCAGGAAGTCCCCAGAGTCACTGCCAGGTCAGGTTAGAATGCCATGGTGTGTCCCCTTCTGCACTGGAAGATTGGGAATGTGTATGATTCTATTACCTAATTGATGAGGCAAATTCTGGATCACTGTTGATGTTTGCTCCTAATAAGTGCAGACAATAAGACAGGTTGCTTCCATTTAGACATACTAATGAATATGGTTTTAATTTTGATCTTCCGTCCCTCCAAAGCAGTCACATTTTGAAACCTGGAAAAATGGTGGGAGCCTAGAAGCATCACAAATGGGCTTTCTCCCTGGGGTAATTCACCTAAAGCAGAAATCTGCAGGCAAAGAACAACTGAATAAACAGAAATTAAAACCACCACTTGGTGCCTACTAGAAAACTCTTCTTGTCCTCATTTTGGAATCCCACGGGGCCTAGAACATTCTGTATTCTGAGTTGCTCTTTTTGTTTGTTAGCCCTTGCTTTGAGTATTTTTGAAATGATTGTTGCTTATAAGAACAATGAATTTGAAAGCATGTCAGGAAGAAATAGGATACAGAGCTTGACAAAGTGTTGAACTGCTGTGTTGCATTGGAGATTATAATAACAGGTTAAAGGGCAGACCGAGGTTTTGAGGAGTCCAAATCATGGATAAAGAGTATGGGTTACTCTCATTTAGACAAACATCAACTTACAAGTACAAAATCAGATACTGGGTCTTATCAGTAGTCAATATAATTTAAAGATCTTAGGAAAAGCTTTTTGGGTTTCATACAAAATTGGACTCTGTTGAAGATGTAACCTTATTGAATACAGTATATGACATAATCATTTTTTATGTAAAGATCAGTAAAACTCATCTCATCGTGGGCACATGTACTTTGTATCAGAGAAAATGATTTATGGCAGATAAGAGGATATGCTACTGACAGACAAGTAGCTTTCTGGCAGTTTCATAAGGAAATACCTGACAGTGGGCAGCCTAAACAAAGAGAGTTCTGGTCTCCATATGGAGGCTAGAATAGTCCAAGTCGGGTCACCAAGAGTTTGGCTGCTTCTGAAAGCCTCTTTATGAGATTCTTTGGTGTGATCTTTGGCTTGGCATTGCTTTAAAGGCATTAGCCCAGTAGCTGGTCTTTGTCACCTGGTGTCCTTTCTCTGCATATGATGTACCTGTCTCTGGACAGAAATTGTTCTTTATGCTTTTTAAAAGGACTTCAGTCATTTATATTAAGACATTCATATTTATTTTACTTCATCTGACTCATCAACAAAGGACTTATCTCTGAATGAAATCAAATTAAAAGATACTGAAGGTTGATCTTCAACATTTGGAGAAATGCAATTCAAATCAAAACAACAGATAACAAGATATTGATACATAAACTAATGTCCCCGGTAAAACACTGCAACCTTTACACTCTATCCTAACATGTGGAAATTTGATCAGAATGTCACTATAAAAGCAAAATCACCAAGTTTGTCAATATAAAACCCACTAAGAAAGATGGTAGGGTGCACCCATTGGTTGCAATAGTGGCATGATGGTTATGGAGTTACTTTTAATTGTACTTGATTGGCCTAGTCCACAGTAAGAACTTCATACTTAGAAATGTAAACACGATCAAAAGCCTGTGACTCGGGAGGTTATGGAACCTGGGCAGAGACCATGAGGGACCTACTGTGGTTGTGCTCAAGAGATATGCTCTCAAACTCTGTCCTAAATATTGGGGTTTATGTGCACAAATTTGTGCTATTCTTAACATTGGCCAGAGAAGCATCTATTTGGCATGGGAAGTGAATAATAAAGAGACTTACAATTGATGAAAGTACACAGTATAAAAATTCTTTGTATTCAACTGTGTACTCATCAATATCATCCTCCCACCATCCAAGAATGCAGAAGAGAGGCCAAAAAAATGTACAAGTTAGCAGAAAGACAGAAGAGCCATGAGCTGCTGACCTCTGCTGCATGCATGAAGAAAGAGCTGCTGTAGTTTTATCTATACAATACATGCTAAAGGTCAAGCCATTCAAAATTTCAGCTGGGCTGAGGCCCCACCCTTATCAGAGGAGCTATTGCAGTTGGTAGCTGGTGAATGAGGGAGAGTCACTTTTAGGCAAGCGGATGCTGGTAAGTTGCTCCTGCCCTGGTAGATGGCCACATGGGCATCGGCATGTACAAATGGGCAGCACTAATTGGACACTGGGATTTTGATCACAAAGAAAATAAAAAGAGGAAATGAAACTGGGAAGGAAATGGTTGCGGGCATTGGTGGGAACTGGAGAAAGATAGATGATATGACAAATATGCATTGTATATGTACATAGAACTCTAAAGAATGTTATTTTTAAGAGAAAAGTAAATTCAAATAAATTCTTTCCATTGTATGCCTGGCAAACACCGGTAGAGCCTTTATGGTGCTTGGACATCACAATGTCTGGACCAAGTCTCTAGTCTACTGATCGCACTTGTCTCTGCAAGGCCCTCCTCTCCTCTTCCTGCCCTGAACTTTTCCTGAAAGGACTGGTTGATGGACTCCATCACCTGGGCTCCTAAGCCTCTGACTACAGGTTAGGCTCAGCCTTTGAGAACTCCTGGGAATAGATTATAAAGTAGTATGGTGCATAAGACACACGGACATAAGCCCTCCATCTTTCCTCTGACCTTGTCCCTAGCTGTGTGTCTCAAATGAAGATTTTTTCCCCTCCCCTGGGATCTTTCTTTTCCTTTTGAAAATTGAAGGGTGACAGTCCTTAATATTCCACACCCTGGATCAGGACTCTTGTCTGTGTTTCTTCTGCCTACACATCTGGAAAACAAAAGTTTCTCCCTGAACCATTCTATTTTAACTGTTCCATTTGTTTGTATGGGACCCTGACTCATATATTCCCCCAATTCTCAGATTTAATCACTCCTTCCCTTATCCTTCCAGTGCATTAAACTTAATATCAAACCCCACAGACTTATTGCATTATGCCTATGTAATGGTATTTGCCAGTCTGACTCTCCTACTAGGCCAACAGGAGCAGGCCATCTAGTTGGACTCTAGGATCTTCAGCCCTTCCAAATTTGTATCTGATTAAATTTACCTCTCTTCTCTCTTCTTTCCTCTGTTTCTGGCAATTGGACTCTAAAAGCATCCAATCAAGCAATATTTAAGCTAATTTAGAAATAATGAGTCTTTCTTATACTGTACAATATTTATCAAAATCAACTGAATGGTATTATTTTAGTAAGAAAACAGCACAGTCTAGGAAGTATTCATTTCAGTCCATACAGTTAGACCTGCAGGAGTCATTTGTTAGATTTAAAGAAAAATTTAACCTGAGCGCTCTCTCTCTCTCTCTCTCTCTCTCTCTCTCTCTCTCTCTCTCTCTCTCTCTCTCTCTCTCTCCTTACCTCCTTACCTCCCTCCAGCCCGCCTTCCCTCCCCCTCTCCCCCATCTGAGTGTGTGTGCTGGGATTGAATCTAAGGCACTGTGAATGCAATAAACACTCTAGCATTGAGCTACAGCCCTGCCTTGGCTGTATTTTATGCCCTGCTTCTATAGTTCTACACAATGGCAAGTTTTCTAAGTCAACTGCTGTGCAATTGTTCTTTGTCCTATGACTTCCTTTTGAGGCCTCTCCCATCACAGAATCTTCTGCTCCTTCTAGCACAGATTGATGGTGTTCTTCTGTGAGGCTCTACTTATTCCCATAAACTCAGTATGTATAAGCCCTTTTCCCCCTGACGTCCTTCTTCATCATGGATAGATGAAAACGTTTCCCCAGTGCTCCTTTTTTCTTCCCTTTTTAATCTCTATCCACTTATGTGTGTGTGTGTGTGTGTTTGCTTATCAGACATCTTTTCAATAGCTGCTTATCAGACATCTTGTCAATAGCTCTGTCGCCCATCAGTTGTTTGCAGTATCTGCTAAGACCCACTAGTGTCTTAAGATGATGTACTGAAGAAAGCCACAGAGAAATAGAACTTCAGCTTTGAGTCTATGGACAGAAGAATAAACTTGAAACAAACTTCCTGGATGAATAGTATTTTAAAAGATTATCCCTTTTTTTTTAATCTTTTATTTTCCATTCAAAAATTTACACTTACTTCCTTCCTCCCATTGTCCTCCTGCTCTCCCACTCCTCCTCCTCCCTCCCTCTCCCTCCTTAAAAGAGGGCAGGGAACCCTGCCCTGTGGGAAGTTCAAGGCCCTACCCCCTCCACCCATGACTAGGGATCTTTGCATCCAAATAGACTAGGATCCCAAAAAGTCAGTATGTGCAGTAGAAACAAGTCCCAGTGCCTTTATCAATGGCTTCTCAGTCAGCACCGATTGTCAACCACATTCAGAAAGTTCAGTTTGATCACATGCTCATTTAGTCCCGGTCCAGGTGGATTTGGTGAGCTCCCATTAGAACAGGCACACTGTCTCAGTGGGTGGACCAACCCCTCGCAGTCGAGACTTCCTTGCTCATCTTCTCCCTTCTTCTGCTCTTCAACTGGTCTTTGGGAGCTCAGTGCATTGCTTTGATGAGGGTCTCTGTCTCTATCTCCATCCATAGCCGGACGAAGATTCTATGGTGATATTCGAGATAAACATCGGTGTGATAGTGGGGCAAGGCCAGTTCAGGCACCCTCTGCACTGCTGCCCAAGGACCTAGCTGGGGACATCTCTTGGACACCTGGGATAAAAATAAAATTTGTCCAATTATGCCTATTTAAAATTGCATGCAATACATTTACTCATCTGTATCTAATACAATTTTCTTCTACATTTGTGTGAAATTACTTTTACATTTATTGATAAATTTAAAGATTAAAATATTATCATATTATTAACAGGAAAAAAATAAAAGGTTATCCTACTGTTATATCACACATGGAGTTGTAGAGATAGGTGGAGATTCTGTGGAGAAGAAACAAGCCATGAGTCAGGAGCTTGTGAGAGTGGGGCTGAATTAAGAAGTAGTTGCAGAGGGATGGAAGAAAGGCAGGTGAGAGTGTTGGCTCTAACAACAGTTGTTGTTAGTCTTTTCAACGGTAGATCCTCCAGGGAGAAACTGCCTCTCCTTTCACTCAATAAGGACGTTGCTAACAAGGAACACGACTGCACACAAACCTGTTCACTTCACCAGCAGTCAGAAGCAGCCATCTTACTGTGAGCATGTGTGCTCCTGTGCACTACTGGAGAAAACTCCTGCCTTGCTGCTTAGTGCTCTTTCTTATTTGTAACCTTACAATACACCTGCTTCTTAGAGGACTTCCCCCTGGTCCCTACACGTTGCTAGTTCCTCCTGTGCCAGCTATCCTGAAGTGGCCAAATATTTGTCAGTTGGTACCCACATCACCTCCTCTTTATTTCCATGTTTAAGAATCCAACAACTCAGTGAGTGATTATTTAACTTCAGTATCTATCAGAGTTACCTAGAGGGGTTATTCAAATATACAGATCTGAACCCCACCTCAAGGACCTCTGATTGTGCAGAGCTTAAGTATGTCTCTGTGTTTCTTTGTCTAGGTATGCAGGCCAAGTGATACCAGAGGGGTCAGGGATGTACCTATTCTCTCCTAGAGGCAAAGACTTTCAATAATGAAGAATTTGCTTTATTTGTCTATTCTCAAAAGGTTACCTGTTTTCTTCTTGTGTGCACTGATGCACTGTAGTCACTTGCAAGAATTTAAGAATTGTATTAGATATAGTCACTTACAGGTCAAAAATATCCAATAATGTGAGTGATTTATTCAGTAAATATTCAGTAGACACTTGCTATCTGTGGTAAATATTGTACATTTTGAAAACATAAGACAAGACCTCTACAAAATTCTGTGCTATCAAAAACATTCAGCTCCAAAAGTTCTAAAGTCCAGCCATGTTCCAGAGATACCATATATGGTCATTCGAGACCACACTATATGAACCAGGGTGGTTGTGTGTTTTCACCTAAGCTGGAGTTATGTTGCCAAGATTTCCATTCCCTGCAAAATTCTGGATAGTGCTGGGCACTCATCTGGAAGCAACATACATTACACACAGCAGATTTTATACATTTACAGATCATGTGGTTCAGCCTTCAGACATAGGCAAGCAGATAGCTCCCGCTACTCAAGTCCCCACTGGATCTTCCAGGTGCTCTCATATGTAATAAAATGTACCAGTACACACTGCTCACTTTATTTGGATTGAATGAAGTCATATACCTTGGTTCTAATTTGTTCTTGTGAAGTCAGTTTTATTATTGGATCTGGTCTCCTTTGCTTTTTTGCATTCCAAATGGTCCTTCTTACTAGCTTTGTATCACATACAGTGGCATCCATTCAACCTCAAGTAGGCAGAGAGTTCCCCTGAAGTCACAATGAACTTTTGTAATTATTAAAGGCAAGTCTCGATTCTATGTTGCTTATTCCGAACCACTCTTAGTAGTAGTTCTGCTTTATAAAAGCTGAGACAGACAGACTCCCACAGCAATACCTGTACTGCTGCTGGGGTTTGTTCAGTGCACCAATGCTCTTGTGCACACTGCTCAGTCTAGCCCTCATAGGCTACCTGACCTTGATAGAACCACAGAACTGCACTTGACTTCATGTGGAACTTGACACCTTCACTTTGCAGGCACAGACAAAATGCCAAGGTCAACTCCAACACTGTGTAACTACTTTGTGCTTTTGTTGACTTCTGCACTCACGTTTTTTTACTTTCTCCATGTTACTTATCTCTCTACAGATTTATGTATTCCTTTGTTGATGTGCTTTCTTTGACTTCCTCCACTGGGTGGTAAGTCCTATGAAGAAATATGTGTTGTCTATCATACATACTGAAGTATCACCAGTGCTTAGCCCTGGAACATGCTTTGATGTTCACTTAACATAATGAATGACTGGGTTGCAGCCATCAAGGTTGAATAGCCAAAGTTACCCCATCATGGATAGATACATGGGTTAATAAATGAAGAAAATTCTTGGAATAATGAGCTACTTAATATTAAGAACTCCTTGTTAAGAATTAAGAATTCCTTGGCTTTTTTTTTTTTTTTTTTTTTTTTTGGATTTTGCAGATCAGCCCCACATTGGGTGCCATTATGTCAGAGTCTGATGCTAGCCTGGACCTTCAATTATTTCTCTGAACCAGACTCCAATATAAATGATCTCTTTCTGGACTGGTATGGAGGTGCAGAAATAAAGACACAACTCACATGGCTTTATCGGGAAGGAGATTCTCAGTAGCATCCTTTGAAAAATGTATACTCTGGGCATAAAATTTGATAGTAAAGTATGTATTGGTATGTATAAATCCCTAGATTAAATTCCCAATGGCCCCAAATTCTTCAGTAAGCTGGTTAAGAAAATGTGGACACTGTTAGTCACAATAGGCCAGAGAAAGTCAAGGAGTAAAGCAAACTACTTTTTCTGTTGGCTCCCAAACACTGGCAGAAGGGTCTCCATGTATGATTCACGCCCACATAATGCAGTATTAGCAACAATCAGATAAGTTTTGACAAGCTCTCTATCTTGGTAGCCTGTCATGACTGGGAAAACGTAAGGAGGTCTACATATTCTTTATCATAGGGAGGGTGGTCCCAGGCCCTGAAAATGTAAGACGGTTTACATATTCTCATCACAGGGAGGTTGGTCCTGGGCCCTGAAACTGATTAAAGCACACAGTTCATTGTGTGATACAGAATTTGAAAAATAACACAATCAAAGCAAGTCTGAGGCTATGTTCTTCCCAAAGGGGCACACAATAAATTCAATACTGAAGAAAAATGCATGGAGAACAGCTATGACCCTTCTGGGTGTGCCCAAAGTGCAGGCAATGAAGCGTTTCATTATAGATTCACAACTGAACACACTATTTCATCTCTTTTCCACAATTCTTATGATAGAGCTTTCTGAGAGACATTTTGAGACCTGGAGGCAGAGGGATGGTACACTCTTCAGACACTCTTGAGATCTAAGTGTGTTGGTGGTTCACGCTGAGAGAGTAATAGTGAAGTTGTGCCGGCAGGAGAGCTAAGCGAGAAGTCTCAGTGGATGAGAGATGTGGGAGAAAGCCTTGGGAGCCCAGAAGGTAACAGGGGACATGGGAACTACAGTAGGGTGCAATGACCAAAGTTGGGCTCACTTAAAAATACAAATGACACGAGACTTAGGTTAAAAGATATTGAAAATAAAGCATTCCAACCATCTGAAGACTGATTAAGATGGAAACAGAGACAAATTTAAAGAGAAACATGCACTTTTATCAAGTGTCCTGGTAAATAATTTCTTACTTCCCACATCACAGAAAGATGAAAACTGTGCTGAGTGCATATGGAAATAACCATGAATATGGAATGCTGACTGAGTTTTTGTGGAAAGGTAAACTCAAACCCCCAAGTACGGAACATCCCATTATCCTGTTTCTTGATGTTCCAATAAATCATCATAGACGAATACCTGCAAACAGCCTTGACATTCAGTCATTACTTCCTGGAGGGTGTAAACCTTTAAGTTCTGTCTCAGCATTACAGCATGTGACGTCATCTTGACACAACCTAGAATCACTTAGAAAAAGAGTCTTGATGAAAGATTGTCCAGGTCAGGTTGGCCTGTGGGCATGTCTGTAGGAGATTGTACTAATTGCTTTAATTGACTTGAAAAGACCCAACATGAAAGTGAGTAGCTTTAGTACATGGTTTGGGGCCCTCCTGTAGAAAAATGTAGAAAGCTGGCTGGACACCAGGTATGAGCACGTCATCCTCTCTCTGCTCTTAGCAATGGATATAATGTGACTCGCCCCTGCCACTGCCTCAGGTTCCTGTCACCCCAGTGATCTAGAATTATGAGAAAAAGTAAGGCTTTTCTCCCCTAAATCACTTTCTGTCAGAGAGTTTTTGCCACAACACTAGAAGAAAAAAGTGAGGACAGTGTGTAGTAACAGTTTGATGAATATTTGATGAGTAACTAAAAGAAGGAAGATGGGAATGTTTGCTCTGCTCACTTTCAGAAAACATACGAAGATTGCTTAACAGCAAGGGGTCTCACATAAAACCATAAATGCATTATATGAAAGTCTTAAGACACAGCACAAATCTGACAAATTCTCCCTGACATACTGAAACACTAAATCAAAAGCAAGGTACCCTTCTGATGTCTTTTAGCTCTCCACCTTAACTACATAGTGGAGAGAAAAGAAAATTGGAATTTGCATGATTGAGTCAACTTTCCTGCATTTTTTGTGAATGAAGACTCATGTGAACATGCACAAGCAGGTGTATCTGTTTGGAAGCAGAAATAACGATAATATGAGGCAAAGTAGAGAAGGGTGTGGTCATCTGATGACCTGAAGTATTGAGAAGAAGATAGGAATTTGGGGTCTAAAATGAATCCATTTTTTTTATAGCTCATGCTTTTGTCTTTGTAGATGCAATGAAGCATCCATCCCAACAATCGGATCTTTTAAAAGCAATTCTTCTTTGCCATTAACATTTGCCTAATGCAGTGTCAGTTGACATTAAGAAAAGTTGATCAGGTAGACTTGGGTAGACTGAATTCTTTGGGGGAGGAAAAGTAAAACCAGATTATTCCGGTACTGAGGTAATTTAAAAATCCATAATAAATAAAGTAATGTGATTTTCAGAGAATCACTTAAGCAGAAAAAAACGGCATAAAGTTACGACATCTACAGAAAAATAGGAGTTCCTTAAAAGTTGTAGCTCTTCATTTATTGGATAAGCATTTCACGTTGACTTAGTGATTAAGAAATGAAATGTTTATTTTTCTGGTTTTGTGGAAGAAAGTGTATTGTTTTATATTTGTATAAATTTATGGCTGAAATTTTAGTGTTGAGAATCTGCAGGGTCACTGCACATTAAATGGATATTGATCTAACATTAGAAATAAAAAACAATACCCATTAAATTAATCAATAAAGACTTAATTCTGATGAACTCAGCAGCCTAAGGTGGGGTACTTTTTGTGGCTTTTTCCCCTTTCCAAGCAAACTATTTCATGGTATAGTAAATAATCCAACATTTAAAAGATTATGCTGGGGGAAAACAGCACTGGTGAAAGCTGCCGTTTGTAATTGCAAAGTTAATTATCTTTCCTAAACCATCAGTTGTCACTTAGAGAGACCAGATTCTTGCAGACTCTCCAGGGACTGCCTTTATTTCATTCCTAATGGCTTGGGACCCACCATTTTGCTGTCTCTGAACATTTGGTCACTGAATGCACCATTTATGGAGTATTGTTTAATTAAGGACAAATTAAGAGAACTGTGCACAGAATTTAATTTCATAGGCTCTGTAAATTCTTTTAAAGAGGATACTAACTATAGGCATGATAAGTTTTCATTATCCATTTCTTCTATAAGGTATTGACAATTTATTGTCGGCAACAGTTCCGAGTTTTGTTTACTCTTCAGGGGATTTGTGTTGGCACTGTACTTTCGTGCTTTGCGGAAATCCTATTGGCGGCATCTGACTCCATTAACCCCTTCCACTCAGAAGAATACAGAAGTGGAAGCTGGTGTTTTAAGACTGCATTTGGCTTTTGTAAAGACTAGGAATTTCTTCGAAGCATCAAATGAAAAGTGACATTAAAATGTATGTTTAATGCTTTAGTAGATGGGATAAAAAATATTCTATATTATAGCTATTATTGACCCTTCCATTTGGCAAGTAGTTAGTGAGTGCTTGCTGTACACCAGGAAGCATCATAACAGAGAATACACCATGTACTAAATGCAGGAGTCCTGAAATATTTTGGTTTTAAAATAAATATTTCTGAGATCCCTATTGTCACACTAAGTTCAGAAAGTAAGCTGCAAGTTTTAGTATTGCTATCTTGGGAGACTAATTCTGTGCTACATACAGAGTAAACCTTGGAGATTTTTTTGGTTCAAGCTCATATATGTTACTAGAAAGGAAACTGAGTCACAGAGAGGTTATTTTTATTTCATTTAAGTTTATCCAAGGAGTTAGTGTCATTCATCCAATTTGCTGTGCTATACAGTCTAAATGACACAGTCGAAGCTAGGTTTGTGTATTTGAATGCAGCAGACGTTGCTATGTGGCACCATTTTTAAGGAGACATGAACAAATGTCTACTTTTCCCAAATAGGAAATGATGACCAATCTAAATAAGGATATCACCAAAGTCCAATTTGGTAGACAGGTCCATTTTGGGGAGTTACTTACAGGAATATGGGTGATGTGTTATCACCAGAGCAGAAAGGATCAGAGCATCAGCAAAGCTTACCCCAGCCTGGGTGCCAGCACAGGGAAGTTGAGACCTGAAACACCCTGCACAGACTGAAGACTGCTGAAGACGTTGATGAAGAGTGTCTCTTTCAGGTGGTTCAGTTTGTCTAATAATGACTCTGAGCTAACCACACGGAATACATATTCTTCAGGAAGAAAGGGCCTGGAGAATCTGGTCAGTTTCAGGGACTTCCTGAAACTATTTGGTTGTTTACTTTCTGCGCTTAATGAGCTTCCCTATGATATAGAAGAATTTTACCTGGGAGGAAACTTCTGCGCAACAGATGTTGTGTTTAAGTTTTCCTAAGTCAGAGGGAAATTTGTCATCAGAATTCAGAAGCTTTGGAACAAACTAACTTCTGTTAGTTTTGGGCCTTCGGCAGTTAGAATGTGTTTCTGTCTTAGGAAGATACACCTCCAGTGCTTGCTTTGTTCTCTATCTGCTGTGTTTGCTTTACAGTTTTCTCAAATATTTTCATAAAATGGCTGCCAATAGTGCCCCTGTTCATAAATTTTCTTCCAGGAGGCCAAGCACTTAAATTTTTTTAGACCAATTTAAAATTCTCATAAAGGCTTTCATAGGAGAAATTTGAGATAAGAGATCCTTTTGCCAATCCATTATAGCCAAATAAAGAATGTCTCTAGAACAGGCTGTGATTAATTCTATGTCCAGGGTTCAATATGGGATTCTGCAGGAATAGATAGTATGTGTGTAGGAGATGTCATTTACAAATCTGCCTTCTGCTGTAAAGAGCATCTCAATGTTTCAGCTAAAACTAAGAACAAATTTATTTCAGCAATAATGTGACCAAATAAATTATTGTGCTTTTTATATAATGGACTATTTTAAAGTAATAGAAATTACATAATTGCATCTGCCTGTAATATGTATAAATCACACACACACATACGTACATAATTTCGAATTAAAAAAATCACAAATGTCAGGCATGGTAGCACACACCTTTAATCCCAACACTCAAGGGGAGAATTTCATGCCTACAGGGGCTACATAGGGAGGCCATGTGATATCTATATCACTAACAACTAATTGCATGGCTTTTATATAAAATTTAAAAATCTAAAATTGGTGGTTGGGATTTTGCACTTAAGTAGTAAAACTACAAATAAAAGCAAGGAAAGACTTCCTATGAGGTCAGCAGTATCTTTGGGAGCTTTTCATGGGATGGTAATATTTTCTTAAGCTAGACAGAGGTATTAGAAGAATTATTCATTTAGTGAGAATTTAGTTTGTGCTCTTTTCATATAGGGGTTGTGGTTTATAAAATAAAATGTGCTAATATTTATAACTAAAAAAGAGCTTCTTCCCAGAGTTACCTCTCCTCTACCATGTGGGTCCCATAACTTGGCACAATAATCATTCCCCTCTTGCAATGCACTGAATTTGGCAATGGGTGTTTAGGTTTCATTTATCTTTCCTGGAGCAGGTTTACCCATTTCCTGTGTTTCTAGGTACTTCTTGAATAAATATCAGAGAATGATACTTAAAGCACCCAAGCCATGTATGGTAGTGCACACCTATGATGCAAAAGGGTCACGTGTTCAAGGTCAGCCTGGGGTGCACAGTGACCGTCTTTAAACAAAAATCACCTCAAGTTTATTCTAGCTCAATTTTCTAGATATTTTCATTTTTTCAATAGTCATACCTCATTTTTAGGCTACAGAGTCATGACGTTTTTGCATAATTATACTACACAAGTTTTGTTTTGTTGTTGTAGCAACTGGTCAATTTTTTTTTTTTTTGGCCCAAACTGCAAAAGTCTCTCTTTTGTAGGTGTGTCACTGTTCTTTGCAAAGTCAACTTGTGTCTGGCAGACCTTCCCCCACTAGAAAAACTGAGATAAATAGAACTATGAAAACACAAGTTAATAATAGCACTGTGCATGCATGGGTGTGTGTACATGCTTGTGAATTCATGAATCAAAGCCAAGAGAGATTTTATTTTTTAAGATTGAATCAGTGAACATAGTGTAGGTCTAAAATAAGACTAAATTCTTGCAATTTGCATTTTCTTCCATCCTGGGAGAAATGATGGTAAACATTTGGGTCGGGGAAAGAAAAGCATAATAAATGAACAGATAGGTAGAGGTACAGTTTATGTGTATCCTTAGACTCTCGAATGTGTGTGCTGAGATGTGCAGTCAGACAAAAAGATTTTTTATAATCATATTTCACAAAGAATTCCCTAGCTATGACCTAACTGCTAAAATATTTAGATAAGATTGAGTGTATCTAGACAAAGGAAAAGAAAGGATAAAAGAGGGTGTAATGGAGAAGTGAAGGAGAGGTTGGAGTGGGGAGACCAAACGGCTTAGAAATAAAGTCATCTGGCTCATGGCTGATGCATTGCTCACCCAACACAAAAATACTATACAGAAATTATGCCAAATCCAAAACCTGTCAAGCAAGATTTAGCAATGTGGTTCAGATGTTATCCCCCATTGGGTAACTGTCTATAATCTTGCAACAAACCCCATAAGTGTTCGTGGAAGTTATTCCATATGCTAAGGGCAGCAATCATTTTGGAGCTGTCAGTTTTAATTTCAGTTTTATTAATTTTACCATAAGCCCACAGACGTATGGTTCAGTGGGCATATATCACAGAGCTCGTAAAGCTCCACAAAGAAGCTGGTGGTGGCTATAGCTTATGTCACAGGTTTGATGGGAAGTAGAGGCATCCCTAGAACAGGAGAGAATCTTTGGTGTGCATGCCAAAACACACATGAAGAAACTAGCCTTGCACGGACTGGCAGCAAAGATATATCCAAGGATGAAAGAGCTTTTGGGGAGATTCTTTTAATTAACAAATACTATGTAAAAATATAAGTTTAAAAAGAATTCTGTGCTCTTATGACAGAGAGCTTACTTTTAAGAAATAGAGAATGACTTCTCTTTCTGAAAGCACTGTTTTTTTTTACCTTAGTATTCCTCAGAACCTTAGTCACATTGTGAGGAGTGGAATCAAATTGTCCATAGAGCACAGTATACATCTTCCTCTGGCCAGTTTGTTAGTGTTTATGCTTTTTAAAACAAGTAGAAAATGAAACAGATATTGCCATGAATTTAGATTCTTAGATTCTAATCCCACCAAGAGACAGAGCCTTTCCTTCTGGGCCAGGAGGCTGACTCAATGCATCCTCTGGAGTGCGGTAGAAGTGAGTACAGTCTCCATCCCTAAGCCTAAAGACGGTAGCCCCAAGCAGTCCTGAACTAAGCTACTTGCTGAGAAGGACATTTTGGAAAAGAAGGAAATCTCAAATATGGTTGTTGGTGGTTGCTGGACCTCTCTGTTCACCATGAAGTAAGATTTCCATTCCTAAGGTTTTTCCTTTATGTCTTGGAATACTCTGGCAGGCAGCCACAATGCAGAAGGTCTCACAATCTGTTACCATGTTGCAAAGAAGCCCAAGTCACTTGGAGAGACAGAAGCCACATGAGGGGTTTCTGATGCCTGTACCATATGGGGAACTATCTTAGATCACCTGCCTCGTCTGTTGGTAACCATATAAGGCTAAATGAGTGACCCTAGCTGACATAGTTCAGCAGAAGTGTTGGGCACAGGACCCTGCAGTGGCCCTAATCTTGCAGGGGACTGACAGTTGTAAACTGGCTTCTTTTGAAACCACTGTACCCTGAGATGTTTATAATGTGTCACTAGACAATGTCCATCGACCATGTGTATGATATCTATTATAGACACACCCTTATGATATACTTATGATATAAAGGGAAGTTGCACAAAAGTAGAGGTTTTTTTAAGTAAGAGGTTACATTTCTGTTGAAAACCACTGACATGGGCTATTGGGAAATGGGCAAAGGGTGAATATGAAATATGAATAATAGGACAATTGTCACTCTGTAGTAAAAGCAAATATGCAGAGAGAAGGAAAAGTATATATACAGTTAACAGGAAAAATATGTCTGGCAGTGTAGTGTCAGGGGATGGTAAGTCAGTTCAAAAGGAGAAGCCAGGGGCCTGAAAGAGGGCTCAGCAGGTGGGGGCTTGCCACTGAGCCTGATGACCTGAGTTTGATCCCCAGGACCCAGATGGTAGAAGGAGGGTCCGATTTCTGCAAATTGTCCTCTGACTTCCACAAGGGCACTGTGATACATCTGTGCCCCACGGCATGCATAAATAAATAAGCACAAATTTAAAATGTTTAAAGAGAAATCACCATAAGCAAAGAGACATTGTCTCCTTTTACAGTTGTTGTCTGGTGCCATTATGTTCAATGTCAATGATAAGAAGTCACTTAAGCATTTCAAGTCTTCTGTGGCAAGTCTTTCTGTTCTGTAGTAGTTCTCGTCAGTCAGCTCATGGAATGGAACAGGAGAAAACAGGATGATGCTTTTAAATCACTATTCCATAAATTAATGCAATGGGAACTTAGGTTAATTAACTCAAATAGTATCCAATGCAAAGATTTGACTCTAAAATTTGACTTCGTCTCCTTTTCCCTAGACCACCCCTTGGGACAACACGGCTTTTCACCCACTGTTATCAAGAGAAACGTCGAGGTAAAGGCTTCATTTTAGCCTGGATTCAATACAGCATCTTTCCAAGAACCCTCAGAGACAGAAAACATTAGCAAAGAACATCTGAGGACATCGTTTGCATGATTCTTTGGGCTCATTTGGTTTCTATTGTGGTACATATAGGCCATCCAGGTCAATCACTCATCCCGTTAGTGGTTGGTCTTACACCTAATGCTGCTGGCCAAGCTGAGCCCCAGCAGCAGATGAAGTCAGAAACTAGGAGGAAGGGGCATGGTCCTGGCTCCTATGTAATGGATTAAGCACAAGCAAAATGCCAACAGTAATTAAAAATATATCTTGTCCATTAGCTTACTGGCTTGAGAGTTCACAGTCTTTGTGCTCATACCATTCGAGGGTTTCGATTTGGGCTGTGGTAAATGCTAAACGTTTGTCCTCAGTCACCGGGGCTATGAATAGAAAGGCTGCAGTAGACTCAGTGGGGTTTGTCTTGCTGTTGTGGTGTATTTCCCTCGTCAGTCGGCAGCCATGTGCACATTCCATCAGTCAGATACACTGAAAGATGCTCAGCTGTGTTCACCATTGATCTGCTTTGAATAAAACCAGATGTGTCATTATACAAACAAAAGAAGTTATTTACCCGTTATGTGCCAGGTACTGTGTTACAAAATAAAATATGGCAAAATTCTGAAAACATTCCTCTAGGGAGTTGAGAGATAGTTTGCCAGATAAAAGCACTTGGTGTCAAGCCTTGGAAGGTGAGTTCAATTTCCAGAACATACAAGGTGGAAGGAGGGAAATAATTTCCAAATGTTGTCCTCTAAGTTTCAAATGTGATCTGGGATACACACACTTGATAAGGGTAAAGTGGAGGCACCCTTTGACTGGCTATCTGCTACATTTTATGATGAGAAAATGATTAAATCCTTAGTCTGCTTATGTAACTCCATCAATTTATATTAGTTCCTTTAAGAGATAATGTCCTAGAGGCAGATGGAAGGTTCTTCTCTAATGAAAGCCCATCAGTGAAAGTGGAAGACACCAAAGTTCTTCAGTCCACGTTCCTATCTTGAACGCTAAGGACGATGATGCCTTTGCCCCTCAGAGGGAGGATGTTGGGCATGTGGCAACTGTGTTCATCTTCTCAGAACCATTATCTCCAGCAGCCTCGCCAGATTCTGCATCTGAGATCAAAGGAGCGCAGGAAGACCCTGTCTCTGTCCCACTTGCAGTGCCTTTGCCACCTGCTCTGCAGCAATACAGCAACTCTTCCAAAGCTGCAAACTCTCTAACCTTCTGCTTCACAATAACCTCTGCCAACTCAGTCCAGTCCTCCTCAGCTCTATCCTAGTGCCATGCTGTATGCCATAGCCGACATGCAGGGCTAATAAATGGTGGGCGCATTTAGTTCAAACTGAAGTGCCAGCTGCTCACCAGATTTCAGAGTCAATTTCTTCTGTGACATCTTGTAGGCATTTTATATTGACTGTTCATATGATAATTTCTTGAATACATGAAGGCAAGTAAATCATGAAAGTGAATCTTACCTCTATCTTGATGTTTTATAATGAAAATTCCATTCAAAATTGCATGTGCAGGACTGGAGAGATGGCTCAGCAGTAAGAGCACTGGCTGCTCTTAGACAGACATAGATTCAATCCCCAACATCCACATGATGGCTTACAACCATCTGTGACTCTCATTCTAGAGAATCGAATCCTTCAAGCACCAGGCACACACACACACACACACACACACACACACACACACACACTCAAACACATGATACACAAACATATATGCAGGCAAAACATACATACACATGAAATGATCTTTTAAAAGTTAAAGTTTTTAAAATTTTTAAAAGAAAATAAGTGGTTTACTTTAAGATTCTCTGGATGTGGTGCTCTAGAATATCAACCCAGGAAGCTGGAGAGGTGGCTAAATACCTTCTGGATATTTCCGCATTCCCTGCTTTGACCCAGTCACTGCATCCAATATCCACTCTACCATGTCCAAATGCATGCATCAATTTCATTTCTGGTGACTATAAAGTATTTAAATATTATTGGAGATGGTTCCCTTCCCAGTCAGCAATGCCTGTTGTGTCAGCATAGCCTTAAGTGGACCATCCTTCTGAACCAGGGAGGAACATGGGGACACTTTCATGTAGAGCAGTGGTTCTCAACTGTCCTAACGCTGCAACCTCTAATACAGTTCCTCATGTTGTGGTGACCCCAACCATAAAATTACTTTGTTGCTACTTCATAGCTGTAATTTTGCTACTTTTATGAATCACAACTCTCTGCTACATGACCCTTGACAACCACTGCTCGTGGCTCTAGAGGTGTGAGGAAGAAGCAGTGTCCCCAGCTGTCTTCTTTCTTATTGAGCTTGCTCAACTATAGCTGCTGCTACCACCCTCCAATGACCTTTGACTCTATCTTAATGGTCTTTCCAGTAAAGATTAAACACTAGAAGCTCTCCAGTAAGGCCCAGGTCCTCAGCACCAGTTTGGAACTGCAGATGTGTCCAGCTTTGTGGACTAAGCAACTACCAGGTCCTCAGTCTCTCCAGCATGCTGACAGTCATTGCTGGACTGTCAACCCCTACTGTTGAAAGCCAATCTGATAGGTTCCCTTTTCTATTACATGTGCATGCTTTTAGTTCTGCTCCTCTGGAGAACGCTGCCTCATACAATGGCATAGCATAACTAACATGTTGATTTATGCTCCTTTACATTTGAAGGCCAACATAGGTCTCTCCAAGCTAAAATCAAAGCTTTGTCAGTGCTGGGTTCCCTTCTTTGGACTCTGGAAAGGTACCATTTCCTTCCCTCTTTCAGCTTCTACCTGCATTCCTTAGTATATAGCCTCTTTCTCTGTCACCCAAGTCAGCGGCGAGAAAAGTCTCGCTCTTGTCTTATTACCCTCCTTTGCTGTTTCCTCCAGGCACTAGGATTGTTTTGGTTCCCCCACATGATAAGGGATAACCCTATCTCAAGGTTTTTCTCATTATCTCATTTGCTGTCGAACTAAGAACATAAGCACTTTTGAGGCAGAAAGGCCTCCTATAGGTACCAAGCTTCATTTAACCAACCTGAAGTAAATGCACACTTAAATTTCTTTATCTTCATAAGATGAACATCTGTGAGAGAAGATTTTATCCCTGGGTGCTTGATGGACAAAAAGTATCACCTTGAACTATGAGGTCCGGAAGATTTTATGAACAAGATCAAACACAAGTTGGAAATAGAGTTTCCGGAGTTCTATTAATAGTAACTCCTACTCCGGGTGAGCCAGGGGCTGTGTCTTGTGTTTGTCACTGCTTTTAAACAGGGATTGCTATTCACTCCCAGGAGAGTTATTAATTAGATGGCTGAGAAACTTTGGAGCTGAATTGCAATAATTGTCTCAGAAATCAAACAGGTTAAAAATTGTATCTAGATTTCCACACTGGCCTATCCAACCGTTTTACTTTTTAATGTTGTCATTGGTTCATTTGAATTGTCAACTTGACATAAACTAGAGTCACCTGAGATGGCAGTCTCAGAGGAGACATACACTGATTAAGTTGGGACATGTATGGAAGGGAACATGCTTTCATTGCACAACTGAGGTGGAACGAGCCTCCTGCTGCGGGTGAAACCATCCAGAGGCTGAGCTGTAGGACTGTATAAGAGTGAAGAAAACAGTCTGAGCACAAGCAAGCATGCATTCCTTCTCTCTCCACACGTGCGTAGTGATGTGAACAGCTGCTTTAAGCTCACCTGGACTTGACTTCCCCTCATGATGGACAGTAATCTAGAACTGTTTCTCCGCTAATTTGTTTCTGAAAGGGTATTTCATCACAGTACCAGGAAACCAACTAAGACAAGTGTCTATGTTCATGATATGAGCACTTCTAGTTCAACGCTTGTCATTCTTGGCTAGGCTGGCATCTTGGAGAACACAGTTCTTTGTTGTAGAGGTTTCCCTGTGGGTTGTAGGTTGATTAACAGTTCTCTATCCACTGTGCACCAGTAACCAAACACCTCCCACCTCTAGCTACAGCAAGAAAAAAAGTCCCAAGACATTTTCAGATGGATGATTGGAGTGGGGACAAAACCATCCTTGGGAACTACTGTTCTAGACAAAGACTGTGTATAAATTCTCATGTAGAAACACAGCTTAACTCCCTTATTTCATTCCTTCATCTTTGAAGAGTTGTTTGACTCAAATTTTTCTCAATGACTATGTCTATCACCTCCCACCACGAGCAATATAACTGGGTCTTTTTATTTTGGACATGATGATAAATCAATGATGAGGTAAAATGTATGAATGCTGACATCATGAATGCATGTTGCAATCTTGGTTGATATTTGTAACTTTAATTCCCACATGAATTAATGAGTATCCAGCTAGGATTCATTGTCGTCAACCACCCACCCTGGGTAAGTCAGACCACTGAAAACTCCACAAAGTCTACTAAAACAAGAAAATCCGAGTTCTGTGAGTTTATAAATCAGTTCACACATATATTTCAACAAGCATGCACATATACAAACACACATACAGACATACATATACACAAACACACATACATATACACATGTATGCATACACACAAACTGCAATAAGTAAACAGAAGCTGTTCCAAATTTAAGCCAAGTTTTATGCACAGACTTGACCATGGTGGGATAGACTTTATAACACATCACTCGAAGCTAAGATTGGTGGTCCTTGCCAACATACTACAGAGTCCTCACATCTGGGACCTGAAGATGGAGGTTGGAATATACTCTGAAGGGACTCCTTGAGCTATGCGGAGGTCAATGGTGAAGGGCTGAATCCAAGCCGGCACTTCCCAAACTCACCTCAATTACAGCTACCATGTGGACCTGTTTTAAAAACATGTCTTATCACATGTAGGGTGTTGTGTGAAGAAGGGGTTCTGTTAAATTTTTGTCTTTATTTCCTAAACCCTGATTTAGTTCAGCCTTCTCATTTTGCAAAAATACAAAGAACCCGACCTGTGTCACACCGTGAGTTGGTAGCATCCTTCCCACTCGGGTTTCTGCCTTTCTAGGGGTCACCACCATGAGCAGGAAGCTCACTCAGGACTGTTGTCATGCATTGTGTCAACTGCTCTCTAATCAGCCAGGGGCATTGTGCTAAGAAGCCATCAATTATCCTGAGTAGTCAATGAGAGTAGCTGTTGGGAAGAGACTCAATTGAAGATAATCCATAAAAAATCAATTACATTATTATTTCTTAATTAGAGCACTTGACAATATAGCTTTCCTCAGCAAAGCCATCAGTGAATAAGCACATAAATACACATAAATAAATGCTGCTTCTGTCCCACAGAGCTTCTCAATAAGTTCATAGTGACCTTTATCACCAAACATTTGCCAGAAAAGAATGTCTGCATGTTTAAGAAAATTCCCAAGCTGTTTTTTCCTGTCAGACAGAAAAATGAGTCCATCACTAGTGTCTATAATAATAGTAATGTTGTTTCTAGATGATTAAAAGATCATTTAATATTTATATACTTCTCTCCAGTTTATGAAGAGCACTCTTCTTTGAGGCAATGGTAAGCCTCACTTTACCTTGAAATAAGTTAGATATACTCTTCCACCAACAATCGGTGACGTGGGCAACATAATATGAGGCCATTTAGCAATCTTCTCAATTCATTGTGGAAGCCTTATCACATTTCAACTGCATTTCCTCCTGCCCACAAGATCATGGGTCCTTTTCTCATTTGCAACCTTAAAGTCCTTTGGATTCAGTATTTGTCTGTGTTCATCCAACTATTTCTTAAATGTCTGGATATGTGGTAGACACTACAGAAAGGAATTGCTGGTGTGTAATTTATACTCCAATAGATAGAAAACCGTAAGATGATAGAAGCCTCAGAGCACTATGGTCTCTAGATACATGTGCAAGAATGGCCTACTCATTCTGAAGACAGAGATGAAAGCTTTTTTTTATTCATATTTTTTTTATTGAGAAAAGGAAAAAAAAGTTTCCGCCTCCTCCCAGCCTCCCATTTCCCTCCCCCTCCGCCCACTCCTCTCCCCCTCCCTCTCCAGTCCAAAGAGCAGTCAGGGTTCCCTGCCTTGTGGAAAGTCCTAGGTCCTCCCCCCTCCGTCCATGTCTAGGAAGGTGAAACATCCAAACTGGCTAGGCTCCCACCAAGCCGGAACATGAAGTAGGATCAAAACCCAGTGCCATTGTCCTTGGCTTCTCATCAGCCCTCATTGTTCGCCATGATCAGAGAGTCCGGTTTTATCCCATGCTTTTTCAGTCACAGTCCAGCTGGCCTTAGTGAGCTCCCAATAGATCAGTCCGACTGTCTCAGTGGGTGGGTGCACCCCTCGTGGTACAGACATCCTTGCTCGTGTTCTCCCTCCATCTGCTCCTCATTGGGACCTTGGGAGCTCAGTCCAGTGCTCCTGTGTGGGTCTCTGTCTCTATCTCCATCCATCACCAGATGAAGGTTCTATGGTGATATGGAAGATATTCGTCAGTGTTGCTATAGGATAGGGTCATTTCAGGTTCCCTATCCTCAGCTTCATAAGGGACTAACTGGGGACATCGCCTTGGGCTCCTGGGAGAAACTCTAAGTTCAAGTCTCTTGCCAACCCTAAGGCGGCTCCCTTAACTAAGATATGTGCTTCCCTGCTCCCCTATCCAACCTTCCTTTATCCCAATCTTCCTGTTTCCCCAAGATCACCCAGTCCTCCCCTTCTCACTTTTCTCTCCCTGTCCCCACTTATCCCCACCCCACCCCCAAGATCTCAATTTTCTCCCCGGCAATTTTGTCTACTTCCCATAGCCAAGAGGATAACTATATGATTTTCCTTGGGTTCACCTTCTTATTTAGCTTCTGTAGGTTCACCAGGTATACACTCCGTGACCTTTATTTATGGCTAGAAACCAATTATGAGTGAGTACATCCCATGTTCATCTTTTTGGGTCTGGGTTACCTCGCTCAGGATAGTGTTTTCTATTTCCATCCATTTGCATGCAAAATTCGAGAAGTCATTGTTTTTTACCGCAGCATAGTACTCTAATGTGTATATATTCCACACTTTCTTCATCCATTCTTCCATTGAAGGGCATCTAGGTTGTTTCCAGGTTCTGGCTATTACAAATAATACTGCTATGAACATAGTTGAACAAATGCTTTTGTCATATGATAGGGCATCTCTTGGGTATATTCCCAAGAGTGGTATTGCTGGGTCCAGGGGTAGGTTGATCCCGAATTTCCTGAGAAACCGAAACACTGATTTCCAAAGTGGTTGCACAAGATTGCATTCCCACCAGCAATGGATGAGGGTACCCCTTCCTCCACAGCCTCTCCAGCAAAGGCTATCATCGGTGCTTTTGATTTTAGCCATTCTGACAGGTGTGAGATGATATCTCAAAGTTGTTTTGATTTGCATTTCCCTGATTGCTAATGAGGTTGAGCATGACCTTAGGTGTCTTTTGGCCATTTGAACTTCTTCTTTTGAGAATTCTCTGTTCAGTTCAGTGCCCCATTTTTTAATTGGGTTAATTAGCATTTTAGAGTCTAGTTTCTTGAGTTCTCTATATATTTTGGAGATCAGACCTTTGTCTGTTACGGGGTTGGTGAAGATCTTCTCCCAGTCAGTAGGTTGCCTTTTTGTCTTAGTGACAGTGTCCTTTGCTTTACAGAAGCTTCTCAGCTTTAGTAGGTCCCATTTATTCAATGTTGTCCTTAGTGTCTGTGCTGCTGGGGTTATACTTAAGAAGCGATCTCCTGTGCCCATCTGTTGTAGGGTACTTCCCACTTTCTCTTCTATCAGGTTCAGTGTGTTCGGACTGATATTGAGGTCTTTGATCCATTTGGACTTGAGTTTTGTGCAAGGTGATAGATATGGGTCTAATTTCAATCTTCTACAGGTTGACATCCAGTTGTGCCAGCACCATTTGTTGAAGATGCTTTCTTTCTTCCATTGTATACTTTTAGCTCCTTTGTCGAAAATGAGGTGTTCATAGGTTTGGGGATTAAATTCCGGGTCTTCTATGCGATTCCATTGGTCGACTTCTCTGTTTTTATGCCAATACCACACTGTTTTCATTACTGTAGCTCTGTGATAGAGTTTGAAGTCAGGGATGGTAATGCCTCCAGAAGATCCTTTATTGTATAGGATTGTTTTGGCTATCCTGGGTTTTTTATTTTTCCATATAAAATTGATTATTGTCCTCTCAAGATCCGTGAAGAATTTTGATGGGACCTTGATAGGAATTGCATTGAATCTATAAATTGCCTTTGGTAGAATTGCCATTTTTACTATGTTGATCCTCCCAATCCAAGAGCAAGGGAGGTCCTTCCATTTTCTGATATCCTCATCAATTTCTTTCTTCAATGCTTTAAAGTTCTTGTCAAATAGATCTTTTACTTCCTTGGTTAGAGTTACCCCGAGATATTTTATGCTGTTTGTGGCTATTGTGAAAGGTGAAGCTTCTCTGATTTCCCTCTCTGCTTCCATATCCTTTGTGTATAAGAGGGCGACTGATTTTTTGGAGTTGATCTTGTATCCTGCCACATTACTAAAGGTATTTATCAGCTGTAAAAGTTTCTTGGTGGAGTTTTGAGGGTCACTTATGTACACTATCATATCATCTGCAAATAACGAAAGTTTAACTTCTTCCTTTCCAAGTCAAATCCCCTTGATCCCCTTATGTTGTCTTATTGCTATTGCTAGAACTTCAAGCACTATGTTGAAGAGGTATGGCGAGAGTGGGTTTCTGAGTTTAGTGTTCCTGAGTTTAGTGGGATGGCTTTGAGTTTCTCTCCGTTTAATTTGATGTTAGCTGTCGGCTTGCTGTATATAGCTTTTATTATATTTAGGTATGACCCTTGTATCCCTAGTCTCTCCAAGACTTTTATCATAAAGGGATGTTGAATTTTGTCAAATACTTTTTCAGCATCTAATGAAATGATCATATGGTTTTTTTCTTTCAGCTTATTTATATGATGGATTACATTGATAGATTTTCGTATGTTGAACCAGCCCTGCATCTCTGGGATGAAGCCTACTTGATCATAATGGATAATTTTTCTAATGTGTTCTTGGATTCGGTTTGCCAGTATTTTGTTGAGGATTTTTGCGTCGATGTTCATGAGTGAGATTGGCCTGTAATTCTCTTTCTTGGTTGAGTCTTTGTGTGGTTTTGGTATCAGAGTGACTGTAGCTTCATAAAAGGAATTTGGCAATGACTCTTCTGCTTCTATATTGTGAAATACATTAAGGAGTATAGGTATTAGGTCTTCTTGGAAGTTCTGGTAGAATTTCGCATTGAAACCATCAGGTCCTGGGCTTTTTTTGGTAGGGAGGTTTTTGATAACAGCTTCTAGTTCTTCGTGACTAACAGGTCTATTTAGGTTGTTCACCTGGTCCTGGTTTAACTTTGGTATATGGTATTTATCTAAAAACGTGTCCATTTCTTTTACATTTTCCAGTTTTGTGCCATACAGGCCTTTGTAGTAAGATCTAATGATTCTTTGAATTTCCTCTGTGTCTGTGGTTATGTCCCCCTTTTCATTTCTGATCTTATTAATTTGCATATTCACTCTCTGGCGTTTTATTAGTTTGGATAGAGGTTTATCAATCTTGTTGATTTTCTCCAGGAACCAGCTTTTTGTTTCATTGATTCTTTGGATTGTTTTCTGTGTTTCTATTTTGTTGATTTCAGCCCTCAGTTTGATTATTTCCAGTCTTCTACTCCTCCTAGGTGAGTCTGCTTCTTTTTTTTCTAGAGCTTTCAGGTGGGCTGTTAAGTCTCCAATGTGTGCCTTCTCTGTTTTCTTTAAGTGGGCACTTAGTGCTATGAACTTTCCTCTCAGGACTGCTTTCATAGTGTCCCATAAGTTTGAGTAGGTTGTTTCTTTATTTTCATTGAATTCAAGGAAGACTTTAATTTCTTTCTTTATTTCTTCCTTGATCCAGGTGTGGTTCAGTAGTTGACTGTTCAGTTTCCATGAGTTTGTAGGCTTTCTGGGGGTAGGGTTGTTGTTGAATTCTAACTTTAATCCATGGTGATCTGATAAGATACAGGTGGTTACTAATATGTTTTTGTACCTGTGGAAGTTTGCTTTGTTACCGAGTATGTGGTCAATTTTCGAGAAGGTTCCATGAGCTGCAGAGAAGAAGGTATATTCTTTCCGATTTGGGTGGAATATTCTATAGATGTCTGTCAAGTCCAATTGATTCATTACCTCCATTAATTCTCTTAGTTCTCTGTTAGGTTTCTGTCTGATTGACCTGTCCATTGGTGAGAGAGGAGTGTTGAAGTCTCCCACTATTAGTGTGTGCGGTTTGATGGCTGCCTTGAGTTTTAGTAATGTTTCTTTTACGTATGTGGGTGCTTTTATATTAGGGGCGTAGATATTCAGGATTGAGACTTCCTCTTGATGAATTGATCCTGTTATGAGTATAAAATGTCCCTCTCCATCTCTTCTGATTGATTTAAGTTTGAAGTCAAGTTTGTTAGAAATTAGTATGGCCACACCTGCTTGTTTCTTAGGTCCATTTGCTTGATAAGCCTTTTCCCAGCCCTTTACTCTGAGTAGGTGCCTGTCTCTGTGTTTGAGGTGTGTTTCTTGTAAACAGCAGAATGTTGGATCCTGATTTCGTATCCAATCTCTTAGCCTGTGCCTTTTTATAGGTGAGTTGAGCCCATTGACATTAAGTGATATTAATGACCAGGGGATGTTAACTCCGGTCACTTCTTTAGTAGTAGAGTTCGTGTGCGTCCCTTCTTTGAGTTGCGCTGGTGACGGGTCTCTAGATGTCTGAGTTATTGTGGTCATTGTTGGACTCCTTGGTTAGAGATTTTCCTTCTATTACTTTCTGTAAGGCTGGGTTTGTGGCTACGTATTGTTTAAATTTGTTTTTATCCTGGAAAATTTTGTTTTCTCCATTTATGGTGAATGAAAGCTTGGCTGGGTATAGTAGTCTGGGCTTGCATCCATGGTCTCTTAGTTTTTGCAGTACATCTATCCAGGACCTTCTGGCTTTCATGGTTTCCATAGAGAAGTCAGGTGTAAGTCTGATAGGTTTACCTTTGTAAGTAACTTGGCCTTTTTCCTTTGCGGCTCTTAATATTCTTTCTTTATTCTGTATGTTTTGTGTTTTGATTATTATATGGCGAGGGGATGTTTTTTTTTTTTTTTTTTTTCCAGCCTATTCGGTGTTCTGTATGCTTCTTGAACCTTCATAGGTACATCTTTCTTTAGGTTGGGAAAGTTTTCTTCTATAATTTTATTAAATATATTTTCTGGGCCGTTGAGTTGCACCTCTTCTCCTTCTTCTACTCCAATTATTCTTAGGTTTGGTCTTTTTATTGTGTCCCATATTTCCTGAATGTTTTGTGATGAGAATTTGTTGGTTTTGCTGTTTTCTTTGATCAGTGTGTTTATTTTCTCTATGGTATCTTCAGTATCTGATATTCTTTCTTCTATCTCTTGTATTCTGTTGGTAGTACTTGTCTCTGTAGTTCCTGTTCGTTTACCCAGATTTTCCATCTCCAATCTTCCCTCGGTTTGTGTTTTCTTCATTACTTCCATTTCATTCTTCAAGTCTTGAACTGCTTCCCTTACCTGTTTGATTGCTTTTTCTTGTTTCTCTTGGTTTTCTTGGGTATCTTTGAGCAATTTATTCATTTCTTCTACCTTTTTGTTTGTAATCTCTAATTGTTTATGGCAGTTTTTCACCACCTCCTGTTTAAGGTTTTCTATTATTTTCATATAATTCACTTTTGAGTCAATTTCTTCTAATTCTTTTGGAGTAGGGTGTACAATTCTTCTTATTTCGGGATTCCTTGATTCTGGTGAAGTCGTGTTGCCTTTCAGGTTGTTGGAGGAAGTCTTGCATTGGCGCCTTCCCATCTCCTCCTTCAAATGGAGCCAGGAGAGGCCTGGTGTCTTGGTCCAGTCTTTGCTGTGAATGAGTCTCTGGGTGTATCTCTTTAGTGTAGAAGCAGGGACCATCCTGTCGAGCTGGAACTCCTCAGCACCCAAACATGGACGACCGTTCAGATGGAACTCCTCAGCACTGCTCTGGGTGGGTTGTGGATGCAAGCCCGATGTCTCTCCTGGTGCCCGGGTCAGATCTCCTTGCCCAATGATGTCTCTCCTGGTGCCCGGACCGGATCTCCTTGCTGCTTGGGTGGCTCGTAAACAAAGGGCCTGCCTTGCTTGCTTCAGGCAGGCTATTGGGACAAAGGAGCTACCACCCTCCCATTTGCCCTCCTGATTCGGATTCGGTCCTAGAGCCCGAACAGGCTGAGCTGGGAGATGTTATGTGGTCAAGGAGGGGAGGGAGTCAGATGGAGGGGGGGAGGGTTGTGGATGCAAGCTGGGTGGGATAGGAAGAGAGAGGAGGTATCGCGCAGAATTGCCCCTGAGGATGACCAGGAAGTGTAGGAGGGATGAGGAACGTCTGAGTTCCCTGTCCTGGGCTGCTGCCGTGGTCAGAAACTCACTCACCCCGATGATGTCTCTCCTGGTGCCCGGACCGGATCTCCTTGCTGCTTGGGTGGCTCGTAAACAAAGCGAGATGAAACTTTTAACATGAATTTCTAGCCAAGCTGAAACTGGAGTGACGGGTGGCACAAGACCAAGGTGGAGGAAAATATTACTGCAAAGGCATGTAAGAGACACTGCAAAGGGGGTTAAGAAGAAAAGAAGTGCGGGGAGGGAAAGACAGAGGAAGGAGAGAAGAGAAGAGATTAGGAGCAAATCTAAGAAGGAAATGCATTCCAGGCAAACTAAAGTAGATGCAAGTTCTGAGAGAACAAAAGAAAGGAGAAACAATAGCAACTGACTAAGGTTAGTAAAGAATGAGCCCAGAAAAATAGAGGCACGGAAAGCTTAGCTTTTGTTCTAAGAGTGAGCACCCTTTCACTTCTTCCTCAGGGGAAGCAATGTTCTTTCTAAGCCTGGGACTCCATTCACTGTCTCTGTTCATCTTAGAAGCCAGGCTCCCCACCACACAGCAGGACATCACAGCTCCTCACCACAGGGTCTCTGTGACCCTTCTCTGTTCTTACCTCGGAGTGCTTCCCCTTGCCTGTTTTCCAGTTACTTGAGGTTGCAGTTATCTGCTCGCTGGTGTGCTGAATTTTGTCCTGCTTCCGGAAGTGTGCACGTGATATCCCCACCACCTAAAAAGTCCATTCCTGTGATCTTTTTTCCCATATTTTCTCACTTCATTTTTAAAATTTTTTTATTTAAGTTTTTTTTTTATTTTACATACCAATCACAGTTCCACTCCCTCTCTTCCTCCCACTCTCCCCAAACTTCCCCCTACCCAACCCCCCATCCACTCCTCAGAAAGGTTAAGGCCTCCTGTGGGGAGTCTACAAAAAAAAAGTGGCATTTCAAGGTGCATCAGGACCAAGGCCCTACCCCTTTACCCAGGATGAGCAAGGTATTGCTTCATAGGTGATGGGCTCCAAAAAGCCAGTTCATGCACTGGTCCCACGGCTAGTGGCTGCACAGGCAAGCCACAAAACTGTCACACACATTCAGAGGGTATAGTTCTGTCCTATGTAGGTGTCATGTGTCTGCCCCCAACCCCATCAGTTCAGAATTAGTGAGCTCCTACTAGCTTGGGTTAGCTGTCTCCAGGTTTACCCTTTTTTGCTCATATAATCTCTCCTCCCTCTCTTCCACTGGACTCGGGAGCTCGGCCCAGTCCTTGGCTGTGGTCTTCACACAACTGTCGGTGGCATATCATCTCAGAGGTCCTCTGCTCCCACTGTCCTCCAGGACTTTTGACAGCTCAACCTGTTGCTTTCCAGAATGTCATGCTGCCATACTTTCTTCAAAGATGTATTATTTGAAAGATAAGAAAGACTTGCTAACACCTAGGTTGCTATGTAGAACAACAGAATAGCTCTTCTCGTTTATAACAGTCCAACATGTGTGTTCCAGACTGAAGGTGCTTCCATGGGGTGCCTCGGCTTCTCCCTAAAGCTTGTCTCCTGCTGCTGGCAAGGGTAGAGACACTAGGTCTAGAAGTGGCTTGGGACATTTTAGTTCATAGGGCTGTGTGGTATCTCTCTGTAGAGATACTTCTCAACCACAATGGCAGTGTGGGCTTGAGTGGACAGTCACCTCTGGACAAAAGAATAGTCTTACTTATATGCATTCTAGATATTTTTCAGCCCACTCATGTAAACATATAAAAATCAGTGGTTGTGATATTTTAGTTCTCTGTCAGAAGGTGAACTCAGGTTTATAACATCAAAAAGGTTTTCTGTTATGGAAAATACTATGCATGGCCCCATTACACAGATATTTTCTAGGAGAGTAGACAATATTTATCTTAGAAACATGTTTGTGAAAGAATATTGATGGAATTATTCTTGCTGTTCATATTTAGAGCCTACATTTTTCCAACCATGGTGGTGTCTCTGTCTTCTGAGAAAGACAAATGAGAGATTTAACTGTCTTGTGATAAAAGACAGGGTTTAAAATTAGGGGTTCCTCAAAGCACTCCCAGAACTGAGATTCCTTGTGTCTCTCTCACAGTGTGAGGAGGGAAGAATTTGCTCCTGAGGGGCTAGAGGAGACTTGTGTTAAATTACTTACCCTTGAGGAGTTTTGCATTAAAGATTCATTCCACACTTTGTATCTAGAATGCTGAATGGTTTGATGGACATAGGTCTAATGTAGGCAGCCACAGCTGCCCTGAGTTCTTGAGTGCCGCAGTCCTGCCGTGCCCAGAGACACTGTCCTGCTCTAGCACTCTCAAATCTCCCAGACATCTTTTTACATCTTATTTTGAGAAAGACTCAGTTGCCCTGACTGGTTTTGACTTCACCCTGTAGCTGAGACTGGCCTTACACCTGTGAGCCTTCTAATAGACTTTCTGTAGCTAGGACTACAAGCCCATACTACTAAACCCAGCTACTGAAATGGGTTTATGGAAAGAGTAAAGCCTTCATTGTATTGAACACTTTCCTAAAATAGTTGAATCCTAGAAATTTGGGATGAATTTGCTTCCCCACCACAGAGAAAGCACTCAATCCCTCTCGTTGTTACATGCAGCATGTATCTACATGTTAAGTAAAATGGGTCATTTTCATTGTAATAATAGGTGCTGTGGGGGTTGTAAGTGCCACTCAGCAGCAGAGTACACACTTAGCATGTGTGACGCCTGAGTTTGATCCCTGGGACCACATGATAGTAATGGCAATGGCAAGAGCTTTTATAAATGATTGATAAGCAAGGACAATACAGCACAGACCAACGGCTTTCAAACTTTAGCTTATATCTGAATCACCTAGTATGCTTATTAGAATTCAGTTTGTGGATCCTACTCAGATTATCAGAGCTAGATGGGGTCATGGGACCTGAGTATCTACCTTACTAACTACTGATACTACTTTTGCTTCTGTTGCTGCTGCTGCTGCTGCTGCTGCTGCTGCTGCTGATGATGATGATGATGATGATGATAATGACAATGATGAAGATGATGACAGTGATGACGATGATGATGGTGATGATGATGGCCACTAGGATTTGGGTCCTACTTCTGTCACTTACCAGTCCGTTGATATTGTGTTGCTATTTCTATATCTGCCAACCAGGGTTTATAAGAATAAGCTAAATTATGCACTTGTTAAGAACGCCAGGCCGAGGGACACTCATGACGCCTGCAGGACAGTTGTTAGCACAGAAGAGGCATGGGAAGTGCATGACAAATCTCCTTGACCAAGGACGGTCTCTACTAACAAATCCTACGAGCATGTGCAATCCTGCACTACTTCCCTTCATGGGATTCTAAAGCTTTTGCCTTTTTTAATGTCTCCTTAGGACATGCCTCATGTGGTTGAAATATGTGTAATGCTATGTTCAGTAGCTAGCTTGCTCTCATTGATCATTGCTTTTTAAGACAACCAAGTCCCATATAATTGTCATTGACCATCTATGTAAAGGGAGTTACCAATTTTCTACTTCTACCCTTTAGGATTATTTCCTTCTTATGTTAAGGACTTCACAGGTCATTTGTTTTCTAAAAGGAACATGAAAATAAAGAATTTTTAAAAAATATTTGAATAGACTCAAAGTTCAGCCATTATTACCTGAGAAATAAAGGGCTGTTGGAAGAAAATGCTAACATTTCCAACAAATGTCCACATTGTAGAAGTGACTCTCTGAATTTGCTGACAGGACCACCAAGTCTTTTCCAAATGTGATCTCTCTTACTCTGAGCATTGCCAATACAGGTCTCTGAACACAATTTATAACCATTTGCCCTCACAATCAAGTTTCTGCCTCAATGTGTACCCCTCACAGTGCTTCATTTTTCTATAGAGAATTTGCCCACAAAGTGTCACATGTCAGTATAAATCATACATGGAGTTTATTTTAAATTCATAGTCCCTTGCTCATCTTACTAAGCCACTCACGGACTCACCTTATTTAACTTTTGAGACTAACCTTGTCAAAACTGCCATTTTTTTTTACAAGAGGTACACTGATAAATGTTTAACCATCATTTCCCTGAAAGAAAAAAAGAAAGAAAGAAATTTCTGCCCCCTGAAAACCCCTGCGTTGTGGCTGCCAGTTTTCCACATGGTCCAGATTCAGCTGACCCACAAGATAGCAGGAAATGCAAATAGTACCAGCTCCACTGGAGGATCTGGTAGGAGCTGGCACCAAGTGGCCACTCCCTAATACAGGTAAACTTCACACAGATGGCATGACCGCGCAGTCCGTGACTTCACAGGAGTCTGCTCTCAGGCCTGCCTGTCTTTCCCAAGGTTCTTTCTGCAGCCAGGAATCCCAGGCCATGACTACACATGGAAACTTCTACTTCAATACTTCAAGGCCCAGAAAATGATTAATTTTTGTCATTGCTGTTGTTTTTCTTTTTCTTTTTTTTTGTTTGTTTGTTTTTTTTCCAGACAGGGTTTCTCTGTATAGCTTTGGGGCCTGTCCTGGAACTCACTCTGTAGACCAGGCTGGCCTCGAACTCAGAGATCTGCCTGTCTCTGCCTCCTGATGCTGGAATTAAAGGCAAATGCCTCCACCGCCCCACCAAATGGCTAATTATTTATTCATAGCCTTGCCACCACCTTCTAAGAGAATAGGTAATGACTCGCTTTTCTCTGTAACCTGGTTCTTTAGTGTACTTCATTAGCTGCTCTCATAATACCTGTGTGTGTCTCTGTGTGCGTACTTAACCCAGCATCAGGCAGACAGCAAATCAGCAAATAACATTTGCCAGTTAAAATAGAAACTCAATAAACAAAATTCAGAAAGAAACATATTTTTCAAATAATGGAAGTAATTTGAAGCCTATTAAAAGTACAAGACAACCATTTTTTAAAGTGAAATATTCAAGTAAGAGCATGATGAATGTAGCACTTTGTTTAAGAATGGAAAATGAAAAAACTCACAGAAGTAAAGCCACTCACCCTAAACCAAAGAGTTAAGTATTAATGGAGTCAAGGCTAAAATTTTTCTAATCTGCCTCTTCTGTTGAAACATGAAATCAGTCTGACCTACGCCCAGAAGCCACCTACTGCACTGGGTGTGCGACGGTCACTTAATAAACACCACTGCCTCTTTCTAGCCCCAGTCCGGTAAAGAGGAATTTTGTAATATTCACGTAACTCATTTCAGCCATTCACATTCTGACAAGCTAGTATAGAAATCGGACTTGAAAAGCATGCTAAATTGTAAGGTGTGCAGTCTTCTAATTCAGCAGGATAGCCTCATTTCATTTTTTTTTTTTTTTTGCTTACACAGACGGAGTGACCACTAACAGAAAACTCTTACTTTCCCCTTAACATGTGCCCAGCACATGCTCTACACTTGACGGACATGCTCACATCTTACAGTCATCTATTGCTATCTTACATCAACTATCTTACATCACTATTGCTATTACCTATGCTTGTCATGTATGAGTTACTGAGATGAAATACCATGACCAAGGTGGCTCCACTAGCACATGACAGAGTTGGAGTACACACCTGAGTCTGACCTGAGCATCGGTATACACTATGAAATACAATTCCTTTGTGTTGTAGAAACGAAATTAGAGAAGAATTAGCATGAAAGCAGGGAGCATGACAAATAGGTCAGAGAACTGTTCCTGACTTCAGAGACATCAAGGTCTGCTCAGTGCCACAGGAGGACATTGACATAGTTACATATTGAAGATGGACTTGTGCTTGGAACGTCACATAAATTCTGAGACAGCAAGAGGTACTCCACACCTATGGAGACAGAGGCATCAGTCCTGAAAGAAGACACTAAAACTGAAGAAAAGCATTGCAAATGTGTGTGTGTGTGTGTGTGTGTGTGTGTGTGTGATAAAGAGAGAGAGAGAGAGACAGAGAGAGAGAGAGAGAGAGAGAGAGAGAGAGAGAGAGAGAGCTGACACTGAAGGAAAGCATTGCAAATGTGTATGTATGTATATGTATGTGTGTGTGTAAGAACGTACTGAAACTGAGTGAAAGCATTGCAAATGTGTGTGTGTGTGCATGTGTGTGTTGTGAAAAAATCTACTGAAACTGAAGGAAAACATTGCAAATGTGTGCACTTGGGGAAAAAAATGCAACCACCCAAGAATGCAGGTAACTGTACCTTAAAGGTTCAAGAGGTTAACGTTATGTCTGAGTAGAAGAGAGTCCTGAATATCATGGAAAGGAAAGTGAACCCTATTCTCTAACTACTGCTGATGGATGATTGTACAGAATGACTATCAAATAAGTGCTTTTAACATGTTATTTCTCTGGCCCCATTTGGTAGGACAGACCAACACCATAGTAGACAGACGTGATAAAGGCCACAGGAAAAAAGAGTGCGCTGAGCGCACCACCATGAGTGCCACATCTTTACCTAGTACTGCCGTGATGAAGGAGGGAAGAAATAACGAACACACGAGCGCACAGAAAAGCTGGGGTTGGGTAGAGCAGAGAGGTGGGGTTATTGCTCTGGGTGGACGTGCTGCTTTGTGAATGCAGGTCAGTCCTTCATTGCTGATACTTCTAAGAGTAAGATGGCATTACAACAAAATAAAACAAGGATAACAGCAAAACATCCAAGAGGAAGTAACCAGCAGGTTTTCACAGAAGTGGAGTGGAGAACACTAGCCAGGGCCTTATCCACTCAATAAACCTTTGAGTAAGCCAAGGGCAAATACAAACAAAAACAAAAAGAGGAAAAAATGGAGATATGAATGGAGGTGGTATAGTCAGAAGGAAAGGGATCCTGGCAGTCGGGAGCCAGGGAGTAGCGCAGACCACAGGAAGCCTAGCAGCTTACTGCACTGCTCTAGAGAAGGTTTCCCCACAGTGACAGCGCTGCTCCCTCAGGAGTTGCTACAACTCAGTTCTGGCGCTCTGGAGAGTAGCAACTCTGCTTTGCTGGGGAAGGTTTTCCCAGAAAAAGTCTTACAGTCCCAGCCCAGCTCCACTCTCTCTGCTCCCGCTAAAGAAGGTTGTCACCCAAACCACTTCCAGAGATTTAACCAGAAAAGTGGCTGCCTCTACCAGGGAGGAAGAAGAGCAGCCCCAAATTGAACAGGCACAGGGCTTATATAGGGCTTCTTAGGGGTGGAGTTTTCCCAAGGAGATGGGGATTGGTTAGTTTTTCCCTGCTCAGTGATTGGTTAGTTTAGTTGATCAGGGGCAGAAATGGCTGATTTCAGGGCCAAACTGTGTTTCTCTCACTGGCCATTGTAAGCTTTTGGGCCAGGGCATATTTCTTTCACTGACTCTGATTCTAGGGGCAAGGTGAGTTTTTGTTTCTGTTGTTCTGTTTGTTTGTTTTTGTCACTCGTTTCAGAGTTCGTTTCTTTGCTTCTGGGTTCAGAGCTAAAGTATTTCTTCCACTGGTTCAGGTTTCAGAGCCAAAGTGTGTTTCTTTCACTGGCCCTGGATTCAGAGCCAGGGTGGGCTTCTTTGGACCTTTTACTGTACAACCAGTGCCCAGGAAGCCAACGTGAAAATAATGCTGGATATTCCGTGGCCAGTAGACCAAGTACTAGAAGAAAACCTGGGAAGCAGACTTCTTCTCTTTACTGCCTCGTGATTCCTGAAGAGTTCCGGTAAAATTAGATACATGGAAACCAAGGCGGTTTTAGCTAAGGGCAGTGAAGAAGTAAAGACAGAAAGTAGCAATGCCTTTTACAAAAACCTAAGTGAAAAGAAAAGAAAAGAAAAGAAAAGAAAAGAAAAGAAAAGGAAAGGAAAGGAAAGGAAAGGAAAGGAAAGAAAAGAAAAGAAAAGAAAAGAAAAGAAAAGAAAAGAAAAGAAAAAAAGATCGTGGGAGAAGGAGTTGATACCGAAAGAAAACTGAGGCATAAGGAACAGCAGAGGAGTGTGGAAAACACACCGAAGTAACTTTCTTCTTCAAGATCACAGAAAACAAAGCTTGGGAAAACAAACAAAAAACACAGTTTGAACTGTTGAAGTGCAGGAAAGAATACAGTTATCAGGGGAAAATCCTTTTAATAATTTCCCTTCATCCAAATGTGGTGTGCCTGCCAAGTCCTCACAATCACTGTTTGATGGAAAGGCTTCCCCTGAGGGAGCGGGTGTGGTTGGAGCTCGTTCAAGAGTAGAGTTGATGCCTCCCGTGGCAGACACCCACTTTTCTTCTCTCATTCATTCCTCTGCTTCCGGTGGGTGACCAGTTGCTCCCTAATCCCAAGGAATCGTATCCAGGTCTATACCCTTGGGGAGAATTCTCACAACTGAATTTATTAAAAGTATGCTGTTGCTGGTTGCCTTCCTCCCAGTCAGGAAAGCTCGTATGCAGTGTTAGGTTTCTGAGCAATGAGGAGTACTGACCTTTGTCCAGGCTATTTCTCTCAAAGGCTTTTCTACAACAAAACTTTTATGTCCAAACTGGCAGAGTTTCTGGTGAGAGAGCACTCCATTGGGAAATATGGGGAAAAGGGAATTCTGACAAGAGCCCTGATGAAATTATACCTCCTGGTAAAATGAACAGGGCCTTGATAGACCATTAGGCCTCACCAAGGTCAGTGAGGAGAGGTGGATACCACAGTAGAGGGATTATTTTGGTCTGTTATAGACTAGCTGTCTCATGAACAATGACTATAACAAATAATTACCCCTAGTTTCTCCTTTCAAATCTACATAAGCAAAATTATGGATGGTAAATTTCTAGTATACATGTGATAGTTCTAATTGTCCACTTGACACAGACACTAGGGGAGAAAGTCTTGTCCAGATCAAACTGCACCCTGGAGAATAGTTTGGTGACATTAATCAATGTGGGAAGGCTTGGCCAACTAAGACCAGCACTGTTCTCTAGGCAAGAGATTTTGGTCTCTATAAGAGTAGAAAGCAAGCTGAGCACTCACAGACATTCATGAATTGATTTCTGTTCTCAATTGATGCAGTGATTGCCCTGCAAAAACCAGGCTGTAACCTACAACTGGCAGCTAAGGCAAACCGTTCCTCCTCGGAGCTGCTTTCGCATCAGGATGTTTGGTCACAGCAACTGCAATGAGGAAACCTGCATCAGTTGTAAAGACACTCTGAAAAAACTCAGTGGGCTAAAGAGATGACAGAGATGTAGACAGATGGTAGACATAGAGATATAGAAGTAAATAAAAGATAGATGATGAAGATAGATAGAGGGATAGATGATAGATAGATGATAGATAGAGATAGATAGATAGATAGATAGATAGATAGATAGATAGATAGATAGATAGATAGATAGATAATAGATAGATGATATGTAGATGACATATAGATGAGAAACAGACAGACAAATGATAGATGAGAGAAATAGGGAAAATTTAGCACAGACAGTTGAGAGGCTGGATAGGTGGGCTGCTAAAAAGTGAAAGCAAGGGTTGATGCTACAAATTTGAGACAGGAATTCTTCTTCAAGAAAACCTTGGTTTTGCTCTTAACAATGTTCAATGAAGTGCCTACGATTATGCCCACATTCCACAGGGAAATCTCCTGTAACTAAAGTCCACAGAATGCAGATCCTGACTACCTCTACAGGCATTCATGTCAGTACTTAAGACTTCACTGAGGTTTGGATACCTTAGACTTGTCAAGTTGACACATAAAAAGTAACCGTCAAGTAAGCTAAGTTGTCCCATACAGTATTAAATTAGTTTGGGTTGTCCTCCACAAAGTCACTTTGCACAGCGGTGCTTTAGGGAAAGCCATAGAAGATATTTGATTTATATTTATGTAGCTAGAGGAGACCTTCCACAAGAGGGAATGTGTGATAACCTAGGAGGATTCAGTAAAAGCAAAAAATAAATTAAAAATTATTTAGGAGAAACAATCAGAACCTGAGACTCTCAAGTGACATGAATATTACTGGAAATGCAAGCCACTTTTATTTCTGGTTAGGCATTCAAGAAGCAATGACCCAACAATACTGGAAGATTAGGAAATACCCAGGGAGGGGACATCAAGTTACATAGTTGGGAACTTCATGAAAGAAACGATGTTTCTCCCATCTGTTAAATTTGATTCTTTTGTACTAATTGTCTTATTTTGCACATGAATTAATTTTAAATTTAGATGGTGTTCTACTTTCATCTTTGTTGCTAATTTTGGTAAAACACTGGCCAGAAACAACTGGGGGAGGAAATGCTTTATTTCATCTCACAGGTCAGACAGAGTCCATCCTTGAGGAAAGCTGAGGCAGGAACTCATGGAAGAGCCTGAAACAGAAGCTGTGAAGAAACCCTGTGTGCTGGCAGGAATTCTGGCTCATGCTTACCTAGCTTTCATATGCAGCCCAGTACTGCCTGACCAGGGAGTTGAGCTGCTCACAGTGGGCTGAGCCCTCCTAAATCATTCAACAATCAAGATAATCCCCACAGACAGGCCCACGTGCCACTCTGAATTGGGAATTCTCGCAATTAAGAAAGACTCCCTTTTCAGATGATGCTAGGCTATGCTGACATGACTAAAAATAGACAAATGATAAAAACCATATTCAACTTTTCTGTGAACTTATTACACTTCGAAGCTGTATTCAAGGCATGAGTGACCAAAGGGCCTGTCTGACAGTAGTCTAGCAGTAGTCTGTAGTCTGCCAACACAGCTTATTCTTTGCTCTCTTCATTTTTTTCCTGAGGATGGATCTGCAAATCAGGATCTTGATTTTACACGTAAGGAATGGGACTTAAGGAGATAAATATAATGTAAGCCACAAGCTGACTCCTGTGGTGTAGACAGATGCCGCATGGTGGCACTCCCAGCCTCCGTACTCTAGACAAGGGGCAATTCACAACATACAAAGCCATTGCCATTGAGAGTTCTCACCAATGTCACTGGTGTCTCAGCATGCTAATGAGTTGTGCCACAGAGACTTAGGAAGATCAGAATAGGGTGTGGACTTTGAATGCTAGGCCGGGAACCTGCTCTTATCCACATGGAGCTGCACATGGACAATGCACATTGTTGTCCACTTCTCAAAGCTGTGTAAGCTACTGTTGATGTCACTCACCCAGGGCTCTCCAGACAACCTATTTTCTCAAATTTCTCTTCAATTGGTACTCTGTGTACTTCTCAGCCTATAGTTGGTGACTAAGGTCTAGCAGCAATCAAATAAAACTATTCCTCAGTTAAAATGAAAATTACCTCAATGGCAGGTAAAATTTTAAGTCTAAATGGAAAATGTCTAATTGAGGTCAAGAAAAGTGAATTTTAGGCTCAGTCCCACCCCAGGCGGCTATATAGGAGCCCCTCACAAATCAAAGACTGTCCATAGAAGGCAGGATTTTGTTTTGTTTTGTTTTGTTTTTGTTGTTTTTTACAAAAGCAGATGAATAGCCCATAACCATCAGTTCCAACTGTATTAGTCAGTATAATCAAAATGTAAGAGTCTCCAAGTGTTATCAAATCTATTAAGTCCAAAATAGTTCATTGATGACCAATTTCAAAGTGCTTAAACGGTGCAACTGTATCTTAGCTTATGTGAAAATCAATGCAAAAGCATGAATCACCCGAGAGTGTGCTGAAGCCTTCCAAAGACAGTTTGTAATTAGCAAACCATTGATTCAAATAGACAGTACCGTGAAAGCTACAGAGATGAGGCAGGTGAAGAGCTTTACAATGAATCCTTACTGTTCTGCCTCCTCCACGTACCACACGTGGAACTTACATCCACACTGTAACTTTGGTGTTTTACATGGATTGTGAGTGATCATTCAAGCTGGCATCACAGACAGATATAGAGTGGCATAAAAGGGAAGGGTTAAATGATGTAATTATAAATTATATTATAATCTCAAAAATAAAATATTAAAATTTAAAAAGGGAATGTATTACCTAACTTATGTGTGCTCTGTTTTAAGGTCAGCACTATAATTAATATTTCCAAATATCTTTTTTTTCTATTACCCCATATTCTGGACAATAGTAAATAAAATACAAGTAAAGGTTGTAATTCACAAAATCACAGCATCTTTGAACTGAAAAGGAGCTAAGGCTCTTTTCATCTAGCTCCTGTGTGTGCCGAGGTGGGAAGGAAGGCGTCTGAAGCTGCAGAGAAGTAGGTAGATGGCTAGAATCATAGTCTCGTTCCCATGCAATGTTATCCTCCCTTCCAGACTAATAGCACAGAGGGTTGACCTGGTGGTCTAAATCTTTTACCTTAAAGTGATTGATCTGTTAATTACACCATTTTCCAAAAAAAAGGCCTGACCTTCTGTAAGAAGATTCTAGGTAGGCCTGGATGCATGCCACAAGCTGACACGTATTTGTAATTTATAGACTAATAAATAATTTCTGTCTCCCTTCCTCCATATTCAAAATATTTAGCAGCTTCTATCTGAGGCAGACCTTCCCATTGTTCACCTGCTCAGTTGCTTTTCACTGTGCCTGAAGATGGAAAGGTCAGTCAGAGGGTGTGCTGATTATGGCCAGAAGTGGCATATGTCCCATTCGGGTCAGCTGACTTTGTTGATTGTGTAACACTCTGCACTTGGCATTGCCCTGCCTTTCAAATAGGGAAAGACAGGATAGATCTGTATGGTCTGATCTAACTGGTCTATGGGTTGACTATAAGAAGCAGGGCTGGTCAGTATTGGAAGGAGGTAAGCCCTAGAGTTTGAAGAAAGCCATTTGTTATTGCATCATTACTATATGTACTCCAACCTGTAAAAAAAAAAATTAAAAAAAAAACAGTGTTCAACCTCTTAGACATTTCTGAGATTTAAAGAAATGCACATACATTATTCAGGGTTGACAAGAATCTTACCTGTTTTCTCATTTCTCTATTAAAAGCACATTCAAACTTATTCATTATTTTATGGCACATTTTTTGGAAAGCTGACTTGGCTATAGACAATTTTTTTTACCTAACTTGTAGTTACATGTATGGAATATAAATAAAAACTTTCTTTTATAAACAATTTACATAAAATGAAAAATGAAGCTAACTGGAGAAAAAGGAACAGAGTATGGAGCTGGCAATTCATAGTATTCCCCCAAAACACTATGGGATTCACTCATATTGTATCAGTCAAATGACCTGCAGTATAGTGAGTAGAAACAGAAACACACCTCCGTGGTCAACACACACAAACACACATACTCTCACAAGCATATACACAACACATGCTAACACACCACCACACGTACACATATACACGCACACACATACACACACACACTACCACACATACCCACAACATCCACACACACGCACACACACACATTGTCTGCTCTTCTTCTTTCTTGGCTCTTGCTTCCATGTCTCCTCTTTGCTCCTGCTAATGGAATCTTTTGCTGTGCTAGACAAAACTTTTCCTGAAACAATAGGAGGTGCCTAATTAATGCATCTTTATCAAATTTCTTTGACTTGTTACCTAAAATTCATGAAAATTTATGAAGCTCTAGACCAATAAGAACTCAGGCCAGCTGTTGGAAATTTCAGGCAGCACAGTTTATTAGGGACAAAGCAGAAACGTCCAAGAAGCCTAAGTGAGCCTCTAAAGGACGGGACTTGAGTTAGTCCGTGGTCAAACAACACATCAGCAACCCCTAAGGGTGCACGCCGGATAGGACACTCCAGGGCTCAAGCCCTAATCCCAACAAGCTCTTTCAGAATTGTCACTAAGGGTTTAGAAATGTGTGTTTTAGCAATCTTCTCAACTAACGTTTAAGAACAATCACATCAAGCTTTAAGTCAGGCCACCAGCCATCACGCATCTGTTCCTGCATTCCTCTAGAACTCAGCAAGTGGTGCCTCCCAGCTCAGCAGCCCCCGGGGGTACACTATGCAGCTGTCCTGAAGCTCTTGTCTGATTAGACCTCAGGATTGGCAGTAGATGAAGCCCTGTGTGCTGAGGAAGCGCCAGGCAATTGCCTTTTCTTAGATGACTCAAAGATGAACAGGCTCACTGTGCTCTGATTAGCAGCCCTTCCCATCCCGCAACCAGGCAGAATGGGAACGCACTGTCCTTTGAGCAGGCCAAGGGGGCTTGCTTCCCAGCCATCAGCTTGGGTAAGGGAGACCATGATCAACATAAGTCACTGCCTGTTCCCAGATTGTCACTGAGATTCTGTCCCGCTGCAATGCTCTGCTTGTTGGCCTGGCTCAGGCCCTGGCTGGGCAACCACACAGGGAATTCTGTTCAATGGAACAAGCCCATTAGGAAAGCCTTTCTTTCCCTGCTGACCCCAGAAAGAAATGCCAGTGAAGCAAACTAGCACTTAAAGAGAAACAGTGTACAGTGTGCAGCCCCACTGTGTAGCCCTCCGAAGCCATGGACTCTGAAGTGTTTACTATGGAGGTCATTGTGTGGCCAGCTGGTCATAGGGAAGGAGAGCCTGGAAAAGAGGCTCTGTCTTTCCTATCTTTGCGATTCACCTTGAAACTGCTAGCTACAGACTAGCAGTTTTAAAAACCTTCCATGAAAAAATTCCGATAAATATAATGAAGTAACATCTGCCCCCAGTAGCAGATCGATGGTGGCAGTGGAGTCTGCTTCAAAATCCACCAGAGGCAGAGATGACAACACAGCCATCACAGTTTCTCTCTCTCTTACTCTCTCTCTCTCCTTTTCTGAAAGGAAAATCACAGATACTGTTTTTAAAAGAATGTTTTTACATATTAAAAATCTAAAGCCTCTGGCCATAAGATAAACTAGAATGCAAGTGCTCAAATGTGCAAACATGACCCTCCTAAAATGCCCTATTTTGTTAAGTGCTTTAATGCCATCCAATCCCATCAGATGAGATTCATAATAGATGTATGAGTAACAATAGCAAAAAAAAAAGTGTTTTGGTACAGAAGTAGCAATAGAAAACATTTGGTTTCCTCCCAGCCTCAAAAAAAAAAAAAAAAAAAAAAAAAATCCATGCTGCCCATTCTAACACCTGCTGCTCGCAATGAAGGGCCGAGCCAAGCAAGGCTTGCCCTTCCATCCAAATATCCATCCACCCGCAGAGAATTCAAGCTGTCCAGCCACACACCAGCTGCTTGCCTCATTGCTGCAGAAAGTCAATCCTGCTTCCCTGGTCCCTCCTCGTGCTTGTTTTCCTCTTCTCCCATCTCTGTCAGTGATGCAGGAGTAGCTACTACTGTCTCAGCACCTGAGCTCATCTGAGGCTCATCCAGCAAGGGCTGGAGACTTCCTGCTTTCCCTTTAAACCCTCTTTTCTTCCTCCAGCACACACTGCAATAGAAAGCTTTCCCTGGGTTTAGAGGAAGTGAGCCTTCTTTAAAGGAAGATGATGACTGATGAGTTGTGATCTGACCACATACTCCACTTCTAGCCCTTTTTTGTCTAATTCATGATGAAGAAATGTCTCTCAAGATCTCAACCCTGTTAGGAAGCTCATTTTCTTCCCACTTAATTTTTCTTTCTTAAGCACTGGATTCACAAAATAGTTTTCTGTCCTATCTGGACTTGACTTATGGTTTATATTATTTTATAGATGCGTATTTAAAACAATGGCTATAAATGTTAAAGTGTAAACACCCTTTGGCTGTATGGTTGACTGATGAATTGACAGTGATTCTTGCCTGTTTAAATTTAAATGCCTTCCATTCAGGCAGGACCCATACTTGTCTAGCAAACCTACAACCACAGAGTGACCTTACAATTGATCTTCACTTTACAATGAATGACACTATAATGTGAATAATATCTCCTAGATAATCATGTTTGCAAGCTATGGTGGCCTCGACAGTCTGACAACATCCTAGGGAATGTCCCACACTATATCCAGCGCTACTCAGTCTATAAGTCTATAAGGATGGAAAAAGAGATCTAACCTTGATGGTCACACCACATAGCACATAGACATCTCTTAAAATTCATCTCTTCAGAAACAGAGCTTCCTGTAATTTATGTAAAGATTTTGCTCATGCTGGAAGAGGCTCCCATGCCTTAAAGTGTCTTGCTGTAGGCCTTAATCAAAATGTTAACTTCTGGCTTCTGATCTTAACCTTTGGAGAAGCCTTCTTTGATCAACTTATTGAATCCAGACACCTCTAACACCAAATGTACACAACTTATGTTATGCTTTATATCAAACCACTATTTCATTCTTAGCAATAAACCAGAGCAGTGATTCAGGTCACCACAGACCTTATTCTTGACTTCAGTTCTTGCTTCTCCCTACAGGTAAACATTTTTCTCTCTAACTTCCTTTCCCTCTTCTTCCCTTGACCACCAAGATGAAATAAAGATGTCATTAAAGCTTTGGTTTGTCCAGTCCACTAACATCCTACTTACCAGGCAGGTTACATAGCCAATCTTAAAGTCAAGTCAAAGGGAAACAAGACAATGTAAACTTGTTTGGTGACAGGGAGGGGGCTAAACCGGTACTTATGACCCAAACACTGAACTAGAAAATGTCAGTAACCTGCTAGCTCACTGATGCTGAGAAATATTCTACAGTTTGTCCTGGACTCACAGATAAGTAAGAAGTATATTCCAGATGTTTGTCCTGGACTCACAGATAAGTAGGTAGTATATTCCAGATGTTCGTTTGTCTCTCTAAGATCCCGTGTTGAGATCTAACTCCCAGAATGATGGTATCAAGGATCAGGCCTTTTAGAAATGATGAGGCTGTAGGTCTCTGTCTTCATGGATGGAATTAGTATTCTTAAAAAAGGTCTAAGGGTTTTTTTTTTTTTAAACCTCTTTTCTCCTGTGAGACAGGCACATCTTTGAAGTACAGGTAGAGTCCTTACCAGACACACTGTGCAGGCAACTTAACCTAGGAATCTCCAGTCTCCTGCATTGCAAGCAATACTTATATGCTGTGGATGAATTATTCAGTCTAAAGCATTTTGTTATAGACTGAGACATATAACTGATGGAAACAGTGGGCCATGCCTATCACAATTTGTGATACATTCAATAACAAAATAGAGACCTGCAAAGAACATGCTGAAAACAGATCCGAAAATAAAGAAAGGAAGTGTCTTGCCTATCATTCCAGAACTTGGGCAATGCCAGTCACTGGTTCAGAACATTGATATAGGCTTGTTTCTGTCGTCCCTGTCTAAGACATAGGGTACTGAAGAGGATGGAAAATCAATGGGCCAACTGGGGGAAAAAGAAGAGAAACTGTATGAAAATGTTGGCTGATGGGGGAGATTTTTAAATTTAATTTTATTTCCATTTCTTGCTGGCTAGCTGGAATTGGCTTCAACAAACCATTGTTTTTCCTTTATTATCATCAAAAGATTTATCCAATGGAAACATCTTAAGGTTTGTTGCTAATTTGCTTAAAAGTAAAAGAAAATGGCTGGCATCAAAGTATTGGCCAATACCCTGCTCCGATTGCACTACTGTTATGCCCATCTACAGTGTGCCCGTAGAATTACCTTAAACCTTCAAACACTATCCAACAGCCATTTTGTTGTTTGGTTTAAAGGTTGTCTAGAAGATCTGTATAATAAAAAATACTGGGCTCTGTGTCTGGATAATGGGATACATTTCCCACCACTTCAGGCCCATTCTGTTTAGTAACGATCAATTTCCTTTTCTCTCTTCTCTATTTCCACCCTGACTTCTCTCTAGTCACTGCCTGACCTTTCACTCATGTTACTACCTATCCTGCTACCTAGTGTTCCAGGCCCCAGTTTTACCCTCCTCTAGTACTTTACAACAGACAAAACAGTTTTCCCAAAGAACTAATTTAAGCAAGATACCTGTATATTTAATTTCCATTACCATCTAAATGTAAATTCAATCTGTCTTTAGTGCTTGATGACCCACTTGCAATAGACTACTAGAGAACAACCTAGCACAAGGTCACTTAGTCATCCCAAGTCTTGGGCTTCATATCCAACACTAGTAATAATAATAATAACAATAATGTTATTATAGATTATCAATCCTTTATTTCTGAGACTAGTAATAATAATAATGATGATGACAATTAATGACAAAGTTATTGTAGACTATGAATCCTTATAAATCAAATAGTAAATGTTAGTCCCATTAAAATCATGATAGCTGGCGTGATGGTTGGTTTTAACTGTCATGTTGATGCAATGTAGAGTTGTTGAAATAAGTGCGGCGGGGCTGCGTCCCCAGCACCCCAGCCGCCTGCTAGCTTATGCCCCAAAATAACAACACACAAACTGTATTCATTTAAACACTGCTTGCCCATTATATCTAGCCTCTTCTAGGCTAACTCTCGCACCTGGACTAGCCCATTTCTTATAATGTGTGTAAGCACCCCAAGGTGCGCTTACCGGGAAGATTCTAGCCTACATCTATCCTGGGTCTGAGGTTCATGCGTCTGCCTCAGAGCACAGAGCTATCGCGTCTACCTGGGAGAGCTGAGCATGGCATCTCTGCTCCAGAGAGCAGAGCTGTTGGGTCTGAGCTCACTTCCTCTTCTTCCCAGCATCCTATTCTGTTTACTCCTCCCACCTATGTTTTAACCTATCAGGGCCAAGGAGTTTCTTTATTGCTTAAGCAATGAAATCAACAGATTGATATATGACACTCCCACATCACTTCCCGTTTTTCTGTTTAAACAAAAAAAGAAGGCTTTAACTTTAACGGAGCAAAATTACATATAACAAAACAGTTATCAAGTAAAAATTACAATAATCTATATCATAACTAAGGAAAACTATAACTACAGCTAACTATTCTTAACTCCATCAAAGAGTCCAGAAAGATACAATATTACCTAAGTAAATAAGAAGTAAGCAACTTTCAAACTCTAGAAATGACAGAGACATCTCGCTGTCTGGACAGTCACCCAAAGTTCCTCTGTACTGTTGGGGCATCCATCTTTGGCCTACAGGCCCATAGTTTCCAGCAGACATTTCCACAAAGCAGGAAATTTCAAAGGCAGTCACTATCTGCTTGTCCTGAAGAATGTCT
>NW_026068037.1:3618116-3688734 GCF_014885135.2 Alexandromys fortis | reverse complement strand
CCCTCTGCCTCCCAAGCATTGGGATTAAAGGCGTGTACTACCACACACAACTTCTCTTTTTCTTACTTTTTTTTTTTTACTTTAAGAATTTTAACTTTTAGTCTGCATACATTTTTAACACTGTAAATCATTTTAAAAGTTTCTTTTTCTTTGACACTCTCTTTACTGTATCTCTCTCTGTTTTTCTGACCACATGAGTCTTTAATTTACCAAGCAATCTCAGTAGGACTAAAGCCGTGGCTTTGACGGCTAGGTCCAGTCCATTCCTTAGCTTTCCAGCCTCATGGCAGATATACAGGCTGTAGCCATGTTTATAGCCACAACTCTGGCATTTCAAGGTCCCTGCCAGCAAGGGAGCTACAACAGACAACACTCAAGTCCTCTTTCTGTAGTTGGCCCTCCTGCCTCAGTCAGAGTTTGCCCTGGCAGGATGGCCCAGAAAGCCAGCATTTTTAAACGGTGCAGCTTTTTTCCTGCTATGGCTGAAAACAGAAAAGCATGCATTCAGCTTTTTGTCAACACCGTTTAAGTGTTTCATGGCAGGACCTCTTAATGAGATGCAGGGTTTTGCAGCTAAAGCTGAGTCAGGAAGCCTCTCTTAGATGAGAGCGCTTGCTTGCCTCTAGCAAGCAGAGTAGACCAGAAAATTTGTTGCTACCAAGAAGACCTGCATGCTTTACTCTTTCCCAACCTTTCTCAGGCTTTCAGTGGATTCAGTTATCCACACGTCTGGGCGCCATCTGTTGAAATAAGTGCGGCGGAGCTGCGTCCCCAGCACCCCAGCCGCCTGCTAGCTTATGCCCCAAAATAACAACACACAAACTGTATTCATTTAAACACTGCTTGCCCATTATATCTAGCCTCTTCTTGGCTAACTCTTGCACCTGGACTAGCCCATTTCTTATAATGTGTGTAAGCACCCCAAGGTGCGCTTACCGGGAAGATTCTAGCCTACATCTATCCTGGGTCTGAGTTTCATGCGTCTGCCTCAGAGCACAGAGCTATCGCGTCTACCTGGGAGAGCTGAGCATGGCATCTCTGCTCCAGAGAGCAGAGCTGTTGGGTCTGAGCTCACTTCCTCTTCTTCCCAGCATCCTATTCTGTTTATTCCCCCCACCTATGTTTTAACCTATCAGGGCCAAGGAGTTTCTTTATTGCTTAAACAATTAAATCAACAGATTGATATATGACACTCCCACATCATAGAGTCACTGGGAAAAGAGTCTGGATGAAGGGTTATCTTTATTAGGTTGACCTGGAAGTGAGTTCACTGAGGTAGGAAGACCCAGACTGAATGTGAGTGGCATCATTTCCTAAACGGGGCCCTAAGTGAATGGAAAGGAGAGAGTAAGCTGAATGGAAGCTTGTGCATGCATCCTGTCTCTGCTCTTGACTGCTCTTGACTAGATGTTTTGAGTCCCAGTCACCTTGGCTTCCCCTCAGTGTGGACTGAAAGTTAGAACTTGGAGCTAATGGAAACCCTCCCTGAGTGTGATGCTTTTGGTCAGATCATTTTCTCACTGTGACAGAAATGAAGCTGTAATAGCTGATAAAAATGAATAGGGTTTTCATGGGGAACAAACACTTGAAAGAAAAGGAAAAGAAATTTCTGTCCAGTGCTGCAATGTGGGTCTCTGTCTTTTTTCATCACCTGATGAAGGTTATTATTCAGGAGGATGCCTATATGTTTTTCTTTGGGTTCTCCTTCTTATTTAGCTTCTCTAGGATCAAGAATTACAGGCTCAATGTCCTTTATTTATGGCTAGAAACCAAATATGAATGAGTACATCCCATGTTCCTCTTTTTGGGTCTGGCTTACCTCACTCAGGATAGTGTTTTCTATTTCCATCCATTTGTATGCAAAGTTCAAGAAGTCAAAATCTCAAGGTCCAAATCAGAAGCAGAAGAAGAGAGAGCACGAGCAAGGATCTCAGGACCGCGAGGGGTGCACCCACACACTGAGACAATGGGGACGTTCTATTGGGAACTCACCAAGGCCAGCTGGCCTGGGTCTGAAAAAGCATGGGATAAAACCGCACTCGCTGAACATAGCAGACAATAAGGACTACTGAGAACTCAAGAACAATGTCAATGGGTTTTTGATCCTACTGCACGTACTGGCTTTGTGGGAGCCTAGGCAGTTTGGATGCTCACCTTACTAGACCTGGATGGGGTGGGTGGTCCTTGGACTTCCCACAGGGCAGGGAACCCTGATTGCTCTTTGGGCTGAAGAGGGAGGGGGACTTGGTTGGGGGAGGGGGAGGGAAATGGGAGGCGGTGGCTGGGAGGAAGCAGAAATCTTAAATAAATAAATAAATAAATAAATAAATACAAGAAAAGGAAAAGGAAAAGGAAAAGGAAAAGAAAGCTTGGGAAATAGGATAGACAGAAAGGAGTGGGACTAGCCACTGAATGACAGTCTCTGTGACATTAAGCCTCGTCATGCAGTTGTCGTCTTCTTAGACATTAGGTTTACCCTCATATGCAGACATAGATAGTATATGGTAGGGGAACCTCTATACTTCCCTTTGGGGGCTGACAGAGGTACTAGTTAGGTAGCCTTCAATGCTGTGCCAATGACTCTGAAATGTCACTAAGAGTTTAGTTCTATCTGAATTAACTGGCAGTGATTGCTATAGGTGCTTGTGTGCTTCTAACTTTATGTCCAGCAAGACACAGGGAAACTTCATGCCTGAGTACCCAAGTTGAAGGCTTCCCTATGCCTGATGGCTAAGGGAAAGGACACAGAGCTCAAACTGACTCAGATAGAGTCAGGCCTAGGGGTTTGTGTGGCCTCCTGTCAGTCACTGGTGAAGGATGTGGGGTGTATTTCCTTACTTCAATATGGGCTCACCAGTGAAACCGAAATTCAGGTTGATCTCATTACCAAACTGAATGGAACACAGAAAAGACTTTTCATAGACCTGACATACTGTTATTTGTCAAGAAGGGTATTTTCTGGATAGGAATGCTGTCTGGAAGACAAGGAAGCATCCTGGGAAGAGTACATCCTCAAGAGAGCAACCCATGTCCACTGGACCCTAGGCTCGAGGACTATGCCCAGAAGAGGATGAAGTGTGGGGTTGTCACCTTACATTAACATTATCTTTAGAGCATATTTCAAAGATGCTCCGATAGTCACACAAAATAACAAAGGGTCAAAACACCATTTGTTAAGGTAACCCCCAAACAAAAAAAAAATTATAACTCAGGCCCAGAACCTCCAGTTCCAAATTCCACAGCCTAGTAGTTCAATGAATTATAACCCTAGTTGGAAAAACAAACCTTCATGGCAGGTAGAAAACTTGTGAGTAATATGCCTCAAAATAAATTTGCCAAGGCCATGTGAATATATAATGGGTAGGCTATGATATATAATATATATGCATCATTATTACACCTATATTTAACATCTGCTAATCAGCTGCACCCAAGAGATTCAAGACAATAGCGAGATCTTGTTAATCTCTGTGCCTCAAAGCTCATTTTTTCATTTGAATTCTTAACTTTTGCAGCATATGAACTCCTTGTATTTATTTTTAGGCATTCTGCTCTGAGCTGCCTGCATCATGTCAATGTTTGCTGTGCTAACTTTGCATCTAAAGGTTATTCAACACACCAAGATATGAAAACGCACTCACACTTTTACCTCAAAGAAATTGTGCTTGGATTCTGCTGTATGCTCTGATGGTGTTAAATGTCAGAAAATACTGGAACTGTAAAGTACTGGGAGGTGTGCTACAACTCTGCCCTAGATTGTCTGTGCTGCTGCAGGATATGAAGACGTCACTGCTCCTGAGCTCAGAGCTGGCATTCTGGTGTCAGTCTGTCAGATTTCTGAGAGCATGTAGATTGGAAGACGGTAGAGAAGTCAGTGATTATTTCTCTCTGTCTGCAACACATGTAGCCAGAGCCAGCGTCCTCAGAGGTGCATGCGGGGCTGAGAGGGCACAGGAGCAATGTGTGTGTGTGTGGGGGGGGGGGTTCTTGGCTGAGAGTAGCAAGCATATTGTTTCTTGGCATTTAATTCCCACATCAACCTTAAATGTGTCAATATTACTTCAATTTTGGGAACAAGGAAATTGGATCTTGAATAAGTCAAATTATTGGGCCAGGGTTCTTGCCCTGTTCTCCAGCTAGTGGCAGAAGTAATGCCTGTGGTTGCTTCTGAATAAACTTTCAGCTCTAACCCTCAAGCCAGCAATGATGCCTCGAAGCCTCTCGCTGGTGGAAGAAGTCACTGTTTTGCCTCTGGATTTGTCCAGCATTTCAAAGCATAGGCAGATTCCTGTCATGACTGCTTCTTCCCTCATGAGTCAAGAGCCAACCCACTCCATGACTTTAAAGCAGCAGAGTAAGCCAAGAAAACGAATAGCTGTCAGTCAAGAAATGTTCACAGGTGGAGCTGGCCATCTCCATCAAAGTTACACACGAGAGAGAGACACAGAAAGAGAGAGAGAGACAGAGACAGAGAGACAGAGAGACAGAGACAGAGACGGAGAGACAGAGAATACGAAGAGCCACAGTCAGTCAAGAAAACATGTGGCAGTCAGTCAAGGAATGCTCACAAGTGGAGCCAGGCACCTCCATCACAGCTACACACACACACACACACACACACACACACACACACAAAGAGAGAGAGAGAGAGACAGACAGACAGATAGACAGACAAAGACAGAGCAACACACAGATGCCTACTATCAAGTCAGGAGAAGCAAGTTTTAAAATGGTCTTGAAAATCCTCCTTTGTTTAGAAATGAGATTGATTTGCCTTTTGTTTCTACTCAAGGAGCAGGATGTGCTGTATTTTAATGTCTCCAGACACAAAAGAATAAAGTGATATTTATTTTTAATGGTAGCAGTAAGTGTTATTAGTATATAATAATTAAAATAGTTATATTAAAATTACCTCATATTTTAACCACACGATGTGATAATTATCATGAACAAATAAGAATACACCATTCGTCTGGATAGCCAGCTATCCCTAGGGGACTGATGGTGCACTGCACGGGTGCACACAGTTCCAAAGGTCAGAGCTGTGATCTCAGCGGCGTGTACAGTCCATGGTCATGGCTAAATCAAACCAGTGTCTGTTCCTTGTATGACACTACAGGTGTTTCCATGTTTACAGGTGGCTTCCATGTTCCAGAGGCAGCTGTCCCAAAGAGTGGGCGACCTGCAGAATTACGTTGTTCATCACTTGACTGTTGGCAGAGAACGACTTTGGTTGTAAGAAAAGGCTTTATACTGTTTTTGGTATATTGATTGGCTTCTAGGCAAAAATTCGATTGGAATATCATAGCCCATCATCGACAATAACCATCCTATGTCCACTGCTGTGCAGCTGTTGCTGTAGTCCATTTGAAGGAATAGTCTGAATATTCTGAAGGAACTTCTTTTACTCATATCTGCTGGCCATGGAACTTAACTGATCCTTATTATATGTCTACCGTACTTCAAGTATGGTACTCTTTGTGTTCAGGTTAATCAAAACCTCCTTGTAAGAAATACCATGTGACAGAAGTGGAGTTATGACTCAGTAAGTAAGGCCTGGCTTCCCAGCCCTCATATGTCACTTCACAACCATTTGTAATTCCAGTTCTAGAGGATCTGGTGCCTTCTTCTGTCCTTCATGGGCTCCTGAATGCACAGGGTATCTATAAGCTAATGAAAGTTCACAAATATACATATAAAAATGAAATTTAAAAAAATATCCCTGGCTGGCAAATGATGAAAACTCTTTGCATCAGAAAATCAGGTCCACCCAACCAACTGACAGCCGCTCTCACTGCTCCTCAGTTGACCAAGGGATAGCCTCTCTCACCTCTCCACAGTTGACCAAGGTTAGACCTCACACCGCTTCTCAGTTGGCAAAGGGATAGCCTCTCTCACCCCTCTTCAGTTGACCAAGGGATAGCCTCTCTCACCCCTCTTCAGTTGACCAAGGGATAGCCTCTCTCACCCCTCTTCAGTTGACCAAGGGATAGCCTCTCTCATCCCTCCTCAGTTGACCAAGGAATAGCTGCTTTCATCGCCCCTTAGTTGGTCAAGAATAAAAGTGCCGAGTATGGCATGACACCAGATGGTGCTCACCAGTACCATGAGGTTCCAACAGCACTGTACTACCTTTTGACATTACAAAATAATTTTAATTCTCCTTTCACAAAGACTCCAATTATAAACCAATTCCCTTTAGATTAAGTACACTTTGATAGCAATTCCCTTATACCAAAAAATATAGCACAAGATAATGGGCTGTGAGCATAGTTTCAATGCTAATAAGAGGCAGTTAAACAGCCCTGAGAAGTTCATTGCGACTATGTTTTCATTGCCATGATAAACAGCGCATAATGCCCTTCAATTATGGCCTTAATGTAGGAAAAAAAAAGAATTTCTATGACAATTTATCTGAACTAAATTGTAATTTCATTTCTAGGATGCTGCCCTTTTAATAAATAAAAATCCCCCTCATCCATTCCATTGTCCTGAGGTCAGGTGTTGACAGTGAGATGAATTGCAGGAAGAGGGTTGCCGATGCAATCAATGCTATCACTATTCATAAGTTAGTGAGACTTGCTCAGCCACCAAGCTTGAGTTCAGCCTCTTTCCTGCTCTCTGAACATGTTACAAATAAAACATTATTGATGACTGAAACATAAATGGAATTGTGGGTTGCAGCCTGCCATGAGCAACGGAACGAGAGGACACATGAGAGAAGCCCCCGAGACATGAGAAAGCTTGTGTTTAAATACCTCAGTGTTACATACACTCCTAAAACACACCTGTAATACATGTACAGTTCTCTGCATTTCATCAGCTTAACAATCATCAAGTCACTGAATATCACTTGCACTAAGACTACTTCATCACCTCTGCTGAAGGATGCTCATAGCTACACTCTGATAGTACAGACTCACATTGCTGCCTCCACTTCAAATGAATAGAGTCAAATACTTTTGTGGCTAGCTTTATACATTCACATTATGATTTCTAGATCTGCCTATATCGTTCTCTCCCTCTCTCTCTTTCTCTCTCTCTCTCTCTCTCTCTCTCTCTCTCTCTCTCCTCTCTCACTCTCTCTTTCTCTCTCTGTATGTTCCATATTACATGCCATGTCTCAGTGATTGTAGCCATTAACTCAAATAAGGAAGGGGTATTTCCATAAGTTTTGTACAAGACTCTACAGAGACCATCAACGTTCCGTCATGATGGTGAGAGACTCACAAGCCCCCACCTCTTTCAGAAGACTTACAGACACTTAACAGTTGCTGAGAGGGAGTCAAATTCCTTAGTGGTAAAGCCACTAGTAAATTGTCTTTGCTTAAGTAAATAATTTTTCCTAATCTGAATTTATACAGATAACAACCGTAATTAAATGCAGTGGGCCACAAATAAAAGTCATGAGGGTAGAGGGGAAATTTGTTGTAAAGAAAGGGGTTTTGTAGAAGGGGAAAGAGGGCAAGAGAGGATAATTCTGGGATTGTAGTCAATGTAAATTATCTACATGCCTACAATTGCTAAAAAAAAAATAAAGGTAATAATGGAATTTTAGGAATGGTGTACTGGTTAGTTTTTGTTAACTTAGCATAAACTAGAGTCATTTGGGAAGAGGCAACGACAATTGAGAAAACGTCTGCATTGGATTGGTCTACAGGCAAGTCTCTGGGCATTTCCTTGATTACTGACTGATGTGTGAGGGTCCAGGACACTACACACCTGGGCAGATGGACCTGGATTGTATAAGAAAGCAGGCTGAGCAAACCATGTGCAACAAACCCCTGTGATTTCTGCTAAAGTTCCTGCTTCCGGGGTCTTGCTGTGAGTTCCTACTTGGCTTCCTTTGATGATGGCTTTTAACTTATAATCCATACAAACCTTTCCCTTCCCAAACAACTTTGGTAAGAATGTTTTATCACAGCAACAGAGGTCAAACTGGGAGGGTCCCAAGGTTGTTTTTTCTGATGACCATTTTAAACAACTTTAGTTAACTATACTTACACAGAAGAGCACAGTAGAATGCCACATTTATGATTTAAAGAGATCTGATTACAACACTTAGTTTTAAAGGACTTACAGTTTTGTGTGTGAAATGTTCATGACAGATTGTGGGGCTAATGGGGGAAAAGGAAAGCAACTCAGAATTGTTAGCTGAACAAGACAGTTGGACCAACTCTAGCTTTGTGTGTGGTGGAGTAAACAGCGAGTCAGGAGTGTGAGTGATTGACACAGGAAGACAGAATGCACTTCAGGACATTCTGTTTAGTGAAGATTGTGATGAAAGCTTGCATATTGTATGATTCCATTCCTGTAACATTCTCAACATCACACAACACAGAGATGAAGAACAGATTAGTGGCTGTTGAGGGGCAGGCGGGAGTGACAAGCTGGGCTGGGTTCTAGTTCAATAGATGTGTCGAAGTTCAAATGGAGCTGAACGCTCTCCAGTCTGTGTATATCTCTGTGTGAACCCCGCTGAACACAGGTCTGATTTCCTCAGATGGCCTGACTGTTTCCAGCTCCAGCCCTTGGCATTCACTCTTGGATGGTAACATTTCCAGTGCTATTCAACCTGTTCTCGTTTACTCAGACTTTATATTGGAAACTGAAACCAAGCTTTCTCCAGGGGTCACCCTTCCCACTGTGTGTTACCTACCCAGCCTTTGTAAACCACCAGGCTGAGGGTCAAGTAGACATCTCTGCAACCATGTCACCTTGCCCACCTCTGTTCCCCCAGCCATCGGATTATACCAGTCATTCTCCTAAGTATCTATGGCCACCTTTGTCTAGTTCTTTAAAACTTTCTTTTCCCTACATGGTCTTTTTCTACAAAGCTATTTCTGTCTAATTCACAGTTAAGTCAATGTCCAGGCAGATAAGAATTTCAAAATTCTGTGTTCTCATTTCTCCCAGCCCTTCACTATTTCTGGCATCCTGTTCTGCCTTAAACGTTTTGCTCCACCCAGCTGAAATCTCCACTTAAATTGTCCCTCTCCACTTACTGTCTTCAGTCATTCTGGTTGACACACCGTCATACCCAAAGTCAACACTGGTGTCCGGACTCCAGCATCCTCGCTTAGGAAATGCCTTTGGCTCCTCACATCTTCATGCCTCCTCTATCTTACCAAAGTTCTGTGACCACTCACGCCAGCCCCATTGTGCATGCCCCATCCCCTCCGTCTCTTGGGCCCACTCACTTAAAATGCAACTCTGGCTACAATCAACTCTTCTCCTGTCCTCATGGGCACCAGTGAGACTAAATGGAGCTGGAAATAAACACAGGACTGCTGACTGACCTCTCTTTAAATTCCATCTCAGTCTCCACAAGAGAGCCCTTCATGTGGCCAATCACCCCGTAGCTCACCAGTTCACTCACTACCCTGCTTTCTGAGGTAACTTCTTGGAACTTTTCCTCTCTCCTGAAATACTTAAGTTTCATCTTTGTCTCAGACATTTTGCTGAAAAAATAGAACCTAACAGATGCGAGACTGTGGGAATGCCCCCACCACACCTCCACCTGCATCAGGTCACATGGATCTGTCTTTCTGTTTACTGAGTGGAAGACATTGCTTTACTACACCTAGAAATTCTTTTAAATTTTCTAGAATTTTCTTCTTTCCCTTCTACCATAACCCTTGTCACCATATCTTCCTTACGAGTGTACTACTATCTAAAGAGATAGAACTTTAAGCCAACACTCACTCTTTGCCAGGTCATCACATACTCCCCTTTTGCTTCCCAACCTAACCATATACACTGTTCCCCAACCTGAACTCTACTTCTTACGTGGTCTCTGAACTTCCTCCAGTCAGGGTTTGTTCTTGTACTTGATGCAAATCCTTGCTAGAGGTACAAACGATATCCACGTCCCACACCCAATGCCTACATCTCATCCCTTGTGTACCTGATTAACTGGCAGCAGTCTTTGGAAATTAGACCTTGCTATGCAGACAATGTTGCCTAAACTTAAACTTGGGACCTTCCTGCTGCACTTCCCAGTGCTGGGGTGTAGGTACTCGCAGCCCTGTCCACCTTTCCCTTCTCCACACATCTGTTTCTTTAGCTTCCCCCGTGTGTCCTTGTGTCACTGACCACAAGCTTACATCTTCTCTGGTGAATTCTCCTTATGCTTCAACTTCCTGTCTCCAAACATGGAAAGCTATAGTGCCTTGAATTGCTGTCCTGACGCTCTTCTCTTGTTTCCTTAAGGTTTCCTCTGGTAAGTTTGACAACAATGTCTAAGCCATTCAGACCATGTCACCTATAACCAGATGCACGACACCCACAAAACTTGCCAGCACTTCACGTGGCTGGCAGTCATTTCCATTCCAAGGTGGAAAATAGAGCTCTTGATCAGATAATCTCCTACTCTTCCTCAGTGGACAGCACAGTCAGCCCAAGCTCACCACTGCCCAGTGCAGAGAGTAAGTGTGTGTAGAGTGCTCATCCACAAACTGGATATCTATAGCACACACATCCCCTACCGTTCAGGGACCATTCTCAAAGAGAGGGGAGAAAGAGAATGCACCGGAGGTTTGGGTGGATAGGTGGGGCACTAGACCAAAACAGTGTGTTCTGGACATGACAGGACCACTGCCCTCAGGAGCTCACAGAGCAAAACCTGCTCAAGACCAAGCCAGGAGACACTTCCGTGTGGAAGGGGATTCTGAGTCCCTAGCCCCAGCTGCAGAGCTATAGACAGCTGATGGATGCTGAGAGTAGTCAGTTTTCCTTAAGGATGTGGCCACTGATAGGTCAGTCACAATCCAGTGGCTGTCCCCATACCTATGAGAATATGGGCAGCATCAACTGGATTCAGAGGCTTATAACAAACAACAACCAGAGGACATGAAGTTAGGGAGGGAGTGGTCAGGTGTGGGCCCAATCAAACACATTGTGTGCATGTATAAAACTTTCAAAGAATTAATCAAAATACTGTATTTAAATTAAAAGGACTTAACCTCCCATTTGTCTCCATCCATTGCAACCATCTGAGGATGAACTTCGTTCTTCTCCTACTTTCTACCACACATGTGACCAATGAGCAAGCATACACCTTTTTTCAAATATATGCAATTACATTTTAGCAATTTCACTGGTGCTAATTTAGTCCAGTTATCTCTCACCTTGATCATCTCCCACCTAACCTGCTCTCATATTCTTTCCTGTGTTCTCTCCCAGGCCAGCAACTAGAACGGAACAGAATGTACCTATGCTGTCAGCTTTCTTCCCCAAAGCCTCTGGTGAAAGTTCTCTCCTCAGGACTGAGCACCATTTAATAAACAGCATATTTACCTCATGAAGATTCTCTCTGTCTCTCTGCTTCTTCCTCTGTTAATCTCCTCTCTCTCTTTCTCTCCCCCTTCTTCCATCCATCCCTTCCTCATCTGCACACAGTGGAAAGCCAGTCTTCCCCCAATACATCACAGATCTAGCCCTCAAGTAACAACGACACACCATGCAGCAGCTTTCTCCACCCAGGCACATTGGGCTCCATGCTGTTCCTCTAACACACCAACTTGGTTCTGTTCCAGACTCTTAGACTTAGCATGTCTGCTACCTGAAATTCACTAACTCCCTCACCTCCTTCAGATCATTTTCTAAATGATGCAGTTGCTTTATATAAACAAAACTGACTTGAATAATGCTGTCTCACCAGGTGACTTGTTTTCCTCAGGACAATGGCAGTATTTGCAATATGCTTTTTAACATGTCCATTTCACAAACTGTCTATTTCTTTCTTTCTTTTTTTTTCTTTTTTTTTTTTTGTTTTGTTTTTCGAGACAGGGTTTCTCTGTGGCTTTGGAGCCTGTCCTGGAACTAGCTCTGTAGACCAGGCTGGTCTTGAACTCACAGAGATCAGCCTGCCTCTGCCTCCCAAGTGCTGGGATTAAAGGCGTGCACCACCACCGCCCAGCAAACTATTTCTTGCCCTCAAAGGAAGAAATTTTGTCTGGACTAGATATCAATTTAAGAATCTCCATACACTAAAGAATGTTATCATTAATCTCCAAATAGGCATCCATGTTTGTTTCTTGGTCAAATGTGGAGGTGGAGGTATTTTCTGATGAGAGAAATGTGGGCAGAGCAGCTGTAAACTACCTCCAGGCTAGTCAATAATTTTTTTTCATGGTTTGTCCCTTTCTTACTTACGGCTCAATAAACCTATAGCCTTTAAAGTGCAACTTTGGGGTAAAAGGAACATTGTACCCAAATGACCACCAAAGCTGACTTGTTTAAGGACTTGTTATACCCTAAAAAAAACAACACTCAATAAGCATTGAAGACAAATAAATAAATAGTATGATGTTAAATTGAACTCTCCTTAAAATGTTTAACACCATTCTTCAACATAGTAACCAAAATACAAAGAACACAGTTTAACTATTGGTATTAACAGGGTGAGACCAGCAAAGTTCTTGGCATTGCACATTCCCCAGAAGCTTCCCTTTGCAAAGCCATTCTCCTAAAGTGCTTCCCTTGTGTCCCCTCTTCTCTGCTCACTCTACACTGACTTCTCGCAGCTATTGTTCCCACTATATATCTGATCTTAGATAGAACAATCTTTACTTCTGGCACTTTTTCCTTCCTCCTTCCCTTCCCTTCCCTTCCCTTCCCTTCCCTTCCCTTCCCTTCCCTTCCCTTCCCTTCCCTTCCCTTCCCTTCCCTTCCCTTCCCTTCCCTTCCCTTCCCTTCTCCTTCTCCTTCCCTTCCCTTCCCTTCCCTTCTCCTTCCCTTCTCCTTTCTTTCTTTCTTTCTTTCTTTCTTTCTTTCTTTCTTTCTTTCTTTCTTTCTTTCTCATTTTTCCTACTGTCCTCTCTATGGTCCCTGCTTCAAAGCTAACAATGGTGAGACTTTGGTTTCTTATTTTAACTGTCACCATTTGGTGAGAACATTTTCTGATTTGGAAGCCATTTATTATACAATGTCTTCTTTGTAAACTCGAATACTCACAACAAAAAGTGTTTTCAATCTCTTGATATATAATTACTAATTGTAGGTAATGAGATAACGTAATAAGTTGGACACTTCTTCCAAGTGTCCTGTGGACTCACTTTGCTTTTTATCTTCATGTCTCCTGGTGATTGGTAGACTAGAAGAACAATGCTCTTTGTGGTAACCCTGCAGCTTATTTTCAAACACAGGCTTTTACAAACAATTTTAATCTAATCAAAATGTAGTGATAGCCTGGAATTAAAATATGCTAGGAGAGGATTTCCTAATGGTTTACTTCAATGGGATGTGAAGTTAGAATTGTTAAGAAGTTCAGAATGCTAATGAAGCAGTTAGAAAGCGAGGAGTGAAGGAAAATAACCTGACGTGAACTCGACATCAACTTTCCTCATTAAAAGTTCACAGAAGCCAGTGACCAGATGGCACAGGCTGTAAGGTCATGGCCATGAGGACTCCTCCGGGGCCGTGCCTTCAGTCATTCCATCAACCAGCAGGGGGAGACACAGAATGCTTCTTGCTACCCCAGAAACAACTCCCTGAACATGGGGACTTCATCAGACCTTTCTCTGTCCCTAACAAGTACTAGTTGGCCCAGACTCAAGCACTGCCCTGTAAGTGCTTTCGGTTTCCTGGTTCGAGTTGAGTTTTCAAGCGGCTCCTTCTAAGGAGGAGCTTGGGTGTGGATAATGGTTTGACCATAAGGTTCTAAAATGTTTGTGGACATGATTGGAGCTCAGCTAGTTAAAAAAAAAATTGAACTTTCCTCTATCAACTAATTTTCACTTGTAATTAATTGTAGCCCAAAAGTGTGTGGAGACAAGAAGAGAGTTCTTTATAGACCTAGAGACAACGTGTGCTGAGTTTTTAAAATGTCTCTGGTGGTACCCACAAGGGCTAGAAGTTCTAGGCTTTACATTTGATCCCTTGAGAACAACATAATTTTGTTTTCATCTCCTTAGCAATTCAGTTTCACACTTGCCCAAGACCTCTACTGCACACCTAAGTTAAGCTACGGAGACAAGGGAGCATCATGGCATCTTGTATTCTGGCAAATGCATAGTTAGCAAATAGTCATTGGACAATCTAATCTACAAAGCACAGAAAGTATAAAAGAGGTGTTGAGGTCCCTCAGACGAGGAATAACTAATGTTATCGGAAGTAGGCTCAAAGACTGTGAGAAGGCATATAGGAACAAGAAATCTGAGTAATTCTCCTTCATTTGAATTCAAAGACGGAATCTGGTGGGAAAGATAAAAGAATTTGGCAAGTCTAGCAGGCCAGAAATGGAGCAGACTCCAGAGTAAACCAAGAGAACTCACTGTAGTCAAGCATATGACCGTTCAAAATTAGGTGGTTTTCAGGCTCCTCACTAGACACACCTGCTGAGAGGCACATTACAGAGAAAACTCAAGGACTGTGGGAACAAATCTGAAACCTTAGCACATGGGCATAATATATGGCCTCCTCCTAGGGAGGTTCCCTCCAATATACTCACAAGAAAATGAGCTATGAATGACTAGGTAGCACAGGTTCTCAAAAGGTAAGTGCTATACTTAAGGACAATCACAGCTTCAAATGAACTTTCCTACTCAACAATAATATTTCCATCCCCAGGCTTTAATTTTAAATATTTAATATTACATCATGGAGAAACCGCCAAATGAGTTTCTTGACAAGCAATCTCTGAGACCTTCACATAGTTACAAAGGCAAAATAACTCCAAACAAATCTCCACTTTCCTTTCCTCATTTGATTTCCTCAATTAACAGTTTTATTTAATATTACAAACATTTCATTATTTCTTTGAGAATTTCATACATTTTAATCATATTCATTTCTTACTCTTACCCATGACTCCTTCTGGATTCTACTCTACCTCACTATCCCCAATTGTGTAATTTTTTTTTTTTCAATAACTCATCAAGTCCACATTGTGGCACTCATATACTTCTGGATGTTGGATCATCCCCTGGATTGATCGACCTGCTAGGAGATACGCTGTTAAAGAAAACTGGCTCTCCCACCTTCAGACACCATCAACTGTCCATAGCTCCTCAGCTATAGGACTATGTATAGCTAAGGACTCCTGAGCCACTTCCTCACTACTGATGGCCTTGATCTTATACAGGTCTTATGCAGGCAGCTACAGTCGCTGTGACTTTATGACTGCAGTGGTCTCTTCCAATCACAAACAAGCCATTTTGCTTTGGTAGTCTCTGATCTCTGACTCCTACAATCTTCTCTTCTTCTAGAATAGAAAGGGTGAGAAAGATTCTTAAGCCTTGTTGGAGGGAGATGATCTAGATGTCCCATTTCTGACTGAACACCTACTGACATTTTTTCTGCCCTTTGACTAATTGTGAGTTTCTGCGTTAACCACAGTCCACAGAGACATCTCTGATGAGGTCTCACAGAGTCCATGAGTAGAGAGAGATGAACTCAGAAGGCAATCTGATGCTGTTTCACTCCACAGGACAGTAGCGGCTCTTCCCTGAAGCCTGTGAGCTTCTTGACCATGGGTTCTTGTTTTATAGTATCAAGGTGTTTCCTCCCACAGACCAGAACATTCCCACCGTTATTGCACTCATGGGCACATCTTGCCACACTGGTGATTATTACAGTTCACAGTGTTCACAGCTGGAGGAGACTGTTGATAGATTTCTTTTTCTCCCTAGTAGCCTTCCAAACACCTTCCAGTATGAGAACCAGCAGAGAGGGAGGACCTTGCCAGTCAGTACCCATGTGATTTATCCATTCCCTGTGACCAATATGTATGCTGTTTTCAATTATTTAATCTTTTAATTTTATAAAACATTGGGTAGAGATGACACACTTTGGGAGAACTAAATTTCTAGTACTGTTATATAAAATGAATGTAGGCTGTTGCTTTTTAATAAGTGATTTGCAAAAAAAATGAAGACTGGATCTGCCAAAAATCCCCACCCAAATCTCATTTACAGTACTTTCAAAAGGGAAAATAAAAGCCCTAAATGTTTGCACAAAACCTAATTATGAGTTTGCACGTATTTCAAGCGGCTGAAGATACACGGCCTTGACAGGGAAGAATCAGAATGAGAAGAGGTACACTATTTCCAGGAAGTAGAGCAAGGACAACTTCTGGGGCCAAACTCAGGAGAAAAGATGCATATGGCACTTCCAACAGTCTTGGGTTTTGCCGATAGAAAAAAAAGAGAGAGATGGAGTGTAAAGAAAAGAGAACAACAGTTAACAAAAGGGTTCTTTGGGCAGAGCCTGGGGGGCAATCCTGGGGAGGCATGAGCTTGGGTGAGCAAAAGGAGGGCAAAGAGGCTGGAGTCCCTGGGTGCCTTCTGTTCCTCAAACCTAGAGAAGGGAAGGATAGGGTCACTAAGTTCTTTCTCTCTGCTTGGCTGTTTCTCTCCTTACCAGGTAACTTTGAGCACTAGAAGCAGCACCAAGATAATATTTTTGCCTTTTGCCCTGGAGGGATCCTAACCCGAGCTCACATGTTAATTCTGACCTGCTTTGGAGAGATAGAAGAATTGCCAAGTAAGACATCTTTGGAATGCCCACCATCCTAGACTCCAGGTCCAGACATTCAGGGGAAACACTAATAATGTCCACAAATGGTAGTTAGAGGCGTCCCTGGCTCAGAGCAAAGATCTTCCTCTAATCACACTTTCACTAGCTCTCCATACCTCCTCTGTATGCGGCAGATGTGACAGGAAGTGGCCCACATTTTCAGACAGATGTGAACTGCTGGGGAATTGCAATACTGTTAACTGCTCAGCTAGAAGACCATCAGGAAGACATTACTCAATGAGAAGAGATCCCAGTTAGCCCTCTTGCATTTAATCAATTCCTCGAAAGGTGTTCAAACTTTTGACATTGTGACACATATTGTCACCTACAAAGTTTATACTCAAAAAGCAAAGCACACAACCGAGTCACAAAAGTGATGGCCGAAAAGCATCATAGTGCGATGAGTTAAAGGTTAACACAACTACCCTGGAACACACAAGGTGTGGTGTGGACTGGACCTTCTGCCAGAATCCTCATTTGGTTCCTACATACTTTCTCCCTCCTTCTGAATTCTATGGCTAAAGCTGCTGTCTCATTTTCAATTTGCTCCATTTTTCCTCCACGGTGTGTGGCGCCTACTGTCCTGATAAACTGTGACCAGCCACTGATGGAAAGAAAGATCCTCCTCTGCTGACCTGGCTAAAACTGACACAACTGATCCATAACCACAATTAGAGAAGGAATGAATCACTTATCAAATCTGCCTCCCACTCCTTTCCTGTGGTCCTCAGACTCAGAAAGTAGAGCCTGTAGAGATAAAACAAAAGGATGTGATAGGATCTTCAGGTGAGATTCTCTAAGTTGAAAAGTGGGAAACCGATCTCTATAAAGTGTTCATGGTAAGTATGTTCATCTTTACAGGACATACATCTTTTTGGCAATTACTCCATTCTGCCTCTAGAGCATCAACCAGCACAGTGGATGAATGAATGAATGAATGAATGAATGAATGAATTATTCTTGAAAAAAAATCAATAAAATTTTACAAAAAAAGGTACAAGCCTGCTTTGCCTCCTGCTTGTAGCTTGCTGACTTTAACTAGAATGCAAGGTGCCGGCACAATAAATAGTAGAACTTGGGATATAACCAACACATGCTCAGAGACTCTCCCCAACAGTCAGAGAGACACTTTCTGTGGCTCATGTACGAAGCATGCTTTCTGGCTAAGAGAAAGAAGCCTCTAAGTGAGTTTCTCACTGAGAACAATATGTGTAAGTCAGATCATCGGACAGATCTACCTTTCCCAATCAGACAATGATAACTGCCTAGCAATAAAGTGACAATGATAACTCTAGCAATAAAGTGAGCACCCTAATCTCCATCACCTGTGATGGCACTGAGGTCATATGTCACCTATCCAAACTTTAAAGAAACAGTTGTGCATTCACACAAATGTAGAATGAGCATGTAGACCCTTGGATTGCTGAAGATGTGTGTGGCTACGTTAGTTCACCCCTTTGCAGTGGGACCGACAACACAATAAACCGTTCATCTTGCTTCCTTTTGAAATCTCATTGGAAAGCAATTCCTTAACATACACGTACCACTTTTAATCATAGGCAGCATGACCATTTGATATTTCCTTTTGTCAAGATGCCAAAATATTTAGAGCACCTTACGAACATCCCACTAACCAAATTTCCATTTTAACATCAAACCTGTTGGAACCCAGAGACAAAGCCCCTTTAGCCAGTCAACTCCTATTGTTCTGTTTTACACTGGTTGAAAAAAATAAATGAATGAATGGCAAAACAGATTGTTTTTGAAACTGATAACACAATTTGTTCTCCTGCTTCATATGTTAGATTTCTGCCTGCAGCAAATATTTACAGCAGAGTTTTAACGCTCTCAAAATCAGCTCAGTTGCATAAGAGCTGTGACTGTCTCACAAACAATCCTCATGAGGATGTGACTTTTAAAAAGAAAGAATAATGGCCTCAGACAATGTGCTATGTGTAGGGCCAATGTTTAATTTCAAGGAGACATTCGGATAGAAAATACAGTAACAAAAAAACCTTATTCTCAATTATTTAGCACTTCCATAAACCATTAGATGGTCAAAATTATCTTTAATTGATTCCATAGCTACCTATGCTACTTATTATTTATTAGTATAACAAACTTCTCCATGGGAACAGCTAATTGTACCTCCCTGGTGGCCACTTCAAGTGGAATAAGCCTTGCACAGTACAGTCTAAGATACGCTGAAAGGTCTTCAGCTTTGGGGATTCGATTAAAACTGTATTACATGAGCACATCAGCAACCACTGCCAAAACAAAACACTGCCTTAAAACCTGAATGCTTCACTGCTCAACACAAGTGGAAGGAGCTTTGCGTGCATACATTTGTATGTACGTGCACGTGTGTGTGTGTGTGTGTGTGTGTGTGTGTGTGTGTGTGTGTGTGTGTGTGCACCTGATGAGGATGGGGTGTGGGAGCAGAAGGAAGAGTTCCATGTGTTCTGTCTTTTGCAAACAATCATTGTTTGCAAGAAACAATGACATTCTGTAACATAAAAAGGTGCAAAGCAAAAGGCAATCTTTCTGACCACATTATAGGTACAAGCAAAATCTTAGACTTGATGATAAGGAAGTAAGAATGCAAATTATTATGTTGCCTAGCCCCTCCTCAGTGCACACATGCAATCACTCTCACACACACAGACACACACACCTTTAAAAGAAGCATAATTGTTAATCTGCTCTTTAGTAGAAAAGACAGATGTTATGGAAATAGTAAGCCACACTCTGCTCGGAGTGTTCTGTGGAAAGAGATTCCATAGACAGCATTCTACACGGGAAGATTTAGACAATTAAGCAACCGTTGTGAGGCATGCAGATGAATAACACATGCTAAATTAAATCAATACCAAACACTGTGTAAGAAATAGGTTAATTGTTTATTTTAAACTTCATGGAAGAAAAAAATAAGTAAGCAACAGTGGAATTTGTCAACCACTGGGAGCAGTACACTGGCCTAGATTCACTACAGCAGCCCCCACACAGCATGCTCCGTGACGCCCATCCCTAGGCTTTCACAAAACATTGTTTTCCACTTAAACAGTAATTCCAGATTCATTTTAAAGAAGGTGATGGGCAAGATGGAATTTATCAAAATTTTAATATAGAGATGTTGAATATTTGCTCAACAATACAGATGCTTGGGCTGAGCAGAACCTATAAAGGATACCTGTGCCTCAATTTACCAGATTTATTTATACAGAGCAAAAGTTTCTAGAGCTTTTCCTGTTTTGATGAACATGAGTTCCCGTACCATTTCCTGAGTGAATAAAGAGGGACGAATGTCAAAAGATAGATGTGTGGCACTCCAAAGAGTGGAGATCTCCAAATATGGCTATGCTACAAAAGGCCAGTAGCTGAGGCATTTTGTCAATGGAATATTAATGTACATAGCTGCAGCAATGCAAGCACTAATAGCACAGCAACATGGAGAGCAGAGATGCGATGAGGGGAGCCTATGTGCTTTCATATCTGCTCAGAGATCCCAGAAGCTAACTTTACCATTTGAAGGAAACAAGAAATGGAAAAGGATTCTTATCTCAGGTGGGGTATTTTAATGCCACACTAGACACTTGGATGGAGCTCTCTGTCTTTCACTCCTCCATTCTGTGATGGATGTCCATCTTTAAAAGTGAGGAAAGAAATCTTAGGCTTCTAAAAAACAAAATTTGAAATGATATGTCTAAGATCACAGACTGTTCATTGAGGTGAGTGCTGAAATCAGTGTCTAGATGACTCCAAAGTCTGGGATTTCTTTCATTCCCATTGTAAGTTGCTGAGAACAGTAGAAAAGCATGGTTGTCTGGAATTGCAGCTCATGATCTGTCTTGAATATGCATGCTGTATAACCACTGTGCTTGCTGCAGGAAGAGGAAACCCCAAGGGGAGTGAGCATGTGTCTCCAACACCTATCCCACCACATCGTCACCAACGCAACGCAGCCAAACTGAAATAATGTATATCTTATTTCTATTTCTTTATATGCTTTAAAATTTACATCTTTCCCATTCACAAACAGATTTCAAACTAGATATGTGTGTTTTAGTCAACATAATCATAGTTGGTTAGTTGAAAGTTGAAAAATTAACCTGAAGAAGACTATAGATAAATTTATATTCTACCTTAACAAACATGCTCATTTATTTAACATGGGATCTGATAAGAATCTCTCTGTGGTCACACTCATGACCATTGTGTTGTCAATCTTGGGTTGCTTTAAGATGAAGGGAGAAGTTAGGTTTCAAAGCACCCAGAACATGGCTTCCTTGCAGCTAGCTTCCTTTCCCTGGCCTTCCTCTTGTCTATGGCAAGCCATCTTTAGTTTAAGTGATCCCATGCTATTGAATCCTTCTACTTCTGTTTTTAGCATTAGTACTTCAAAGTTTACAGAATATTTAGTTAAATTTAGTGTTATAATAATTACTCTAATGCAACCAACATAAACTTGCCCAGGACCAAATACAACTGCCTCCCACAAAATGTTCTCTTCAACTGGCATAAAAATAAAAAGGCTGAGCTGCCACAGAGGATGTGATTCAGTATTTTCTTCAGGAAGGAGAGCACTATTTAACACAGCACACGAATAAAGACTTTGTTACTGTCCGTGGCAGGATAACTGTAAATAAAGCAGGATTAGAAGGCCTAAGTATGTTACTAGGTGTATGTCACATCTTTCTTGCAGATCTTGAGTGCCCTGGTAGCAGAGGAAGGAAGAAAGCCCTGCTGCCTCACATCCAGGGCTCCATTCCATTAACTCTGCATCCAAAGGTGCCGTGTGCAAGTTCAGGCCCACCACATGCTGGCTCTTGGCCAGTAAGACCTGAGTCTTAGGACAAGGTATGCATGTACATACATACATACATATACACTTACATACATGGCCTTAAGCACTCCAAAACTGAGGGGAAAAGTCTTTGTAGAGATATCTTTATGACATCTTTCAGGCCTTTTATTAACACAATAAATTATTGAATTGATCTGAAGTTCCCATGGGAAGCCATTCCTACACACCAAAGTATATTCAAGGGTGCCATCTGTCATGTGTTCTTGTGGGGTGTTCTTGTGTTCTTGTGGGGTAGATAACTAGCTGGAGTTAGAGGTGTTGTAGGCACATAGTTTATGTCTACTCTCTTCATTGTTGATGGTTTTCCTAGTATTGCTAGCTCCCAGCTAGACCCTGGAACTTAGAGTGGGTAGGGAAAGTCAAGATTTATCTATATACATGAACCTTCCTTAGGTCTCAGAAAGATAGAACACATTGATTTCTGAAGAAACAAAAAAAAAAAAAAAGAGATGCTTCATATAATAAGGGAACCTGGTTGTTGGCCAAAACAAGATAAAATAGTACAAAATTAGCAATTCTATTCTTAAAAAAAAAAAGAAAGATTTCACTCGTAGTTCTGAGCTTGGCTATAAACGCCAGGCACAGGATGTCGGTCTCAGTCATTTTGGTTCTTCAAAGACTTCTTCACTCTGCATCTGTGTGCTTGTCCTTTTGCTGTTAGAAAGTGAAGGTGCAAATTCTGGGCTCTAAAAATTTAGAAACAGAAGGAAGTCTGAGTTTCATCATCAAACCTTGGCACTGACCAATAAGAAACAGAGCTACAGGGTGGACGGGTCACCCCTTTACCCTGAGTCCCTCACGGCTCTCGGGACATCATGCTTTATGTTGGTTCAGTTGGGAGGTTTTGGTCTTGGAGGAGGTACCCGGTATTAAATTATTGATGGGCACACTTCTGGCTATCAAAAGAAACACTGGAGAAATAGGTCTTGATCTTGCGAAGCCCTCACAGAAGCTCTAAATGTACACAGATGAATGAGATATTCTGGCATTCTTGTACCTTCGGTAACTACAGCTGTTGAGCAAGAGTTTGTGTGCTTCCATGTTGGGGTGAAGACAGCGCCAGGTGAGGATGTAGAATCGATACTGCTCAATTGGGTTATTCTGTGATGATGTCACCCCAAGACTAAACCCTTCATTGATGTTATGCAGAAGCATCTTACTTGTAGAATGAGATCAGAATATTCTTTCAGAGACCTTCTCTCTTTCATTTGTGTATTATGTATGTGCAATATCTTTATATATATATATATATATATATATATAATGAATATATGTATATAAAATGAATATGAGGGGTGCTTTTAAGACATTTCCTTCCATTGTATTCAGGTTTTGTTTCCTCTCCCACTACCTGCTTACCACATTAAGAATTCCTATTTCAATCAAAGACAATAAATAGCATCCACTTTCTCAACTGGAACTTTGACACTTATTCTGAACTGTTAGTTTTACCCACCGGCTGTTTTCAGTCTGCCTGCAAGCCTAAATGGCTAGGCTTATAGTATCTATCTCTTGTCTTCCAGCTTTTGCTCCTCTGTATACAGCCCTACCAAAGCTGACTCTGCACTTCCGCCACGTAGCCCTACCAAAGCTGGCTCTTAACTGCACAGCAGTTTCCACATTCTTTCTAGTTCTTACGTCATCACCAGCCCATTCTATGACAGCAACCAAACTGTTCCAAAAGGCAAACCAAACCATGCCTCTTTTCTACTTAGAAAATCTTTCAGCTGCCTCCAACCTAAACTATGAGAAGAAATCCTGAATAAGTAGGTCTTGGTTTTGCAAACCCTTCACAAAAGCTATAGACACACATATATGAGCCAGACAAATATGCTCTATGGGCCTTTGCTTCCCTGAGTGAGACTTCATCAACTCTTCTTGTAAAGGCCAGTTGAGGCCTCAGAGATGATCCCTCTATACCCTGCAGATGAATGAATCCACCTTCTGAACAAAGAGAATTCGGTGCTAATGTAAGACACAAACTTTGCCATTTGGAGGAGCAGACATGTGCAAACACACGGAGGTTGTTTTGACAATTAACTCTATTATTGAGACTGTCATTGTGAAGGCAGTGATTAAAGGCACCTCTACTAGAGTTCCCTGTTTAAAGTAGAGAAGAAGGGAGTCAGGAATCTGTTCGTGAGTCTTTAACCTAGCTATGTCAGTGCCTTCTTCCATTGCCAGCAGCTTATTTAACTCTCGTACTTTTTAAAAAGTCTTTGGTCAGTAGTTATAGTGGCCAACAGCAGGGTTATCACTGAACACTGAGGACAGCCAGTGCTAACATCAGCACATATATGTCAAACTCCTAACATTCATCAATGAAAAAGGTTTTCTGATGTATTACGACATTGAATTTTCTTTACAATTGTTGAAATAAGGAATGAAAATCAGACAGATCATCAAGCAGTTAGCAATATTTGGGGGGATTCTCCTGTTTAAGAAGCAAAATTGAAATTTAGAAAAACGTGCAATTTCAGGATTTTTCAAAGCTCCATGAGAATAAGATCTTTGGTTTGAGTTGATGATGCTAAACCATGAAAAGAAATTATTTTATAGTTTGAATGAAAGACCACCTCTTCACAGTGTCAATTAGACATGGAAAGGAGACTGAGGTCAACATTTATAAAGAAAGATAGCACACATATCATCCATGTACTTGGGAGGCTGAGGCAGGAAGAGCTCATGTTTTAGCCAAGGTTTTATACAAAATATTCACATCTTCCATTAGTTGAGATTTTACTATTCTAAATGTTTCATGTGTGGCACTGGTTTTAGTTTGTTTATTCCTCTCTACCTCAGTCACCTGGCCATGAAAAGGGTGATAGGCAATCTCCCTTTCAGATAAAGAAGACAGAAATGAGAACACAATCAATACAGTTCTAAATGCCTTGCCACTAGCAAGGGTCTCAAGGAAGTGGTTGTCTACATGACAAGCACAATTACCCAGCATTGGTTGACATTCTGTGATGTCAACAAAGAGGCTTTCAGACACTTTTCCTAACCTGAATGGACACATTTCTTTTCTTACCAACCTGATAGCTCAGTTTTTCGTATGAAAAGGAGCCTGATAGTATCTCTGTTTGAGATTTTTATGAGGATTTAAAACCATAATCCACATAGAATGTGCAGAGCCTCAGTAACACTCAATGAAATGTTCACTATGATCATTAGCAGGGTTTCTTCTATCACTTGCCTGGCTCTCAAACCAAGCCATAAACTATTGGTGGTATGAAACCATGTTGTCATTCCCTGGGTGTAGCTTAGAATCTCATATGTAGTAGACCCTCAAAAATGGTTGAAGGAATAAAAACAAAGCACGGAAGAATGATTAAAGAAATGGAATGCAAACAGCTGTAAGAACAGAGTATGATCAAAGGTAAAGCTTCACTCATCCTGCATACACATGTGTGCGTGCGTGTACATGCACATGTGTGTGCATGTGTGTGTGTGCGTGCGTGTGCATGTACATGTGTGTTGGTGAGAATCCTGAAAATAGTTTTAATTTCACTCTTTTAAGAACAATTGCCTCCAATGTACTTTGCTTAGTACCATCCCTTCAGTCCTGCTGCTCTGGGGACATCTCCAAAACAGGGCATGGAAAGAGGAGTCACATGAACAGAAAGTCAAGCTCCTTCCTGACAGGTCATGCATTGCTCTTCGTGATGGAACCACCACCCCAGAAACATGGATACATCTTCTCTTACTGAGAATATGGAGTCTAGGCCCACTCACATCCTGCAGACACAGGCTGAGAATGGGAGCATAAGTCTTGGATGCCTCAGACATGCTCAGAAGTTCTGAGGAGTACCTGACCACTTTAGGATCTGCCCAGAGAGACATTTGGTATGATGTCACAGAAGAGTGAGGCCAGAAGAGGCTGTGATTTCAAGTCCCATGACTATGCAAGTGATAGCTACATTAACCAAAACACGAAATACCAGAGGAGGAACTGGCTGGGAGGGGGTCTGGGAGGGGCAGATAGCGTCACTGGGGGTTGGAAAAGCAGAACTGGGAGGCTCATCCTTTTAACCACCAATACCAGAAAGTCAACAAGTGCAGAAAACTCTAAGGTGTGGGGGAGGGAAGAAAGTTGGTTAAGATTGAATACATGGAAAAGGAAATAACTTACCAAGTAAAGATATTTAAACACCTTCTCCATCTCTCCATCTGATGATGGATCACTTGTTTCCGGAATTTTTTGAGCCAATTCTCCAGCTTTTGCTGTGCTTATTCTTTGAGCAGTTAACACCTAGAAAAACAGGTTTAAGATCCTATAAACCCTGTTTGGATATCCATTCTTGCAAAATGTGTGTTAAAATGCTTTTTAGCACATTGTTTTTAAATGACATTGCCAGTGTATTTTTTTCTCATTTTATAGTCATTGTATACTAGGGAATGATCCCGTACACTGTGAATATATATTACTCTCATTGGTTAATTAAGAACTGACTGGCCAGTAGCCAGGTAGGAAATATAGGCAGGACAATGAAACTGAGAATGCTGGGAGGCAGAAGAGCAGAGGCAGTGGGGTGCCAGGAGACACTGAGGGAACAAGACAAGCTGGAGGACAAGCATAGTCATGAGCCTTGTGGTAATACATAGATTAATAGAAATGGATTAACTTAAGTTGTAAGAGCTACTTAGTAATAAGCCTGAGATATTAGCTGTGCATTTATAAATCATATGAAGCCTAGGTGTGTTTTTTTGGGGAGCTCCTGGCAAAAAAGACAATTGTAACCTACTGCTGCTTATAGTAACCCTTATGAAACCAGGCATGAAGTCTGCTTTTCTATAACATTTCAAAATAGGTTGGGAGAAGATTCAAGTTTGCATTGTTACTGGAATTTGGGGACAGTGAAAGTTTTATTTATTTTATTAGAAGCAATTTACAGAATAGTCAGTCCATCAAAATGTTAATAAAAGTAATTTCCTTATGATGACATGAAAAATAATAGATGCTCTTAAATCAGGAAGGCAGTGAGTATTTGGCAAACATTTACATTAGGTGTTTCTCCTCTCGGGTCTGAATTCTAGGACTTGTATATGCTTTTCCTTTCAAAGAAGTAAATAATAACAAGCAAAATTAACTGAGCAAGTGAAGAGTGGGAGCTGAGGTCTGGAGACCAAACCTATCCACTTCTCCACTTCCTAACATGAGAACTAGAAAACACAAACTGGATAGCTCCTGGAAGCATCCAAAAACCAAGATGAATGATATTTTAACCTGCTACATTTTGGAAGTTCTCTCTTTTTTACGTTTTATGCATGTGCATGTTTGAGATGTATGCATGTGCACACAGTATATGAGGCTGTGTATTCACCTATGCCCGTATTTATGAAAACCTGATCTGCTATCTTCTTTCATCATTTTTCACATTCTATTCTTTCTTGACACATAGTCTCCTCGTGAATCTGGAGCTAGCCTACCATTTCGGTTCGACAGGCAGGCCAGTAAACCCAGGGATACACCTGTCCTGGCACCCTGTTCCAGCTGAACCGCAGAGGACTGCCTCCACACCTGGCCTCACAAAGGTTCTGGGGATGCCACCTCCTGTCTCCACACTTGCACAGCAAGCTCGTCACTCCTGCCTGCTTCCAGGGTGCTAGGTGACTTGTAAGAACATACTCCAAGCCTTGCTTTCTCCCCTTTTCTCTCCTCTGGCAGAGATTCTAAACCACACTAAATGAAAGCAGTAAAAGAACAAAACATCTAGGAATAGGGAGAAATTAACTAAGTGATGAGAATGTAGATAAAGAATAAAATGTAGAGATGACAAGTACAGACAAGATCATCTTTGCAGTATAATTTTTTCTTCTTCCAAAAGACTTTTATTACCAAACTGTTGCCAACTTACTGATTTTTCTCTGCTATTTAATTTATACAATGAGCACTATACTTTTTTTCTTTTAGTATTTTACACTTGCACCTAAACAGACAACTCATTGGAACAACAGGTTAGTTAGTATGTAGCTTTCAGTGTTCCACTTTGTAAGGGATTTGATTTCAAAACTCTAAAATTGGGCACAAGTGGATTTTTAAAAACACTTTACTAATTTCATTTACTAATACCACAGCACACACATGGAGATCAGAAGACAACCAGAAGGGATCAATTAGCTCCCTCTTCCACCGTGCAGGTTCTCAGTGACCAAGGTCAGGTTGTCAGGTTTGTGGGCAAGTTCCTTTACCGACAGAGTTGTCTTGCTGACCCAGACTATATGGAGTTTTGCTTTTTGTTTTTTGTGCTTTTAGGTTGTTTTGGGGAGTGGGAGGTGTTTGAGACAGGGTTTGTTTGTGTAACAGCCCTGACTGTCCTGGAATTCACTCTGTAGATCAGGCTGGCCTCGAACTCACAGACATGCCTGCCTCTATCCCCTGAGTTCTGGGATACGTATGTCATTGTTGACAAATCTGTCTGGAGGCCGGGAAGACTAGTGGCTGTGGAACAGGAGATCCAGCTCCACTCAGCCCACCAGCCCCGAGACAGCGCAATGACTCTCCCTGTCTTCAGCAGGTCATCTACTCCAGGTTGTGTAGAGAGGCTGAGGGCTGGGTATCCTCTTCAGTAGCTAGCCTGGAGGTCACCCAAACATGTATGTCACATCATGATGTCTGTATGCCAGTGTTTCATCTAAAACCTTGTGTAGCCTCAACCCAAACTCCCCATGCTGTTACAAACAGAAGAGGAAATGGACACGGGAACAGGCTAGAGGACTTAACTTTATTGGACTTTACAACCATCTCTCATAGTCTGGCACTGATGAATCCTTAAGTTCTTTTTATCAATCATTTTTGGTCAACTTTGGTCTGAGAATGATTTTAAGTGCCCACTAAACACACCTGGGAAGAGCCACACAATGACCAAGACTATTAGAGGCCATGCAGAAACAGGAAGCCCAACTTCAGTTCAAAGAGTTTGTGTGTTTTCTCTCAATTCAAAGCTCTTACTAAATTTGGCAAGATGTGGTGCTCATAGAAGGAAGGAAATGCATAATGCAGAAACTCATCTTTAATGACGTTTGGAAATTATTTGGCAAATTCAGAGTCATGTTATTCTTTAAGAACTCTTTAATGAAAGCATTTCCCAAGAAATTCTGATGACGTCTGTGGTGGACTGGTGGCTCATGTTTACGTACTTCTGAGGGACCACAAGTCTCCGTGTGTGTGAACAAGCTCCTTCCTATTAAATAAATGACTCTTCTTTCGTGTGCTTAATAATACTTCACTTTTTCTCTTTTCCCTTATGCTCTCCCAAAGAAGTATCGGTCTCTCCCGTCATTTGTTGTTGTGGTAGTGAGGTTATTTTTCTTCATGATCGCGCCCACTCACAGTCAACGCGAAGGTCTTTTCCACTGTAGACAGGCTGTGAATGCGCAAAAGGAAGCTGGTTATCTCCAGATCAGCAACTCACATCGCAGCGTGATCAGAAGTGACATCACTGTGTGGTTTCACTAATGATATTTAGAGGAGAACACTATTTTCAGTTGCTTTTTTAGTGTCAGAAACCTCTGCATCTCCTTCCACTTTGCGGCACATCGGTCCCCTGTCCTGGGTCCCACCGGACTCCTTCTCAGAGCTGCTCTGCTTCATGTCCAGTCCATCTGACTCTTGTCCCCTCATGTTTTGCTGTTGTAAGACAGCAAAAACATAACAAAGCAAAGCTCATTAACACTATTGACCTGACAACTTTCTTTTCCCAGAATAAGATCTAAAGAGAATTCAAGAAAACCACAGATACTAGAACTGATGAAGTCTGTTTCCTGTGAATTCGTGTGGCTTGCTCACTAAGACACCGCTGTTATTCTTATTCTTCATTTTGTTGCCACACTATTTCTGCCATTGGCCTTAGACCCCACTTAGCATAAAGACACAATTCCTACATGGGAACACTTCCAGTTCCACAACAACAGCATCCTGCACAGGGAAGCCTCTTCATACAGGCCTCTGTTTAACGGTGGTAGTGAAACTACCTGGTTCAGAATAGGTGTTCCAGGAGAAAGTTCTTGCCGTTACTTGTGTGGTAGAAACTCTGTTTTAATTTTGCAGTGGTAAAAAATTGTGCCTGTGCATGCATAGGTACATATGTATGTTTGGGTGAATTGGTAAGGATTGACTTAAAAATGATGTATGGGGAAAGTAGAGATTGCACACACTAACATTCCAACAGAAGAGTTTGTAGAGAGCACACAAACAGCAGCACGTTATTCTCATCTTATGGAATCTGGAATTCAGGAACCCTTAAATAATAACACCTAGTCTGATTTTTCCTTTAATTCTTTAAAGGTTCTGACAAGGAAGAGCCTGAGATTCAACATTAGAGCTATATCATACCTCTTGCGATCAAGCAGGTGCCCATGGTACAGCACCATGAAATGCCATCAGTCTCCACAACATTGTTTTTATGACAAATGAGGTCATGAGAGTGTACAGCCATAGTCACTGCGCCTCTCTGGCTCTGTCTTCAGTCTAAAGCAATTTCTTAACCCTGTCGTGACTGGCTTGGGGGTATGGACGTTTCTTGTGGTAGGATGGTACTTTACACCTAGCATAATTCCTTGCCACTACTCTCAGATACCAGTACTGTCAGTTTTAACAGTTGCCAGACATTACCAAATGTTTCCCAAGGATGCTGAATATGAAAAATCTCCCATAACTGAGACCCCGTAAAGAGAAACAATTAGAGTTTATAATAGTTTTCTATTCTGAAAGTCTGTGAGAAGAGCAGCTAATGTACTTTGTCAGAATATGTTTTACTTATCTTTTAACAATTTCATGCATACATAATAAAATATTTTGTTCTTATTCAGTCCTTATCACCTACTTTTGGCACTCTCTCAGTCCTGCTGAACCCCATAATCAATTTATAAGGGGCTTAAAAATACTCTTAATTCGTGCCAATTAAAATACAAGAGAAACTAGTAACCAAGTAATTTTTTTTGGGGGGGGGGACTTCTGATTGGAACTAAAGAGCTAATGGCAAAGGCATTTTCATCACCAATCAAGCAAACACTTAACCCCAAATACCTACTTAGAACCATTCTTAATAATGAGAGAGCTAGAGAGAATTTGCTCACAATGTACTACAATAAGTGCCTCCGTGCACTGGGTAGCTAGGAAGTGAGAGGAAGCATAATTAGCTCAAGCTTTCAGAAGAGTGAACTGCGGCTTAAGAAGAAACACCAAGGAACACTGTACCTGGGGATAGGGAACACAGACTTGAAGAGCAATGTGTTTTTCCTCAAAAGGTTGCTGGCAATTGCTTGTGTGCTACTCTCTAGGGCATTAGGAAAGGTTGTCATTTCAACTTTAAATATTACAAAATTCACCCCTTATCTCTCAGTATCTCTCAGTATCTCTCAGTATCTCTCAGTATCTCTCAGTGATAGGACATTCATCAACTTTGTCTTTCAAATGAGGCAAATTGATGCAGACTGGGGATATCCTACTTGCTGAAGGATACACACTTTAGTAGAAAGGTAAAACTCAGCTTTGGCCAAGATCCTAGTGATAACATTCTGTTATCTTTGAACACAGAAAAATTTCATTGCAGTTCTGAATATTTGATAAGTCAATGGAAATGAAAATTTATTTGGATTTATTCCATATTCAGTGATGTGTTTTAGATGGCCAGGGTGTCATGAATCTCTTTTTTAATGAAGACATTAACATAATGGAATAAGAATAATACTAACATGGTAGTTGTGATATACAAAAGATCCTTTGTGTGTCTCAACACAGATAAAGAGGTCTGATCTGCATTTCTCCCATGCAATAGAAGAGTAAGACATTTGAAATCTCCTCACAGGCAAGAAATGCTACCCAAGGTGCTACTATAACTACCCAAATTCTGGCTTTTACTTCCTAAGCAGTCCCTTTGCGTTAGGCACTAGGCCAGCTACTTGGAAAAGTCATGAGTAATCCAGAACCCTACAAAGCTCAAGCCCTAGGATTACCCTACAGTAAGGCATGTGCAGAAGGAACTAGGACAGATGAGAGACCAAGTGTTCCTAACTTGAATAAAACCTGCCCATGACATGTGTCTATCTAAAGGAAGGCTCTTGTATGATGCACAGGCAAATGTGTAGGATGAAAGTAGATAGCGTTCACAGAGACATAGCTCATGCGAAAGAAAATAGATTTCAGAGAGGGAAGAAGAGCTAGAAGAATAGACCAGAGGAAAAAAGGAGAGAGAGAGATGAACTCCACAGCAATAAGTATAGGAGGGTTGGGGACAAGAAGATTGTGATATATATCAAATTCATTATAGAATTTTACACAAGAGAATGCAGAATAATTTATGTTTTAGAAAGACTGCTCTTCATCTCTAGGGGAAAAGGAGCTGGCTTGCTCAGCTGTGTAGTAATAATGGGAGCAGCGGGGCTGCATCCCCAGCACCCCAGCCGCCTGCTAGCTTATGCCCAAAATAACAACACACAAATTGTATTCTTTTAAACACTGCTTGGCTCATTTCTATCTAGCCTCTTCTAGGCTAATTCTCACATATTAATTTAGCCCATTTCTAATCATGTGTGTAAGCACCCCAAGGTGCACTTACCAGGAAGATTCTAGCCTCCGTCCATCCTGGGTCGGAGCTTCATCGCGTGTGCCTCAGAGAGCAGAGCTATCATGCCTCTCAGCTCACTTCCTCTTCCTCCCAGCATTCTGTTCTGTTTACTCCACCCACCTATGTTCTAAGCTATGAGGCCAAGCAGTTTGTTTATTACTTAACCAATGAAATCAACAGATTGATATATGACATTCCCACATCACAGCTGGGTCATTGTACTTCTCTTCCTGGCATTCGTATGTGTCAGGCAAACATAATGTGCTAATACAGAGCAACTACCAATAGGACCCAATGTTCTGCCATTTCTCTAACCATAGCAGGAATCTTACTAGACAACTTTCCATGAGTAGTGGGTTGTTTTTTGCCTGCTTTTTCCCCATGGGAGAGGAATAATCTCCTAAGAACCTATGAAGTCTTGTTGTGGGTGTGGGTGAAAGCAAGAAATTCTGACATTTCTAATGGTTTGTGTCTACAAAACATGTTTTAATAAGGGTCTCTCAAAGCATTAATAAACATGCATTTTCAAAGCCCTTCATTATATGTGGTGAAAACATACACATGCATACCACCAACTAAAAAGGGAGATTGTAGCGGCTTTATTCTCCCAGTTATGAAGAATCTGCAACTCAAGTCTCTGTCTAACATGAGATGTCCTTGACTGATGAGCCCTCATTGGGCCGAACTAGTCATTTCACTAACGATGTTTGCTGTTTTAAAAGAGGTATCTAAATGCTTAGGTGTTTGTGCTCTCAAAAATAATGAAGTAACAGTATCAGCACAGTTTTCTGTGTTTGCTGGCTATAACAAAGAGAAAGGCATCTACATAATCCACAGAAATTAATGAAGTCAGCCCAAAATATGAACCATATGAAAAGAGCTTCTATGAAACTCTGCTATGGTGTGTTCCATTTTTTGCTTTGACCACCAGGCAGAAGACAGGCTACACTGTCACATTCTTGGTCTCTAATGGTCATCTAGGTCACATGAATCCTCCATAAAATGATATATAGTACCCAAGAATCATCTGCACTTTCAGGATGAGCATAACTCCTTGCATTGAGAAGATGTTCCACTATCAATCACACAGGTCAGTCACAAGAAACTTCCCCAAACTCTTCAAAAATATCACTCACAAGAAAGAGCCCCATTCTAACAATACCTTGCCTTATTAAATTTAGATATGACTTTCCCCCCATTTTTCTGTTTGCAATACCATACCTATGAAGGACACCCTGTAACTATGTGTGTGGTTCCTGACATTTCAGCCATAACCTTTAATCCATTTTGCTCAGCCCGACTTATGCCATCCTGTTTTCACATTGCTGTGGGTGTGCATTCTCCTTCCCTGTATCTTGTCTGTTTCCCTTGAGGTCCTCAGCATCCTCCTTAATTGTCTGACTTAACATGTTTACTACCTACAAAGTATATTAATAGTAAAAATTACTTTCCAATCAACAAAATAAATTCCCGACATCAGGAAAGAGCTGTAAAGATGAGAAGACTTGGGCATCTCATGCATCAGCTATAACTTCCTGTGGATCTGCAGAGAAGTGCCCTGTTTTATTCCAAAATTCCTGCAAGGATACAGCATTGAAGTCATTCTCCTCCATTTCCACATCTCTCAGAAAAGTAAGCAAGCCCATCTCTAACATCTGTTCTCTTTCTTTTTTAAAATTGATTTTTATTGAGCTATGTATTTTTCTCCGCTCCCCTTCCTTCCTCTCCCCTCCTCTTCTACCCTCTCCCATAATCCATGATCCCTATGCTCTCAATTTACCCAGGAGATCTTATCTTTTTCTACTATCCATGTAGATTACATCCATATATGTCTCTCTTAGGGTCCTTTTTGTTGGCTAGGTTCTCTGGGGTTGTGAATTGTAGGCTAGTTTTTACTTTGCTTTATGTCTAAAACCCATTTATGAGTGAGTACTTAGTCTTTCTGGGTCTGGGCCACCTCACTCAATATGATATTTTCTAGTTCCATTCATTTGCCTGCAAATTGCAAGATGTCATTATTTTTTCTGCTGTGTAGTACTTCATTGTATAAACATACCACATTTTCCTTATCCATTCTTTGGTCAAGGGGCATTTAGGTTGTTTCCAGGTTCTGATTATGACAAATAATGCTTCTATGAACATAGTTGAGCACATGTCCTTGTGGTATGATTGAGCATCCTTTGGGTATATACCCAAAAGTGGTATTGCTGTTTCCTAATTTTCTGAGAAATTGCCATACTGATATCCAAAGCAGCTGTACAAGTTTGCACTCCCACCAGCAATAGAGGAGTGGTCCCTTTACCCAATATCCTTTCCAGCATAAGTTGTCATCAATGTTTTTGATCTTATAGGTATAAGATGGAATCTCAGAGTTGTTTTGATCTGCATTTCTCTGATGGCTACAGCTGCTGACCCTTTTCTTAATGGTCTTTTAGCCATTTTAGATTTCTCTGTTGAGAGTTCTCTGTTTAGGTATGTATCCATTTTTTATTGGATTATTTGTTCTTTTAATGACCAAATTCTTGAGTTCATTGTATGTTTTGGAGATCAACCCTCTGTCTGATGTGGGGTTGGTTAAGATCTCTTCCCATCTTATAGGCTGTTGTTTTGTCTTGTTGACCATGTCTTTTGCTTTACAGAAGCGTCTCAGTTTCAGGAGGTCCCACTTATTGTTTCTCTCAGTGTCTGTGCTACTGGGGTTATATTTAGAAAGTGATCTCCTATGACAATGCAGTCAATGTACTTTCCACTTTCTCTTCTATGAGTTCAATGTGATTAGTTTTAGATTAAGGTCTTTTATCCATTTGGACTTGATTTTTGTGTATGGTGATAGATATGGATCTCTTTTCATTCTTCTATGTGTGGATATCCAGTTAGGCCAGCACCATTTGTTGAATGTGCTTTCTTTGTTCCATTTTAAATTTTTTGCTTCTATGTCAAAAATCAGGTGTATGAATTGATATCTGGGTCTTTGATTTGATTCTAGTCCTTTTGTCTGTTTTATACCAGGCTGTTTTCAGTACTGTAGCTCTGTAGTAGAGTTTAGAGTCAGGGATTGCAATGCCTCCAGAAGTTCCTTTATTGTGCAGGATTGTTTTGGCTATCCTGAGTTTTTTTTTTTTTTTTTTTTCCATATGAAGTTGAGTGTTGTTCTTTTGAGGTCTGTGAAGAATTTTGCTGGGATTTTGATGGACATTGCATTGAATCTGTAGATTGCTTTCGGTAAGATTGCCATTTTGCTTTGTTAATTCTATCTACCTAAGAGAATGGGAGATCTTTCTGTTTTCTGGTGTCTTCTTCAGTTTCTTTTTTCAAAGATTTAAAGTTCTTGTAATACAGGTCTTCTACTTGTTTTGTTAGAGTTACTCCAAGATACTTTATGTTATTTATGGCTATTGTGAAGGGCAATGTTTTTCTGATTTCTTTCTCAGCCCATTTATCATCTGTGTAAAAGAGGGTTACTGATTTTTTTCAAGTTAATCTTGTATGCAGCTACATTACTGAAGGTGTTTATGAGTTGTAGAAGTTCATTGGTAGAATTTTTGGGGTCACATATAAAGTATCATATCATCAGCCAATAGTAAGAATTTGACTTCTTTTCCAATTTGTATTCCCTTAATCTCCTTTCGTTGTCTTATGGCTCTAGCTATAACCTCAGTTAGTATATTGAATAGGTATGGGAGAGTAGACAACCTTGTCTTGTTACTGATTTCAGTGGGATCACTTTGAGTTTCTCTCTGTTAAGTTTGATGTTGGATACTGGCTTACTTATTATATTTAGGAATGTTTTTTGTATCCCTGTTCTCTCTAAGACCTTTATCATGAAGGGATGTTGTATTTTGTCAAAGGTTTTTCAGCATTTAATAAGATGATCATGTGGTGTTTTTTTTTTCCCATTGGATTTTTGTTGTTGTTGTTGTTTATGTGGTAGATTACACTGACAGATTTTTGTATGGTGAACCATCCCTACATCTCTGGGATGAAGCCAACTTACTTGATCATGATGGATGATTTTTCTGATGTGTTCTTGGTTTTAGTTTGCCAATATTTTATTGAGTATTTTTTGCATCAATCTTTATGAGTAAGATTGGTCTGTAATTATTTCTTAGTAATGTTTTTATGTGGTTTGACTACCAGGGCAATTGCAGCCTCATAGAAAGAATTTGGCAATGTTCCTTCTGCTTCTATTGTGTGGAACAATTTGAGGAGTATTGGTATTTGTTCTTTTTTGAAAATCTTGAGGAATTCTGTGCTGAAACCACCTGGTCCCTAAATTTTTTTGGTTAGGAGACTTTTGGTGACCATTTCTATTTCTTTAGCAGTTATAGGTCTATTTAATTTGTCTGGTCTTGATTTCAATTTTGGTAAGTAATATTTATCCAGAAAATGTTCATTTCCTTTAAGCTTTCTGATTTTGTGGAGTACAGGTTTTCGAAATATGACCTGATGATTCCCTTATTTTCTCCATGTCTGTCATTATATCCCTCTTTTCATTTCTGATTTTGTTAATTTGGACATTCTATCTTTGCCTTTTGATTAGTTTTGATAAAGGTTTGTCTATTTTGTTGATTTTCTCAAAGAACAAGCTCTTTGTCTCATTGATTATTTGTATTGTTTTATGTTTCTATTTTGTTGATTTAAGCTCTCAATTTGATTATTTCCTGCCATCTAGTCCTCCTAGGTAAGTTTGCTTCTTTTAGTTTTAGAGTTTTCAGGTGTTCTGTTAACTCGCTAGTGTGGGATTTTTCCAGCTTCTTTATGTAGGTATTTAGTGCTATTAACTTTCCTCTTAACACTGCTTTCATTGTGACCTATAAATTTGTATATTGTGTGGTCATTTTCATTGAATTTTATGAAGTCTTTGATTTCTTACTGTATTTCTTCCTTGGTCCATTGATGATTCATGTAAGCATTGTGTAATTTCCATGTGTTTGTGGGTTTTCTGAAATAAGTGTTGAATTCTAATTTTAAGCCATGGTGATCCAATAAGATATATGGAGTTACCAATTTTTTATATCTGTTGAGGTTAGCCATGTTACCTAGTATGTGGTAAATTTTTGAGATGGTTTTAGGAAGTGCTAAAAAGGTATATTCTTTTTGTTTAGATTGAATGTTCTATTGATGCCTGCTTGTTCCATTATTTCTCTGTTCATTTTTTTTTTTTTGGTCTGGATGACCTGTCCATTGGTGAGAGTGGGATATTGAAGTCTCCCATTATTTGTGTGTGGGGTTTAATGTGTGATTTAAGCTTTATTAGTATTTCTTTTACACAAGAGGGTGTCCTTGTATTTGGTGCATAGATGTTCAGTATTGAGTTTTCCTCTTGATGAATTTGTTCTGTGACTAATATGAAATGTCCTTCTTTGTCTCTTTTGATTGATTTTAGTTTGAAGCCTATTTTGTTAGATATTAGGATCACTATACCAGCTTCTTTCTTAGATCCATTTGATTAGAAAATTTTTCCCAGTCTTTACTCTGAGGCTGAGGTTTGTTCCATGTGTGCAGCAGAAGGATGGCTTCTGTTTTTGTATTCAATCTGTGTTTTTTATAAGTAAGTTGAGTCCATTTATATTAAGAGATATTAATGACCAGTAATTGCTAATTCCTGTTATTTTAGTTTTTGTTGGTGGTGATATTATAGTGTGTATGTTTCCACTCTTTTGGATTTGCTGCTGTGGGATCATCTATTGTCTGTGTGTTTGTGGATGTAGCTAACTTCTTGTGTTGGAGTTTTACTTCTAGTACTTTGTGTAGAGCTGGATTTGTGGTTAGGTATTGGTTAAATCTGGTTCTGTCTTGTCTCATTTTGTCTATCTATGGTGATTAAAAGGTTTTGCTGGGTATAATAGTCAGATCTGGCATCCATGTTCTCTTAATGTCTGTATAACACTTGATCAGGACCTTCTGGCTTTTTTTTATTGTTTTCATTGAGAAGTCAAGTGTAATTCTGATAGGTCTGCTTTTATATATTACTTGGCCTTTTTCCTTTGCAGCTCTTTATATTCTTTCTTTATTCTGTATGTTTAGTCTTTTGATTATTATGTGGCAAGGGGATTTTTTTTTTGATCCAGTCTATTTGGTGTTCTGTAAGCTTCTTGTATCTTCATATGTATATCTTTCTTTAGGTTGAGAAAGTTTTCTTCTACGATTTTGTTAAATATATTTTCTGTGCTTTTGAGTTGGACTTCTTCTTCTATCCCTATTATTCTTAGGTTTGGTCTTTTCATGGTACACCATATTTCCTGATTATTTTGTGCTAAGTTTTTGTTAGATTTAATGTTTTCTTTGATCGGTGAGTCTATTTCCTCTACTATATCTTCAGTGCTTGAGATTCTTTCTTCCATCCTTTGTATGTTTATGTTTGCATTTGTGATTCCTGATTGTTTTCTCAAAATATCCATTTCTATAATTCCCTGTGTTTGTGTTTTTCTTTTTTGTCTTTATTTCAGTTTTCAAGTCTTGAATCATTTCTTTCATCTGTTTGATTGCTTGTTCTTGGTTTTCTTTAAGGGGTTTGTCGACATCTTCTGATTTCTTTGTTTGTCTTTTCTTCCATTTCTTTGAGGGAATTTTTCATTTCCTCTTCAAGGGCCTCAAACATTTGTCTAAAGTTATTTTTTAGATCATTTTCTTCTGCTTCATCTATATTTGGGTGCTCATGTCTTACTGTTGTAGAGCCACTAGTTTTTGTTGTTGTCATGTTGTTCTTTGTGGTGTTGAGTGTGTTCTCACCTTGTCTACCCATCTTTTCCTCTGGTGTAGTTGGGGCTGTGTCTCTGGTGATCAGTCTTCCAGGTGCCAGTAGATCCAAGGCTCAGATGTTTGCTCCCCATGATTCAGTCATGACCCTGTTTCCAGTCACCCTGGAGGTCAACCCATGTTTCTGGAAGTTCCTCGGTGCTCCCAGGGGTCACTCTGCAATCCCAGAGGTTGTTCAGGCCTGCTCCCAGGGAGGTTGCTTGCTCACTGGCTCTGGCCTATTCTGGCAGAGGTTACTGGCTCAGGCCTGCTCCAGCAGAGGTTGCTGACTGGCTCGGGCCTGCTCTAGTGAAGGTTGTTGGTTCTGGCTTGGGCCCAATTCCACAGAGGTCTCTGAGTTGTGCAGGCTGCCTTAGCAGTAGCTCCCTCATACTTATTCCTGTGGAGGTCACTGGTTCTGGTCTTCTCTGGTGGAAGTTTTTGACTCAGGCCTGTCCCTGCAGATGCTTCTGGCTCCAGCCTGCTCTCGAGGAGATTCCTGGTTTGACCTGGTCCTGCAGAGGTCTTTGGCTTGGGCCTGACCCTTGCCCATCCCTCCCTCATACCTGTTTCTGTGGATGTCGCTTGCAGCAGCCTGCTCAGGGAGAGATCACTGGCTCAGGCCTGCTCCCTTGGAGGTCCTTGACTTACACCTGGTCCTTCATAGGTCTCTGGCTTGGGTCTGCTCCCTTGGCAGTCACTCCATTGTATCTGCTCCTGCGGAGTTTGCTGCCTCCACCAACGTCTGTTTTTGCCTGGGTAAGATGAGGTACAGATTGGAGAAACCGTGGGGAAAGGCATGCTTCCTACTAGAGTAAAAGCCCTGCATAGCTGGAGCTTCAGTTCCATTCTGTCTCAGGATAACCTCACATCAATGAGACATGTGGACGATGTTTCAACAGAGCCACCCAAGAGGCACTAAGACTCACTGTGACTTAGCTTGGGCTCTACCAGATATCAGATGAGTGATTTTTACAGTCATTTTTCTGGGCGTGGCTTTTTTCTTTGAAAAAATGAAGGACTTAGGAGAGAAAAACGAGCCTTTGAGTAGAGTCATGGCAATTTCTGTCCCCGATGCTTTACTTTGTGTATCATTGTGGGTGTTACTGGGTTTCCTTGTGAAACTGGTAAAGTTGCAGATAAAATTATAATATTTTGAAAATTTAAGAATCCAGGGGATTCACAGACAGTTTCTTCTCCTTGTTTTGATCCCTATGCCCACTCTAATATTCCCTTCCTTTTTATTCTTTTTATAAAGAAATGGGAAAGTCTTCATATCTGGAATGAGCATACAATAAACCAAATTTCTCAAATTATCCCATCAATTAAATTTGTCGCATGACCTAAATAGGCCCCATCTTTACAAACTCAGTCATGTTATCATCTTCATCAATAATTTATTAAAACTATACCTGCACTTATTTTTGAGTTATCAGTAAATATTAAAGTGTTATAAATTCTAAGGCACTCTAAAGAGTTACAAAGAAGTTAAGGAGAAGCAGAAGACTGTCAATTACTCTGTGGTCACCTTGACGTCTTAGGCTATTGTAATGTACTTACACATTAAGTTCTGTATTAATCTAAAGAGGGAAATTTTTTCAAGAAGAAATGGATTTCTGACTCATGCCTTTCTGAGAAGATGCCCTCCATAACCCAAATGAAGCACCAACATAGGAGACTCTGTACTGCTATCTAATTCCTTCAAATATGTTGGTCTTTTGAAGAAATTGTGCTATCTTATTATTTTTTGTTTCATATTATTTTATTACTTAAATAAATATAACCTTAATAGGATTCAGAATCATTTGAGGAAAAACAAAACACTTCTTGAATATTTAGTACAAGTGCTACAGAATTGGTGACTTTGGTTGTAGGTTGAAAACTTGCTGTCTCTGTGGCATTTGATTTGCTGGTCATTCTATTTATTGGATGGTATTTTGAACATAAGAAATAGAAACATTTTGATTTTTTAAAGCTGTATCAATAATACCAGGCAAATTTGAATTTGGTTTCTCATTACTAGACTGGAGTTTTAACTCATCTCAAAAAAATTTTGGCATAATTTGTGTATGATATAACAGCATTTCACACTCTGGCTGCCTTATGTATCCTAACCCAAAACATCTGCCCTGTACTTTGTGTTCAAAAGCTGTAAAATAGGATATAGAATAATGGAAAATATATCTGCTTTCTGTGCTTTGTTGCTCAAAACCTAGTTTCTTAAACATCAAGAAATGGTTGTCTGTAACCAGTCACAAGCACATAGTAAGATAAATAAATGTGAGTAACCTTTCTCAATGCCCAGCCAGCCAAAGCTGTCTAGTCAGTGTATCTTCAGAATCACAAAGTTCCCAGAATTGGGAAGTTCTGGTGGACTGGTGTTGGAGGCCCTCAGCAAGCACACCTCCAGGATCCCAGGACATAGAGATGAACATTCTTTACACAATGGCTCTAGGTTTACACATGTGGTTTGTTTGGGAAATGGTGCTCTGAAATTCCTAGGTAAACAAAAGCTTGAAAACCGTTCACATTGCTTTTCATCTGGGACATTCCATCTTAGAAACCAGTCGGGTTAAACCATATCTTACCTGCATGCTGAGTGGGAGAATTCTGGTAAGAAGAGAGATTGTCTTGGAAGGCATAGACCCTAGCAAAACTGCCATCTAAATACAACAGCAGAGTGACCCCAGATAGATTGTACAGAATAGAAAAAAGCCACCCCAAAATGCCTGCTAACATCAGAATCTTGGTAAGAATTAAGTACTCTTTTAGATTTCTAAAGTAACAGAAAATTAAAATTAATCATATGGGTTTAACTTCTTATTTCAGATAATATAAAATTTGCATGCAATGCATATACAACCCATAACACAAAAAGCAATAGAATGTGTACAGACACTTTGTTAAGAACATTATTTAATATCTTTGTTTCTGTTATTAACAATGAGTCTAAACTATAATGTTTCGACTCCCCAATAGAAGTTATGTTTGTTAACATCTTTTTATAAAAGTGTTTTCCTAAATATTCATAGATAAAATAAACAAAACTTTCAATTAAATAATTTTAAAATTTAGAAGTTTTGAGAGATAGGAACTGGAGGGATGTCTCAATGGTAGGAAAATTTGCTGTTCTTACAAAGGACCCAAGTTCTTCTCCGAGCACCCGTATCAGGTGGTCACAATCATTTTCAGCTACAACTCTGGGAAATCTAAGGCTCTCTTCCTGCCTCAATAGATATACCCACACATAAATAAAAATAAATTTAAAAATTTCTTTAAAATACTAGATGAAAGTATAGGTAGCAGGGTTTTATTTAAGTCTATTAAGGTAAGGCTATTTCTCTTAATAAAGCCTGTTTTATAGATTCTTTTAATCTTATTTTTTCTTTAATCCCTTATAATATAATCTCTTAAATGATTTATGGTCAACAGGTCAAAAATTGAAATCTAAGCTATACCTCTGATTCAGATAGAAACATGGCTTTCTGGTAAAGAACAATGACACACTATTCACCCTTAATAGGTAATCCAAATGGGCCTGTCAATCATCTGGACAGGAAGCACCCTTCAGGAAAATTTCTGTTTCAGAGGCTTTTGAAAATATATATCCTGCCTAAACTTGTAGGCCAACATAATCATCTCTCTGATCATGGCTGCTCTACACTGTGGGAGTGTTCTCCTTCACAGTGGGTTCTTTTACCCCTTCAACTGAAACCTCACTATTCAATCAACTCCATTTCTATACTGTGCTCTGTAGGTCTCTTCAAAATTATTTCAAAAAACAATATAAGGAATTGACAGGAGGCCAGGGCAGGAGCCGAGGAACAAAAGTAATGGCTTTAGTTAAGTCAGGTATTGCGTTCTACTCAAGTATAAACTAACATCTTATCTAATATTGTTTCCACAATAACTTCTACATTTTGGTGGATATGTAAATTGTAGGAATTCTGCTCATGGCTTATATGCATTAACTCATCAGTATAACTTAAACAGAAGATCAAGTTGCTCTTGCTCCATTTGAAGGAAAAAAATAGAGACAAGAAGAAATTTTATGTGATTCAAAGCATGCAGATGACAAGAAAACTTCCAAGTCCTTAGCCACAGAATTCTCTAAGCTGAGATATTTCCAGAAACAATTCAGTTGTATCACAAAAGCAGGCTCAAACAATAAGATGGTTGTTGATGGCTGTGGCAATGTTTCCCAAGAGTTCTATAAAAATGGTGGTGAGCTGCATTTGGTTCACAGTTACAGTTTGCTAACTGATCCATGACTACCAAATGTCAGAATGAATCACCTGGAGGACTTGTTCACACATCGCTGTGTCCCTTACATAGACACAAAGCTTTTACTTAGTAGGTCTTGGGTGGTCCATGACTTGGAATATTCACATGTTCCTAAGGGATGCAGATGTTGTTGGGGGGTTGCCAAAAATTGGAGTCTCCTCTAAGAGCTCTTAGTCTTACTAATAAAAGAGTACAAGAATTCCTAAGCTATGTATGCTAAGTTAAAATATTCAGCAGTGATGGCCAACCATGTAGCATACAAACAGCTCTGAAGGAAAAGGAGGGAATTTTGGTCTTCAGACAAAATTAAGAAGTCCAAAGTGTCATGAGAAGAATCATTAGGAAAGAAATATAAAGACACAATGAAAAAGTTACATTTTTCTAAAAAAAGAAAAAAAAAGGACTCAGCAAGGTGGGCAGGCAGCTTAATGCAGGCGCTTGTCTCCATAAGTGACTGCTTTGGGGCTGGGTTTCAGTGAATGAAACGTACATTATCTCATTAAAGGCTTAATTATTCCTCCCCTCTCTTTAGCATTGCATTAGGTAAATCCACCTTCCTGAGGGAGGAATGGTTCCCTACCTCGGCAATTGGTCAACTAGATCAACTCTTATGTTTTGAATAGTTTAGAATGTGATGTCTTCACCCAAGTTAGAAATGCCTTTCTCTTTACCAGAAGGAAATAGATTTCCCCTAACGGCTATCCAACGTTACTGTAACATTCAAACCAGGCATGGCACTTTGAAAACCATTGCTTCAAACATAAAAGATTTAATTTGCACATGAGGTAGATGGACTATCATACTGAAGACCTAAATCCACCATACATTTTTACGGAAGCAAAGCACCCTACAGTAGGATGTTTTATGGAATTCTGATCCCCTCCTTTCTCAGGGATGCTGAGGTGAGATGGAAGGGTCAGGGCCACTGGATAAAGCTGGCCAGAGTGGGTGCTGACTAGGTCCAGGACTTTTCTCTGGGCTGCCTCCCACCAGCCTTTCATGTCTATCTGTCCCCACTCCATGTTTTGAAGATAAACTAGTTGTGGTAACTTTTAATCTCATCTCAGACCAGACTCACACATATTCTTACATAACTGCCTATGGTACATGATACTTAATATGAACTTGGAAGGTCATGAATAAGGTAATATAACTGTAAGGAATCAGTTTTCCGTGGAGACATCAGATGCTATGAATCTCAATGTCGGCATGGACCAAGAGACAGAAAACCTAAGTGTGCAGAAGGGAGAAGGAGCCAGCATCACAGAGCCAGAGACCAGACAATAGTGTGCATCTTTAAAACAAACAAACTCTTCACAATGTTCCTGTATTGGGGAAGGCATCCTCACAGGCATTCAAAAGCTGGCTCCTGAGGTCTAGAGATGGTTTGGTGGTTAAGAGCACTGACTGCTCTTCCTGAGGCTCCAGGTTCTATTCCTAGCACCCACATGGTGACTCACACTGTTTGTAATACCAGTTCTAGAGGACATAGCACACTCTTCTGAACTCTGCAGGCATCAGGCATGAATGTGGTACACACACAGACATGCATACAAAACACCTATACACATAAAATAAGTAACAGGCTCCTGAGTCAGGGCATGCATGAATAATTGCTGTCTCTCCCTCGTCATGTCTACGTCCTGGGCATGAATACTGCTTTGTCTTCTCTTCATCTATAAAGTAGGATTTTGAAGTTATATGATAACTGAATGAATTCATACATGGGTGCAACTGAGCATGTGGAAAATATTTATTATGATGGCATACAGTGCTAAATCTATTTAATATTTGAGATTGAGCAGGAGAGACCTTGCATGATTCATTCAGAGCTACTTTCTATCTGGAGTAATCAACTGGGAGCAGTATGGCTCTGGCCGATTCACAGGTTTTAGCACTTAAGTGACTAGGAACATGGAGTGGGAGGTGGGGGAAAAACACCCAATCCTAGCAAGACAATAGTCTTAAGAACACACACTGAAAACAATCCCAATATTCCAAACACAGAATTGTGCAGTAATACTGGTTAAATGGGCATTTGTGTGCAGACAAAAAGGAGTCCAGGACAGCCTTGTCACTATGCAGAAATGGGTGGGCACTGTGACATCGTTACCCTGAGCATGCCCTAGGTCACCTACCCACACTAATTTCTGATGACCTAATCCTCTAGGTGAGACCAGAGAGCACCATAGATGCCTGTCTCCAGTAAGCCCAGGAATCAGTGCAGGTCCAGGGATTCTGCCTCTCGGGATCTACAGGTCAGTATGGGACTGTGATTCTGAATTCTAAGATCCCAGTGGTCACTATAGGATCTAGAGCTTATGCTTTAGTAGCCTATAGGTCACCTTAGGTCCAGAGTTCTGACTATAGTTTCTAGACTGTTCAAAAACCTCCAAGCCAGATGCTTCTCTTGGACTAACTGAAATCTGTTGGGTCCATGATGATAGCTGGAGAGTGACCAGAAGACATCGTCTAGCACTATGATGATATCATTTGTATTCTATATGGCACACCCCCAACACCACGATAGTTGACAATTGCCATAGCAACAACTGAATAAAATCTAAAAAGGAGGAAATAGCTGACATTTAAATTCCTAGAAATTCTCTACCCGTTCCCCAAAAGACAGGAACATCCCTTCCCCCATTTCTTAAACTCTATTCCATAAGCTCCAGGCCTTCATGTGTAGAGATGGATTTACAGGTTGACCTCCAACTTTTTCCACATTTGCCCAGGCTCCTTCAGCACCCAGTTGGAACTGTGTGTTTTGTTGCTTCCACAGTTACAAGAAGGACAAAAGACCCAGTTTGGGGGTAAAAACTGGTAACAGCACAATGCAATATTAAAAGGAAGATTTGATATAAGCATGCACACAATGTCTCCAAAGTAAGAGACTAGTCTTGTGACATAGTTAAGGCCACACAGCTACACAATTATCCCACACACAAATATAACAAAATTTCAGAAGGGAGAAAGCCCCTAAATTTTTAAAAGAATCTTTCAATGTGACTTACGAAGAAAAGGATAGAAGATATTATAGGAATAACTTACCATTTATCAGTAACAATAAATCAATATAACTAATAGAGAAAAATAATTATTTTATCACCATTACTCCCCTCAGATTCTAGTTATTTAGTTAAGTAGGGCAGAGGCAGAAGGGTGCCTGAGGTAGCTTGGAAAATATTAAGGAAAAAATTTTTTGCAAAAGCAATTTCACAAGCCCTTCTGTTTTCAAACAAGGGGCATATCTGTACCTTGGGCCTTTCAGCTGTGCCTCAAACCGGGTGAGTTATTAGGTTCACAGTTCCCAGAAAATAGTCTCACACAGTTCTGATTGCACAGGGCCCTCAGAGTTCTGGCTGTGGGTTTGGTTTGGTTTCATGGTGATTTTATATTTCCTGTTCAAGTTTTTATTAGTTTTATAGGGATACATAAGCATGAAGGGTCAAGGCAAAGGGAGAAACAGAAGATGGAATGGAGCCAGCAGAAGGGATTTAGAGATATGAGATGTTGTGCAGTCTGAGGTAGCTTGCCCAGCAAAGCCCTAAGTCAAGATCTAGTCCTCCAGGTCCATGCATCTCCAGACTTTCCCTTGCCCTCTGACCATAAGGACATACATACCTTTCATTGTGTGAATGTGTAGAACACAGAACAAAAAACACACAAGAAGACAAAGGCAATTCTAAGTCTATCTCAGCTGTGGGTCACAGGCACGTGCTCAGAAGACATGTCTGAATGTGAACCCTGGGCTCTTCATTGTCCACTGGGGTATCAGGGTCTGTGAACTTTATGGTGACAGTAAGACAGAACTCGCCTCAGGAGGCTGTGTGAGCACCTGTCTCTTATCCTAGAGACAAGAACTAGAGAAAACGACAGTGTGTGTAGAGTACACACACACAGACACAGTTAAACACTGAAAAGGACAGGGACAACAGCCTGCTTCACCACCAACTGGCTACCCTGTTTAGACAGCTTCCTTCTCTTTTCTAACGCAATGCCTTTTACAGTTGAGCTGCCCTATTTCCACCAGACCCAGCATGGACTATGTTTTCTTGAGACATTCACTATAGGAACTAGCACTCTGCCTTCCCAGTTCCACCCAAACACAGGCCCTATGACCACACTCATCTGTGCCTTTGTGCCTGCTCCTGGAAACACTCTGGGCCCCTTCTAAGGCTCCTTATACCAATCCAGGCAAACTGGCTGCTCTTTTCCCAATGAGCGGACCATGGCAGCTCATATCTGTTTCTGCACTGTGCTCTTCATCCACACACCTCTGGATGTCGTCGACTAAATATGTATCCTTCTTGCGACTTCATCTTCCTGAGCCAGCCCCATCCCACCCCCTGCCATCTCTTCCACAGAGCATATTAGGGTCAGATTCTTACTGGGTATGGGGGTGTTGCCTTTAACCCCAGTACGCCAGAGGCAGAGTAAGGCAGATTTCTGTGAGCTCAAGGCCAGCATGGTCTGCGAAATGAGTGCCAGCCAAGGCTACATAAAACAAACAAATTTGGAATCCCTGCTGACCCTGTAAATAACCCAGGGTGAGCCTGTCTCCACTACACGTAAGGACTGTTGAGGATTCAGCTCCACTGCTCTTCCTACTGAGACCATATCCAAAGAGTTGTGTCACTTTGGTCACCTTTTTGACCATATCTACTTAAAGTGCAGTTGTATGAAGAGTATACTAACCAACGCTCCTACACTCCTGCATTGCTTTCAGTTTTTTGTTATAACACCATGACCAAGGGCAACTTAAAAGAAAGGGGCCTATTTGTCTTAACTGTGCTAGGCCACAATCCATCATTAAGAGAAGTTAAGACAAGAGCTCAAGAAGGAATTGAAGCAGAAGGCATAGAGGAATATTGCTTACTGGCTTGATCCCTAGCTTCTGCTCAGCTATTTTTCTTATGTAGCCCAGGACACCCTGCCTAAGGATGGTACTGTCTGCAATGGGGATGGGTCCTCCTATTTCAATTAGCAATCAAGAAATGTCTCACAGGTCAATCTGACTGAGGTTTCTCCTGACAAAGACACCCTCTGAAAGCTCATCCGTCTGTCAACAACTGAAGCTCAGTGGGAGATTTCCTGTCATATATGACACTGTGTTACACAGAAGCCCAGTAGGAAGCCTGCATGGGAGAGCTGGAGGTGGGTCCCCTTCCATTCACTGAAGACAGAACTTGAGACAAGCTATTCCTTAGAACACCCAAGTGTCCTAGCATGAAAGATGGGAACAACGATCAGCTATATCTCAGGAAGTTGATATGAGAGTCAGACAAGTAAATGCAGCGTGTTTAGAACTGAACTTAACACATAGGAAAAAAAATCAATGAATGCTGCTTATTTCTATTACTGTTAAGACTAGTGTGCCAGCCACGGTGATGCTTGTCTGAAGTCCCACTAGTGGGGATGCCAAAGTCCTAGGTTCCTGGCCAGTCTGAACTATGTAGCAAGATCCTATCACAAAACAAGAAAATTACTTTATTTTATTGCTGTTTTAGGAAACTGCCTTCCAGAAACACATATAACTATAAAGGGGCTGTCTCTTAATCGACAACATTTGAAAGTTATACAGAAGAATGTCCAACGAAATTCCCAGTTTGGGGCCGATTATCCCGCACATGCGCCCTTGCTCATTACCAGTTGTTTTTCTGCGGTGCCTTGCTCCCTGGAGCCCAGAGAGTTTGGTCGCACATTTTGTCGTCTCAGCAGAGCTTTCCAAGCTTAAATAAATATGCTCTACAGTTCAATATTCTAGAAGCCACTTTAGTGAAGGATGTTTTTATAGTTTAGAGATGGAGATTTGAAATTTCACAATTCTTCAAATCCCTAGAATTTTGATCAAGAGTGGCCTGTTTTCTGCAGACAGCCTTGTTGTACACAGACAGTACTTATCAATGTCTGACCAGCTAGGAGATCCTGGTAGAAAACTGGGAACATTACATATCTGTAATTTGCTTTTTTTCATTACTGGGCCCTGGACAGTTTGGGTAATGTTGAGTGACATCATTGGCACTCAACAGTGCAGCTGGACTAAAGAATTCAACGCCAACACTGAACAGCCCTCCCCTTCCGTTTTCCCCACCAGCCCCCCTCTGGCAGGAAGCTGTACCCAAACCACAGAAAACCGTGCAAATGCTCTGCACCCATAGAGATATAATTAAGTTGATCAACTTAAACAAAAAGGCTGTGGCCCAATTCCTACTCTGCTTAAATAAGTCAAGTATAATAATCCATTTGTTTGTCTCTCAAATTATTTATCCACTGAAGGATCAGAAATTCTAAATTTCATAGGATTAATTTAGAGTCACCTTGAAGAAAGCTTTTCACATTAAAAACTCTGCAAAGAAACCATAGGAATCTGCTATTGTGCTTATCAGAGCGCTCAGCCTTGGTAGAGAGGATACGGGGCATACTGCTTATACATGATCAGACTCTATGATAGATTTGAGAATCTATCTTCTAAAAGATAAGCTCAGTTTGGATCACTCACAGGGTAGAATGATGGCAGATGGATAGAAATATATAAAGAGAGAGACTTAGAATCAGCACATATTTATGACATAAAAATGTCATTATGTATTAATAGTTTGGCACCCTATTAAATCCAAAGAAGGGAATAATTTTTTCTTAAAGATACACACTGAAAGTACCTAAGAAGCCAAGAGTTGCAGAGAACAAGAAGTCCACAGAATGCCACTCCACATGTAGTGACCACTCCTTTAGTCACGCAAATATTCAACACAAGCATTAGACGATTACATAGCTAATTTATAAATCTTTGACCAAAACTGGCAGCTGAACGATGTCTCTGGGACAACGTCAGGTGGAAACAAGTGCTAACACATCAAAGCTGAGTGGGTGTTACTGGACAGATGTGTGAGGAAGGAAGACTCTAGGGACTGGCAGACATATTGGGGAATGCTTACGACATCAGAGATGTTCAGGATAGGTTGATTTTGCCTGTGAAAAGATTTTGCTGTCAGTTCAGTTGGACAAGAAAGAATATGCTCCCTGCTCTCCTAGGTCGTGAAAAGACTAGGGTTATCCCCATAGCAAGAGCCATCATGTTTTTTCTACCAGGGATTAACTTGGTCAAGAAGAGAGCAAATGAATGAGGAGACTGATAACTCAGGGCCATGAAGATGCTGCCCACTGTGATCTGGGGCTAAGGGCCAGAGAAGGAGTCCAGAGTTTACCTCGGAAGAAGACATTGTCAGAGAAGATTTCCCAGGAAGTGAGTAGTGAGGTTATGGAAAACTCTGAACTAATAATATGTTCAGAAGATTGCTGAATACTTCAAAAGAATAGCAAACAATCAAGCAGGGTTATTTACAATAAGGTTAATACAGGAAATCAGCTTTGTCCAAAACAAACCTAGGAAGATAACTGGACACCATATTACAAAGAAAGAATCTCTGCCAACAATTGACAGAGTTATTATAAGAGTGGGGTTCAAGTGTATTAAGAACACACACCACATGGACCTCTGGGCCCTGGACTCTATCTCAATGACAGTGGGCACATACTATAAGTTCTTAAGCAGGCGTTGATGTGACTAAACAGAGAACTCTCACCAGACAAACCTCAAATGGCTGGAAGACACTTAAGGAAATGCTCAACATCCTTAGCCATCAGAGAAATGCAAATCAAATTAACTCTGAGATTCCATCTTACACCTGTCAAAATGGCCAAGATCAAAAACACTGATGACAACATATCCTGGAGAGGTTGTAGGGTAAAGGAAGCACTCTTCCATTGCTAGTAGGAGTGCAAACTTGTATATGCACTTTGCAAATCAGTATGGTGATTTCTCAGAAAATTGGAAAACAATCTACCTCAAGACCTAGCAATACCACTCTTGAGTATATTCCCAAAGGATGTTCAATCATACCACAAGGACATGTGTTCAACTATGTTCATAGCAGCATTTTTCATATTAGTCAGAACTTTAAAGCAGTCTAGGTGCCCATCAAACAAAGAATGGATAAAAAGAATGTGATACATTTAACAATGGAGTACTACACAGCAGTAAAAAATAATAACCTCTTGAAATTTGCAGGCAAATGGATAGATCTAGAAACAACCATATTGAGTGAGGTAACCCAGACCCGGAAAGACAAATATAATATGTATTCACTCATAAGTGGCTTTTAGACATAAAACAAACAAAAATTAGCCTACAATCTACAATCCCAGAGAACATAGACAATAAAGAAGACTCTAAGAGAGACATACATGGCTCTGCCTAGGAAAGAGAAAAAGACAAGATCTCCCGAGTAAATTGGGAGTGTGGCAGTCACCAGAGAGGATAGAAGGGAATGGAGAAAAAATGTGTAGTTCAATAAAAACAATTAAGTAATAATAAAAAAGAGAATCAAATGAAACACCCCAAATATCTTTAGGCAGCTGTGATTTTGAACAGGTTAAGCATGTACCTGCCCAAAGATCATTCTACTAGCCTGAGGATCCATGCTTGTTTCAAAACCACCTTCCTGTGAGATACTATGATGAGACCTAGCCCCTTCTCTGATTTTTGTAATATTTGGTGTTCCTTAGTCGCTGGTAGTTTTTTGTCCAATGGAGGTGTCACTTAGTGTACAGGTCATTCGGTCTGGAGAACCATGAGGGAGCACCCACAAGGGAGGCAGGCAGCTGCAGTGAAAACAGACAACCAGAAAGCAGAGGCATCTGTCTCCATAAGAGGTGAATAACAATAATCTTTATATCACCCAAAAAGGAGTGCTATAAAGAGCAACTACCACAACCAAAACAGCATCCCATGACGGTAGAAACAGATGGTAACTAGCCTTAGAGAAGAAACAGAGATTGATGAGGCCTGGGGGCCATCAGAACATTCCATTGTAAGAGGAGAAACATTAACTGGTCTCAAGTAAGTTTGAATATCCAGACCTGGCCATATAGTGTGGCCTGTTTAAAGAAGAAGATGGATGCAAGAGCTAATGTGGAATTCTCTAGAGTCATCTGGGAGACAAAGCTCTGGCATGTCCGTGAGGAAGTTTCTAGGTTATCGGTGGGAAGACATACCATCCCATAAGCTGGGTGCAGGATTGCATAAAAAGGAGAAAGCAGGTTGACTACCAGCATTCTTCTGCCTTTGTTTCTCACTGTGGGCACTATGTGACCAGCTACTTCACACTCCTGTCTCCATGACTTCCACGGTTGACTGCCCCCTTGAGCTGTAAGCCTTTTTCCTTAAGTTTCATTTGTCAGGTATTCAATCAAAACACCAAGGAAGTAGAAATCACAGGGTACTGAATGTTTAGATGAAATACGCAAATCTTCAAAATCAGCCCCAAAACTCCTAGGCCGTGTGGGCCAGTATCAGCACCAGCAGCCCATAATCATCCTAAAGACTCAAGTTCGAACTCTTGGTACATTTTCTTCCTTTCTTTTTATTTTTAATGAGAATATTTCTTATTAGTTCTTTGAGTATTTTGTGCAATGTGTCTTGATTATATTCATTCCCCAAATCTTTCCCAATAATACACCATTCTTCCCAATTTTGTATACTTTTTTATTTAAAAACAAACCAACCACCAAACTATCACATCCAAGTTGTGCTGCCCAAATAGTCTTGGATGTGTGGCCTCACAGTGGGGTGTGGTCAGTTTATCAGGGGCTACACTCATAAAGAACACCGACCCTCCCTCTCCCAGCAGCCGCCAGCTCCAATAGCTCCTTCTTAGGGATGGGACTTCATGCCCACCTCCTCTCCTCTCCGTGCTGGGTTTGGTCTGGCTTGAACTTGCACAGGCTTTGTTCGTTTGTCACAATGCCATGGATCATCTGCACAGCTGCCTTGCACACGTTTTTCTATGATCATGAATTGTCCTTAAGTAAGTAGTGGCATTCATGTAACTCTGACTTTGTGAGACTTTCATTGAACATTTAAACTCTCACCTAGAGGCTCCTGGATCTCAGAAATGACAACTCAAAGACTTCTCTTTCTCCAGCCCTTTGCAAAAGCATCGTTTCTTTGTTAAGGCTCCATAGTACCTAAACACACTAAAATCCATTAACGGCTTACTCTGGCCCAGACATTATGATTATGAGTGGTGGTTTGTTCGTATTATTTTATTTCCTTCTTAAGAAAATATTATCAAATACAGATACTCTGATTCCTAGTTATTGATACAAATTCAAAGCTGGGGAGGGTCATATAGTCAGTATATTGTGAATCTGGGAGACAGTGGGGCAGTCACTGATGAGTAAGGGCGATAATCCACAGACTTGGTGTGTATATGGCATCTCCTCTAGTCCCCTCGTGCTCTATGACCCAGCCAGGCTATATCTTCAATATTAAAGTCATTCCAAGAAACAAAAACAAAACAAACAAAAATAGCAACAACAAAAAACGAAAACAATGGCCCGGTTGACCTTGAGAAGATAGATGCCAGGTGGTAACTGAGCAGCCAGTGAGGGTGACTTTAAGCTGCAGATTCACAAAAGTACACCCTGAACTTCTCACCTAGATGACCTAAAAAATGCACCAGATCCTTGATATGTCTCTGAATATTTTTAAAACACTAATTTAAAAGAAACGTTGCCATATTTGAGTGGCAGTAAAAGCCACTAGAAACCTCCACTGATTAACCATGTAACATTCATGCGTTTCACCACAGAGAACTGTACACTAATAAAATGCCACTTTTTCTGTTTTACATATTGGAGTTCTATGTCAGCTTTTGTTTGCATAATGTGCTCTGCTCGGTGAGAAAGTTGGAAGCCTCTTCCTTAATGTGCAGCATCTTCCTCAGCCAGGCCCCCTCATCCTACCTAATTACATGTGTCTGCTGTCTGAGCAGCCAGCAAAGGTCAACTAGCATTGTAATATATCACAGAGCCTAAGACACAACAAACTGCAAGATGTGCTGTGATTTGATGTACCACACAAATAGAAAAATATTCTGAATAAAAATGTAGCATGACCATCAAAATTCAAAAATCTTAAATTAAAAAATAAACAAAGAAGTAAAATATTTAATCAAAAAATATAGTATTTAATAACTTCCAACCTTTTAAATTTTTTAAATTGTTACTATTGCTTGCATGTGTGTGTGTGCACATGTATATGTGCATGGGCATGTGTGTGTGTGTTCACGTGTATATGTGCATGCACACAAAGCATGTATAGGATTTAGTTAGATAAGAAATTTTAAGGGTTGGTCTTTTCTTCCCTCCACCACGTGCGTTCTGGGGATCAAAAGCAGGCTGCTAGCCTTGATGGTAAGCACTTTTACCTGCTAACCATCTCCCCAGCCCAAGCTTGGACTTTTAATTCAGATTATGTAGTTTCAATTTCTGGTACATCCAAGATTCTTTGACACAATAATTTGTGAACCCTTCTTTTCAGTTGCAAAATTGTACTATTATTATTATCCACTTCAAAAGACTTTATGAGAAGTAAATAAGAGATTAAGTGTACATGTAGAGGGCTTGGGTATGTTCAGTTCTTTAATATTCTCTATTGTCATTGCTATGAGCCTCAACACTGTCTGAGCTAGAGACTGAAGGCGTGTGGTTTCCCCAAGTTCGCTGGGTAAAGCCTCATCTCCCATTCGGTGGCACCTTATGAGGGATTTGGGGGGCTGGTTAGGTCATGAGGGAAAACTTCAGTGAATTTGTCTCATTGCTTCCACTGTGTGAGGACACAAGGAGAATGAACCATCTGTGAAGCATGCATAACACACATACTCACCAGACATGAAATGGCCCTGATCTTAAACATCCCAGCTGTAAGAAATCAGCTTTTGTGGGTTTAGGGCCATCCATGCAGTTTTGCACGGCATTCTGAAAGCATTGAGATACCCTTTGACATTATGTCCTAATTGTTTAAGGTTGTCTTATCCGGGCAGAGGCAGAGAGGCCGTATTTGTGTGACATGCAAACAAATACCTTGAAGGATCAGTGTTTTTCCTCATTCACCTCCTACAGAAGCTCTTCTCTCTGAGACGTGAACGCTGATTGAATGACTTTCATCCCTCCAGGAGGAGGGTTGCCCAATCATATAAGCCTGTGTTCGGACGCCAATTCAATATCTTCTGATGGAGAGGTTTTGCAAGCTTTCGGCCCTCCTTGCTGACCTCCACACAAATGGATTTCTCCTGCAGGAGGGTCCTGCAGCCCTAGCTGTGGAGTTACGTGGTAGCTTTTCATCTACACCTTTGGTGTTGAGTAGAGAGCAGTCTGTTTACGTAAGTGATGAAACAAGGGGTATGTCAACTGGTTTGATTGTGAAAATTATTTCAAAATGTGTAGTTATATCAAAATATCACACTGTATACCTTAAAATATACATTTTATTTACCAAGTATGTGTCAAACATTCAAGATTTTTGTAATGTTTTTTTAAAAGAATTTGAATTTTATAATTTTAGTTACAGTATCTGTGTTCAATATAAAATAACAAAGTTTTAAAGCCTATAAAATTGCATGTGCTATTTTATACACAGAATTTGAATTTGTATATGCATAAATAGGAAAGTGACCACTGTAGTTTTAAAAATTTCTTGAACTCCAAACATGCCTGCCCAGCTATCTGGTAGTGACTGCTTATGAATGAACACAGAGTCTCTAGCGCTTTGCCAAAACACCTGTGCGGGTCAGCGAGTCCCAGGAAACGCTTCAGTAACTAAGAGCCAGAACCCAAGTCACTATGCAATGGAAGTGAGGTAGCTTCACTCAACTTCTTGGGACAAAGTTTCCATGCTCGCCCCATGGAGTGCCCCATCCCTACTCAACTTAGAGAGAGAAATGACGGGGAGTCACAAGCTTACCAGCTTATCTCATTTCTACCCATGTACCCTCTAAAAAGACTGAAGCTCACAGGGCTCCTGAAGCCTCTGATGCTGTCTCAATGGCATCTCAATGTTTTCCTTCTTTTTCACCCCATGGACACTTCTCTTTTAAGAAACTGACAGCCTTTTGTTTGTATGTTCAGATCAAGATGTCTTTAAGCCTCCTGACTCTTTCCCTCCCATCCATGAACATGCACCACCTGTGCTACTTGTCAGTCCAACTCCCTTGATTGAGGACAGTGTCGTTAGCCACCTGTAGAGTATGGCTGTGTCCCCTACAAGACTGGGTGTCAGTGCACCTGTGCAAGCTACCGCCCAGCTGGCTCTTTATGCATGAGTCTGTCTATCTTGAGTCTCTTATCTTCCTAGGAGATTCCTTGTCACATAAATGGTCTCACAATAACCAGTAGTGTTCTGTCTTTTGAAAAATTCCCACTATTTAAAACCTACTCCAGCTAAGCATGTTCACATCCATCTCAAACATGTGCTGATTTTACCTCATTGATAAGAAATGGTCATTCCAAAGGACGTCTAAACCATGCTTTAAGAATCTATTTTGTCATATTTTTCAAAACTCGCTTCTTTTGGGTCCTTCAGGGTAATTATACAAACTAGCTGTCTTCCCAACTGCACGGCATGTGCCTGTGACCTCATATCTATGTGTCAACCGCAACGTGAAGAATCCCACAGACACCCAGGACATGTATTGATTTTTAAAACTTTTAGCTATTTCTAAGATTAAAAGACTATGAAATATGATTATACAGTACACTATATTGAATAATTATCAACAAGTAGTCATTAGAGAAGGTTATTTATTAGGTTTTCTTCTCTGATCATCAACCTAAGAACAGCATTATTCAACAGAGCATCTTCTCTAACATGACAAAAAGTCTTGAAAAAAGACCCTTGCTGTAGTCAGTAGGCAAAGCTCCTGCTGGCAGGCCACTCCACCACCACCCCCATTAGACCCTGGAATCTAAAAGTCCCACTCCTCTGCCCCAAACCCAATCACCCTTCCCATGGTCTCAGCACTCCTGGAGACACAGACACCACCTGCATGGATTGGTCCAAGAGGTAAGTGAGTAGTATCCCAGTTTAAGAACCCAGTCTTCTCTAGGCCATAGGCCTCAGGGCACATTCTGTGCTCCTCGTCCACCCATTGCATTCCCACTAGCAAATCAACAGCAAGGTTCCTTCTAATAGGCCATTCCAACTGCTATTGGATCCTTTAATCTATAAGTTCAACTCCACTGCCAAACCCAACCATTTCCCATGGCCTCAGAGGTTTTTCCAGACACACAGACACCACCTTCACTGATTGGACCAAAAGCAGCCCCTGGAGGCACAGACACAGCCTGCACTGATACAGGAAGAGATGGGTAAACACTAGCACATTCAACAACAGAAAGAGCAAACTTTCAATCACCATAGACAGAGAAAACAAGATAGTCTATGATAAAACCAGATTTAAACAATACCTATCCACAAATGCAGCCCTACAAAATGTACTAAAAGGAAAACTGCAACCCAAGGAAGTTAGGTGCACCCATGAAAACACAGATCAGCAAATCTCAAAGAGGAGAAATACATACACATTACCACCAAAAAAAAAAAAAAAAAAAAACAAAAAACAGGAATTAACCATCACTTGTCATTAATATACCTTTAATGTCAATAGACTCAATTTGCCTATAAAAAAGACACAGGCTAACAGAATGAATATGAAAACAGGAGCCAACCTTCTGCTGCATAAAAGAAACATACCTAAAAGACAGAAATTATGTCAGAATAAAAACTTTCCAATCAAATGGACCTAAAAAGCAAGCTGGTGTAGTTATCCTAATATCTACCAAATAGACTCCAAACTAAAATTAATCAAAAGTGATGTAGAAGTATATTTCATATTCATTACAGGAAAAATCCATCAAGATGAAGTCTCCATTTTGAACATTTATGCCCCAAATACAAGGATACCCACATAAATAAAAGCAACATTACTAAAGCTTAAATCTCCCATCAAACCCCACACACTAATAGAGAGAGACATCAACACTCCACTCAACCCAATGGACAGGTCTGCCAGACAGAAACTTAACGCCTTTAATCCCAGCACTCGGGAGGCAGAGGCAGGCGGATCTCTGTGAGTTCGAGACCAGCCTGGTCTACAAGAGCTAGTTCCAGGACAGGCTCCAAAACCATAGAGAACCCCTGTCTCGAAAAACCAAAAAAAAAAAAAAAAAAACCTTAAATGGGCTTAACAGACGTATATAGAACATTCCATCCAAATAAAAGAGAATATTTATTCTTCTCAACACCTCATGGAACCTTCTAAAGAAGAAAGTTTGCTGGGTATAGTAGTCTGGGCTTGCATCCATGGTCTCTTAGTTTTTGCAGTACATCTATCCAGGACCTTCTTGCTTTTAGGGTTTCCATTGAGAAGTCTAGTGTTATTCTGATGGGTCTGCCTTCATACGTTACTTGGCCTTTTTCCTTTGCAGCCCTTAATATTCTTTCTTTATTCTGTAGGCTTAGTGTTTTGATTATTATGTGGCAAGGGGATTTTTTTTTTGGTCCAGTCTTTTTGGTTTTCTGTAACCTTCTTTAGACTGGGAAAGTATCATTCTTTAGGTTGGGAAAGTTTTCTTCTTTGATTTTGTTGAATATATTTTCTACGCCTTTGAGCTGGTATTCTTCTCCTTCTTCTATCCCTAATATTCCTATGTTTGGTCTTTTCATGGTGTCCCAGATTTTCTGGATGTTTTGTTGGCTTTAATGTTTGCTTTGATCAATGAGTCTGTTTCCTCTCTTGTGTCTTCCACACCAGAGATTCTTTCCTCTCTTGTATTGCTGGTTATGCTTGCATCTGTAGTTCCTGTTCATTTTCTCAGATTTTCCAATTCAAGCATTTCTTCAGATTGTGCTTTCTTTATTGCCTCTATTTCTATTTTCAAGTCTTGAACTGTTTTCTTCACCTGTTTGATTTTTTTCTTGACTTTCTTGAGCTTATTTAAGGGATTTATTGATTTCTACCAATTTTTCTGTCATTCCTTTATTTCTCTAAGGGAATTTTTCATTTCCTCTTTAAAGGCCTCTATCATCTCCATAAAGTTATTTTTTAGGTTGTTTCCTTTTACTTCTTCTGCATTGGGATGTTCAGGTCCTGCTGTTATAGAGCCACAGAGACTGCTGACTCTAGCTCATGGGAACTCAAGGACTCTAGACTGATAGCTACAGAGCCTGCATGGGACTGATCTAGGCCCTCTTCATGTGGATGACAGTTGTGTAACAGTCTGTTTGAGGGGCCCCTGGCAATGGGACCAGGATCTATCCCTGGTACATGAGCTGGCCTTTTGGACCGCATTCCCTATGGTAGGATGCTTGCTCAACTTGATGCACGTGAGAAGGACTTGGTCCTGACTCAACTTAATATGCCAGGTTCTGTTGACTCCCATGGAGGCCTTACCCTTAGTGGGGAAGGGATTGGCGGTATTTGCAAGGAGGAAAGGGAAGGGAAACAGGGATTGGTATATGAAATGAATTAACAAATTTTAATAAAAACATTTTTTAAAAACGTCCTTTACCATATTAAATACTGAAAATAGCCTCATTTCCATGATTTAAGAATGTATAATCAAGTGGGAAACCATGAAGGACCTCACCATCCCTTTAAAGTTAGAATGTTGTTCACTGTGGAGTAGAGCACAGGGTGCTGAGACTTATACAAAACTTGTCAGATCTCTTGAATGTTATGATGAAGTTAGATGGGAAAGGGCAAAGCCAAGAGGAAGGGGACCAATTAGGAAACCAGTAAGAAATGGTCACTTGGTCCAGAACAGTAATGCAAATAGTGAGCTGTTTGATTCCCAAGTCCTCGAGTATAGGCCCAGGAGAGAGAGGAAGGGGAAGTTGCTCCGTGGTGGTGGAAAGTAAAAGGGAAGCAATTTTATGGAACTGCAGCCATCTTTGTCTCATAGACATATCCTGCGGGTGTGGAGCCTACCACAGGTTGCTTCAATCACTCCCTGTCACCTTTGTGGGCTTTCTGAGACCTGCACCTGATAATCGCATATCTGTGTTTACCTTGACAGGGTCAATGCCCTCCACCTGGCCTTTTGTGACCTTCTCCATCCTCCATGCTTCTACGATTTCATGTCTTGCCTTGGACTACATAACAGAGCTTAGAGTCTAGCTCTCACGTTGAAAGTACAACTAACTGTCTGGTTACCTCAAGTACCAACTGTCCTGCCAAATTCAGGAAGTTCTTCTTATTTTCAGTGGTACCTAGACTACCCCATCATCTGACAGTAAGGATCCAAGCACATATTTTCTGTTGGACTGGAAAGTCATGGTCTGATGCCCTGCATCGACCACAGATAAAGTGAGTACCTTGAATCTTTCTCTCAAAACTCTGCTCTTTGAGAACAGGAAAAACACAATCCTCCCTCTCTCATTAGTTGGGAGGAGAAACTTGTAAAACGCTGGCAATTTTCAGAGTGTTTTCTGCAAGCATCTCTAACTCTCAGCTTATTCTTTCCTTTTGGTGCTGACAAGAAGGGAGTGATGAAGAAGCTTGTGTCTCTTGAGCATCCCTGCAAAGTGTCCCAGTGCTAACAATATGGTGGGTACTGCTTATCACCCACCTGCAGAAGTCATAGATCCTGATAAAACTGTTCTCTATCATTTTACATCTAGACATGGAGTCTAGAGTAAAACAAATAAGAAAGATATCTTGGGTAAAAATTTCAGGTGGCATGTGCTTCCAGGGCCACGCTAGTGCAGAACTGGTTCTTCCTGACCAGAAAGAACTTCCTTAAATGCCGTTACCTCCAACCCTCACAGGGCCTCATGCTTGTGCCCAAATTGACATTCAAACAAAATCAAACTGAAGCTAATTTAGACAAAGAAGGTAATTTTAAAAAGGCATTTTGTTGAGCAACTCCCAGAATCACAGACTGCCGAAGGAACAAGGTTGGAGATCAGGCAATGCAGAGTAAGACTGTAATCATGCCATGGGACCAAGAGGACAGCATCCCAGTCCCAGCTCCCTGTTTAGAAACACATCAGAACCTGCGCTAGCCCCGCATGCGACATGTATGATAAATAAGTTACTCTAGAACTATAGCCCTGGAGTTTCTTGAAAATTGAATTAATCAGTTATCTGCAACCACTGCTAGTTTCACCGCATTCAACCCATCACCTCGCTGGTAGGTTAAGGTCAGGGACACACATAGTATGAATGGCAAAGTCTAAGCCATCTGTCCACAAAACAGAGAACTTTAACACAGTGTTGACTGTGAAAATGGGCTTTGCTTCATTATGCTGGACATTCCCCCACACACACACAGAACTTTAGACTCTGAAGCTGAAAACCAAGTGATCTGTTTCTCCACTAAAATACCTGTAAGTTGCAGTAAGTTCTGTTGAAAAAAAAAAAGCAAAAATAAACATTGACAAAGACCATAAGAGCGAAACCACTTAAAATTACACCCTAAACCAGTGCTTCTCACCGTTCCCAACACTGTGACCCTTAACACAGCTCCTCATGCATGCTGCGCTGACCCTGCTATAAAGTTACTTCATTTCCACGTCATAACTGTAATTTTCCTACTGGGTTGAGTAGTAATATAAATATCTGACATGCAGGATTTCTCACATGTAACCCCTGGGAAAGGGTCATTCGAGCCCCCAAACTTGTCGTGACCCACAGGTTGAGAACTACTGGTAAAGGGGAAGTACATGACCTCTGACCTCAGAAAAGGGAAGAAGCCAGTTCTACAGAGGTGATTACAGGAGAGGGAAGAACACAGGCAGAGGTCTCTCATCTCTCCGGTGGGAAGGAATATGGAGTATGCCAAAACTAAAGGTCACTAGCGCATTCAAGGGGGACCCAGGAGAACTGTGGAGCTAGGGACAGACTCGCAGGCTATGCTCAGAGGTTTGTATTTGATTCCAAGCATAATGAGAAGCCATGTAAGTTTGGGGCAGGTGGATTAAGAGATTTAACTTCGGAGGGTTTTTGTTGTTGTTGCTGTTTTGTTTTTTGCTTTGGTTTGATTTGTTTGTTTTGTTTTTTGGGTTGTGTGTGTGTGTTTATGAAATCATTTTTGTTATTATCTAGAGCAGTGGCTGCTGGAAGTGCTAGAGGGAGTGGGGCCCTGGGGAATGGCTACAGAGGTCACAGCAGTGGTGGGGATAAAAATGCATCTGATGTATATATTTGGTGATAAAATTAATGACTTGAATTTAATTCCTTCAGGGTGAACAGAGATTTCTGAATGAAAACAATGAATGAGTAGTTGCGACTCAATCGAAACACAGAAAGCCAGGTTGATAATCAAAGGTTGAGGAGGGGCACGGTGGTGCACATCTTTAATCCCAGTACTTGGAAGGCAAATTGAGGCAGGTCTCTGTGAGTTAGAGACCAGCCCGGTTTACAGAGCTAGTGACAGGACAGCCAGGGCTGCTACACAGAGAAACCCTGTCTCAAAAACAGGCACTGCAAACAAAGTCAATATTGCGCATCCCATAACTCTCAGGGTCCAGAAACACTTTGCTGGCTTTTACCTTTGTCCTCACCACTCCACCCCTATACCTTTATCATTTTTTTTATTGCCACATGTTCAGAGACACATAAAAGTACTGGAAAACAATTACAAGACAACTGCATACCGTCCATCCAGATTTAGCAAATGTTAACATTTGTCTGAATTCGATTCAGATCTTCTTGAAAGTATCCCAACACACACAGAACTCCACTTGTTCACCATGTGATGCCATTTACACAAAACCCGAAAGCACTCAACAGTCTACATATTCCATGGAGTGCTGTACATGGAGGAAAGTTACAAACACAAGCATTCAGAGCAGCCGAAAGCAGAGTTTACCTTTTGTTGTTCTAATTGACGTTAAATGGAGTGTGATCTGGTGTTTTGGAGGTACTTGGTCATTTCAGAGAACGACTTTCCCCTCACTCGATGTCTTCCAAGAAATCTACAGCCAGAGGACTCAGGGACACCGAGGCAGGCCTTAGTTTTCAGGTTCTGGGGTCACAACTGGCATGCTCTCTGCTGGGATCTGCGTCAGCCTTGTGAAGGCCAGCAAGTTAGATCTTTGCAGCACATTCTCTTTTGCAGAACATGTACCTGGAAACCCTTATCACAGGCCCCAGGACCACCACTACCGTTGTTAAAGCCCAGACCCACTGACTCCCTTCTCAGAGATCCCAGACTCTGACACAGTTTCCTGGACACAAGACGAAAGGTCTGCCCCTCACCCCAGCCTCCTGCTTCCAGCAGATTTAAGGTCCTCCAAAGTGTCCCATGTGTTCCTTTAACACACCAACCCTGCTTTGACCAAGACCATCTCCATCCGTTTTGTATTCAACAGGCTCGCAGCACATTCTTTGAAGTCAGAGTAAACAAAGCTGATGTTCAGCACAAGAAGCACTGTCTACACAAAAATGTCTCCATTGTTTTCCCAGTGAACTCAGAGACAGGTGAGTAACATCTGGTTGTCTTCTCACTTCTAAAATGGGGTTTGCTGACTGTGCTCTGCAGAGCGTGCCCAGACTGCAATCCTCAGTCTCTCACAGTGGGTTCTTTCTATTCCACCAGTGCTTGATATTTTAATTCCCTTAATGGAATTAAGTGGGCAAATTATGGGCTCCTGAGCACTCAGGATTTTCACTCAAAACTTCACCTTTCTTGCATCTTGGTATCTTAATTCTAATATTGTTCTATTCACTTCAGAAAGGTCACTTGTTCAGATCATTTTCTTGCCCTTTATTTCATTGGTGAATTCATAATAGTTCTAGGGGAATAAAAGAGTATTTTGAGGGAGGGCCTGGTACTTTACACAGGGCAGGGTGCATGGCCCTCTCTTAGGATTGGAGGGGGTGGGATGGGAGGTTCTGTGGAGGAACAGGAAGGGGAGTGGGAAGAGGGGAGGGAGTGGGAGTTTGGAAAAAAGTTTAAATAAATAAAAAAAGAAAAGAAAGAGTATTTTGACTAATATAGAGGGATAATTATTTTTACATTTATTCAAGTATGTACACACATGGACACCTGAACATGGGCACATGTGCCTTGTGGAGGTTATAGAACGATATGCAGGTGCTGTTCTGTTCTGTTCTGTCCCTTTACTTTATGTCTGTTCCGGGATTAAAGTCTCGGCAACAAGTGTCTTTGAGTCATCTTGCTGATCTCAGTAAGAGAGAAAAAAGAAAAAAAATACATTTTAATGTTTACATTATTACCAATATTTTTTGCCTCTCTGAAGCAAATGTAAAATGATAGACCTGTAAAGTCATTTCCATATTTCACATGAGTCTACCTGCATTCTTGTCTTCCTCAATAGTCTTCCTCAATCAAAATGTATTTCATATGTAACAGCCAAGTAAGGTAGACCAAGTAGTTTCAAGTCTGTAATCCCAGCTACTTGGAAGGCTGAAGCAGAGAGCTCACAAGGTCAGAACCACTCTGAACAACGTAGTAACATTCTGTCTCAAAATAAAAAGTAAAACTTGATAAGGTAGGGTGTGTTCAAGGCCACCTGTACAACTTAGTAGACAGTGTCTCAAAAGAATAAGTAAGAAGGTTATGAACATATGGCCTGGTGGAAGAACACTTGCCTGGAATGAGCTGGGCCCAATGTTCAGTTCCTGGTACTGAAGAGAAAAACAAAGATGGGGAGGGAGTTGGATGGGAGCGAAATACAGGAACACACATTATTACTCACTAAAATCATCCACGTATGCCTCCAAACCTGTACCTAAGCTATGGAGAGGATGTACTCTGGGCCTTTGTCTTATTCAAGGGCCACCTCCCACTGCAGCCCCATTCCTGACACAGTGAGTCAGAAACTCTAGAAACTGACACACAGGCTGACCCTGCCCACACCAGCAGTCAAAGCATTTCATACCTCCACTGTGGGGACACTGCCTTTTGCCAGCCATGTCGTCTCTTCTTCAATTACTAGAGAATTACCTAAAGATTTGTATTTCTCATGACTCCTCACTTACAGGGCAAATGCTTACTGAGGACATTTTAAAGTTATCCGGAACCAAGACAATACAGCCAAATTTACGGTCATTGAAGACTTATTTTCTTTCTCATGTTCACATCCAAATTTGCCAAATAATGAAAGTGGAACTTACGGTCCACTTATGCTAAGTTCAGGCACATACCTGAGAGCTCTCTGAAAACGTGATCAATTCACTTTTGCACTTTCCATTCCTGGAATACTCATGGAGCCCAATAAGTGTGCAATAAATATTTGAGAGTGGAAAATTTTGTGTGTGGATACTTTCAGACAGAGCGGTGGAACAGAGGTGCCTCTCCATCTCCAGGAGCCCTTAGATCGCTTTTCCTCCACAGCACTGGACACTCCACCCCCCTTGTTTCTCACACTCTCCCAACTCAAAATCCCTAAAAGGCTGAAATCAAGAAGGCAGGACTGGATGACTCAAATGTCTCATTAAGAATGCCTAAAGAAATATGCCTAAAGATGAAATTACAGCCCTCAACCAGCACTCCAAACCCCGGAATCAAAGGAAAGAAAAGAGGAGGAGGGGGGCAAAATTATGCGATTTGACCATGGTTACTTATCCAGCAAATGTTTTTGAAAGCTACTAACTACTAATTGTGGTAAAGGTTTTTAAGCCGGGAAATGGAGAGTCTCTCTCTTTTCCTGACGCTCTGTAATTCATGTGCAGCTTGGGATGGCACTCTGTCTTAAATACAATAATATTTCAGAGAAATTTGAACACTCTAAGTTAACAGGTATGCCAATTTGGAGCCAGAAGACACGCAACTCTAGAGATTTCAAATAATTTAATAAGGTGTTACCATTTTTCTAAGATTCTGTGGATTTCTCTCTTCCCCACCCCAATCAGCCTAAAAAGCTCTACCATGTGGCCTAATTCAAGGCTTGCAGGCAGGAGAAATTACTGACTTCAATATGCTTGCCTGGTGCTCTCCAGTAAAAGCATTGGGCACCAGGCATTCTCATTCTGGGAGGCTCTGTAGAAAGCTTTTGCACTGACAGATCTCCACTGGCTCCTTATGAAAGGCAACAGAGAGAAGGAGGTTATGGTCTATTGTGTACCAAGCTCAGAGGTTTGTGTCCCCCAACCCCCAACCCTTTGCCTTAGAAAAGGCCCACAGCAGGGCCTAGTCATGCCCGAGTCATAATGGCCCTTGGGCCACTGAATGCCATTCAAGACCTGCTGAAGAAAGATTAATGTTGATTATTATTGCCATTAATGGTATTACTGCTATTGTTGTTATTATCCATTGCTTATGGAATAAGCATTCTATAGTCTTTTTATACAGTCCCTGCTTTTCCTGTGGTGTTCAGCACACTCAGTTGCTTGTCTAAAGGGCACAAAGAGTGAAGGAAAGCTGGAGCCGTTGCATGAACTTCTTTCCAGCTTGAGTAAATGCTTTACTTTGCCAGGAAGGATAAGGAAGCAGGGTAAGAAAAGGGTTGGACCAGCAAATCTGGTGTCAGTAAGATAATGACACTGATTCTTTGTGGCTTCATTTCTCGTCCACCTGAGGTTTAAGCTGGGGATGACTACTGAGCAGACAGCATCTTTTAAGTCACCAACCACTGGCCCCAAGTGCCTTCTGCTTGGTAAACCAAGTTCATCTTAATGGTGACTTCATGTCAGCCAGCTTAGTGAGACAAAGACCACCAAGGGAGTTGTTGAGGTTCGGTGAGGATGATGGGGAATTCCAAGATAACACTATGATGGACTTAAAGGCAAACATATTTGTGTTGAGAAAGATGACAAAAAGTTCCAGAAGATTCTCTCTCTCTCTCTCTCTCTCTCTCTCTCTCTCTCTCTCTCTCTCTCTCTCTGTGTGTGTGTGTGTGTGTGTGTATGTGTATTGAAGAATAATTATTTTAAAATTGAAAACAGATAAAAATTATCTGATTCACTTGGCCTTCAAGAAAATTATTAAGAGCAGTTGTGTACATTTCTATTAGCAAGCTGGAAAAGAATTACTGATAATTATGAAGCAAGAACATGAACATGACACAATTAGTCACTTAAGGAAAATAAGCTTTAGACAAGAAAATAAAATTAGAATGTACCTTTGACTTTACAGTGAAAAATATTTAGACATTAAAGTATAAACAGTAAATACTAATTTTATGTCTTGATGAAGGAAAAGGGGAGAGAGTAAGCCATCACTTACAAAGCCACGTGTGAAATAGAAAACTAAAGTAGATGTCATTTGAACTCTGGAACTATGAGAATGCCTTATTCATATGGAATTAGAATATGCTGTTGAAACTGTGTAATTAAATGCAAAGCAACTAAAAGCAGACGGGGATACCTATGAGCACAGTTCTGCTAATAAGGACAGGATAAAGGACTACTACTGGCTTCCATTGTTACCTGTAAGTGTAATAATAAAAAAAGAGCTTACTCTGTTTTATAAATTGATAACATAACAGTCTCTCAACACTGCTGAGAAGCCATACTAGGTAATTCTTTTACATTCGAGGCAACAAGCAGTAGATCTGAGCAACATAAATGGTCTTTTGTGGCCAGTGAGATTGCCCAGTGGGTAAGATGCTTGAAGACAAGCTTAATATCTTGAGTTTGATGATCTGAGAGTGGGCTCCCATGATAGAGAGAAGAGAAAGACTCCTACACACAAATGTAAGCCCTTTCATACATCCTGGCAATACAAGAGTGTACACACACTTATACACACAAAAAGTATACAAATATACACGTGTGTATGTAAATATATATATACAATTAATTAATTTTATATAATTTTTTTAAAGAAATGATCATTGGCTAAAACTGCCAGAAAACAAAAATGGGTTCGTGTAAGGAGAAAGTTACTGTAAGGACTTAGGAAAGAATGTATCTTCTCCCCTGTGCTAACAGAGAGGCCAGGATAAGACAGGGATGGTGGTATGGTATTCTTACTGTCATGAAGACCTCGTTTGTGACCATGGTAGATTGTAGAGCAGAGAAAGAGGAGGGAGCTTCTGCTGTGTGTTCATATGTATGTGTGTTCATACAAATGAAAAGGAATATTGAGGATGGAGTGTATTTTAAAATACTTTGTTGAAAAAAGAAGAAAAGATTGAGTGGGAAACAAAGGGGATTTGAGGTCAAGTGACATAATTTTTGCTTGTTTTCTTGTAAATTTTTAAGTCAGGAAAGGCTTTGTGTGTTTCTACAGTGAAAACAAGGGGGAAACACAGAATAGAAGCTTCTAGAGAGAAGGTAACAGAAGGCGGTATTTGAGGAGACGGGAGGCGTGGTTGGTTGGAGTGCTTCATCTGTGGATGATTCTGGCCACTTGCACTCAGTTCTCAGCATTGTGCCCTCTGTTCCCTGACCTCACCTGGCTGATAAATTCAGGGTCGGTGCTGAGTCTCTGCCTGCAGTCCTTCCAACTCGGAAGACTTAGGTAGATTTCTGTCCTTCCACAGTACGTGTCTGCCCCTTATTCCTCTTCTCTTTCGAGTTTATTTTATTGAAAATAGATTTTTTTTTTTGCTTCATACAATATATTATTTGGTTGTTGTTGCTGAGGGTGACATAGGACAAAATACCTTCTTCCTTCCTTTGGCACACCACCAGCATCGATCCTAAAATAACCCCACATTCATATGTGAATTAAAGGTCAGCCTGGTCTACAGAGCCAAGGCTACAACAGAGAAACCCTGTCTCAAAAACTAAAAATAAAGAAAAAGGAAGTCTGTGCAGAGTTCAAGAAAAGAAACTGGTCTAAAGAATTATCCAAAGAGCTAAAACCTGGACATGTGCCAGAACAGTCACCTTATCCATAAACCCCAAAAGATAGAACCTGAACAATTCCAGAATGGTTAATTCCAGAATTATTAATAACCCTGAGAAGATCAAAGCCCCAGACTTGAACTACAGAGGCCCAGGCGGGGCGGCAGACCACCGGTGCAGGCCCAGGCAGGGCAGAAGACCACAGGCACAGGCACAGGCTGGGCGGCAGAGCACCCGCGCAGGCCCAGGTGGGTCAGCAGAGCACCAACGGTGCAGGCCCAAGCAGGGCGGCAGACCAACGAGGCAGCACAGGCCCAGGCGGGGCATTAGAGCACCTGGACAGCTAAGGCCCAGGGAGCACCAGAGAGCACCAGGGAGGTGCAGGAGGCAGCAGACAGCGGGGACCAGCACACAACACCGAGAGCAGATCGCCCCACTACAATTAAAGCAAAGAGGTAGGCTTTTGGTTGGTGAGATCCCTAGCAAGGAAGGAGCCGGGTCCTGTTCCTGAAGACCCTTCTGAGGGGCTAGAGGGAACTGGGCCCCTGACAGGAGCCAGGAAACAGAGCAACAGCATTTTGTAGGAGGAGCCCCTGGCCAACAGGGAAACCTAACCCGGTTCTAAAAGACCCATTAGATAGCTTCGATAGGAGGAAATGGGCAAGCGCCAAGGCAAGAATTCACCCAACAATCCGAAAAACAACATGAAAACACCAGAACCCAATGATCTTACAGGAGAAGGACTTGAACACCCTAACACAGAAGTGGAAAAAATTAACTTTATGAAAGCAATAGAGTCCCTTAAACAACATGTAAAAAACACCCTTATAGAAATGGATGAGAAGTATAACAAAAAGTTTGAAGAATTGAGTAAATATGTACATGAGACCCTGGGAAATCAAGAAAAAAAGAAAAAACAGGTAATGGAAATGATTCAAGAATTGAAAACTGAAATGGAAGCAACGAAGAACACAAACTGAGCACCAGCTGGATATAGAAAATCCAGATCAACGAGCAGAGCCTACATAAACAAGAGTACTCAATAGAATACAAGAAATAGAAGAAAGCATCTCAGAATCTGAGGACACCATAGAGAAAATAAATGCACTGATCAAAAAAACCCAGCAAAGCCAACAAATTCTCATCACAAAACATGCAGGAAAAATGGGACACGATAAAAAGACCAAACATAAGAATAATAGGAATAGAAGAAGGAGAAGCATCACAGCTCAAAGGCCCAGAAAATATTTTTAACAAAATCGTGGAAGAAAACTTTCGCAACATAAAGAAAGATATTCCTTTGAATATTCAAGAAGCATATAGAACACCAAACAGACTGGATAAAAGAAAAACATCCCCTTGCCATATAATAATCAAAACACAGAATATACAGATTAAAGAAAGAATATTAAGAGCTGCAAAGGAAAAAGGCCAAGTAACTTATAAAGGTAAACCTATCAGACTTACACCTGACTTCTCTATGGAAACCATGAAAGCCAGAAGGTCCTGGATAGAGGACATTCCAGAATAAGAACAAATTTAAACAATACGTAGCCACAAATCCAGCCCTACAGAAGGTAATAGAAGAAAAATCGCAACCCAAGGAATCCAAAATTGCCAACACTGCCTACAACAACTCAGGCATCTAGAAACCCTTTAGCAGCACAACTCAAAGAAGGGAGACACACAAACTCTAATACCAAAAACAATAAGAATAACTGGAGTAAACACCCACTGGTCATTAATATCACTTAATATTAATGGTCTCAATTAACCTATAAAAAGGCACAGGCTAAGAGATTGGGTACGAAAACAGGATCCAACATTCTGCTGTTTGGAAGAAACACATCTCAACCACAAAGACAGGCATCTACTCAGAGTAAAGGGTTGGGAAAAGGTCTTTCAAGCAAATGGTCCAAAGAAAAAAGCAGGTGTGGCCATATTAATTTCCAACAAAACGGACTTCAAACTAAAATCAATCAGAAGAGATCGAGATGGACACTTTATACTCATAACAGGAACAATTCATCAGGATGACATCT
>NW_026068037.1:3409856-3613938 GCF_014885135.2 Alexandromys fortis | reverse complement strand
CTGGGGGGGGGGCGGGGGGGGGGGGGGGGGGGGGGGGGGGGGGGGGGAAAAGGGGAGGCGGCGGTGGGGAAGAGACAGAAATCGTTAATTAATTAATAAAGAAATAAAGAAATTAAAAATTAAATAAATAAATAAATAAATAAATAAAAAACAAACAGCAAAGAGTACATTCATGCCTGCCCTGTGTCTTCATCGAGACAGAGCTCAGGGTTCCCTATGTACTTTCCTAGTCTCCTCCCTCCTTCCCACCCTGCTCATAGAAACTCCAAGAAATTGGCCAAACTATATTTGGCCTTTTCCAGACTGTCTTATACATATGGCTATTATCTGAAAATTAATATTCAGCATAAAGGTGTGGAGAGTCTTGCAGTCTATTGTGGACCTGCTTGTTCTGTTTCTCTTCAATGCTGAGGATACTATTAAACTTGATGCCGCATAGAGTCACTATGGTGGAACGTTTGTTTAACTATGCAAGATATGTTGCAGTTGTTTAACTTTGTAAAGATATGTTGCATTTATTTCCTAAGGATGTGTTGCTGTTTTACCTTGCCTACTAAAGGCACCTGATTGGTCTAATAAGAATCTGAACAGCCAATAACAAGGGCACAGGCAGAACTAACTGCCAGGGGAATAAGTGGGAAGAGGAATTTCGGCTCAGGGAAGAAGGAAAAAAGGAAAGGAGATGGCAGGGAGATGTGGGGATGGGGGAGCAGTCAGACAGACAGGGAGGAATCAGGAAAGTAGGACATACAGAATGAAGGAAAGGTAAAAAGCCCCAAGACAAAAATGTAGATGAATGGAAACAGGCTAAATTAAGCCTAAAATGCTAGTGGACAAGTCTAAGCTAAGGCTGAGCATTCATAATTGATAATAAGTCTCTGTGTCTTTATTTGGGAACTGGTTGGTGGTCAAAACAATGCCAACTATAGTCCCTGAGCGTGGAGACTCAGATGAAGCATTGTTCAGATCTGATTGACCTGAGGGAATGTCTTGCCTAGATTGTTAACTGATGTAGGAGGGCCCATCCCAATAAACACAAAACCTAGCTAAGCATAGGCCAGTAGCCCAGTAAGTTTCATTCTTCTCCTGCTTCTGCTTCAAGCTACTGCTTGTTTGTTCCCTGACTTCCCTCAGTGATGGACTACCCAGAAGTGTAAGCTAATCATATTCTTTCGTCCCTTCAGCTGCTTTTAGTCAATGTTTATCACAGCAACAGAAAGGAAGGACACTGGGACACTGAGGGGTGTGCTGTAGGGAAGCACACTTTGCTGTTCAACACAAGAAGAGGAAATCCTGAGCTGTGGAAAGTGGGCAGGAGGACTCTGCTGTCAGTGAGACCCAACAAACTCATGAACTGTAAGGCAGAATTGCATTATACACTGTGGTTGAATACACAGCATTGATATTCTGTGTTTATATGTTTGGAGTACTTTGCAATTCCTGAGATCCCAACACACACTCAGTTCCAAGTCAGTGCATAGTCTTGATAGGTCATCAGCAATTTAATAAGCCTCAGCAACCATTCTTTGCCAAGCTACCCAATTCAACAGTCAGGCTAAGGTATCTCAAGGAGTATCCATTTCTAGAACGATTATTGCCTCCAGCAGAACCTGGAGTTCTAGGATGTGACTCATGTAAATGGCCACAAGGAAAACTGACTCAGCAGCCTTTCCGAGCTCCTGCATGCACAGTTAGTCACTTAAATACATGTTGCATTCAGTATCTAAAGTATCCATTTGTTTATTCAACAATTTTCAACAGAATATCTCCCATGGACACAGACGTGAATCAAGCAGATGAAACTTCTATCCTCACATACTTTGTTTGCTTAATTAGCAAGATAAATAACAAAAAAAAAGGATATCTGCTAGTAACAAACTCTGTAAATGGAAGAAGGGTCCAGGCGTTTGTGGTGAGGATTGTCAGTCTTTGAAGGTGTTTTCAGGGAGAGCTACACTGACGAATCAACCTTGTGACAAGACATGTACGAGCTACAGTTTCTGGAAACAACAAATGTCAGAGAAGATGTCAGAGAAGCAGCAGCTCCCATGTTTGCATCTCAGCACCCTCCCACATGGGTATCAGCTCCAAGTCAGTGGGACACTTGGTTCTAGGGATGGGCTACTGAGGGGTGTGAACCACAGGCTGTGTAGGACAGCAAGGGTACTGGAGGTGCTCTGTGTACCTCCAGCCCCGGCAGTGAACCATTAGTAAAAATACATAAGAGAGTCATATAAGTCACCCAAACATAGAGCTGAGAATGAAGACTTCAGTATCACCGATGGAGACACGTGTCTTCAAATTTATTTGCATTCTTTGTCTTCGTTTACATTTTCACAGAAACAGTTTGTAACAGAGCTGAGTCCAGAAAGTTCTAGAAGAGAAATGAAAAAAAGAGATAAAAAAGAAGAGTATAAATAAGATAAATCCAGTTTCCTACATCTTACTACATGAAAAGGAGGTGCACCACTTCGCCAGCACCTGGAGCTTGAACCATCTTGGTAAGGCACTCTGCTGCTCTAAGACTCGGTGCTCCCTTTGAAGCTAATTGCGACCATGCTTTTTGCCTTCCACGGCACTCTTTGGCCCCTTGTCCTCTGTTCTGTTCCAGGAAGCTAATTTGTACCCAATTGATTCCCTGTCTTTTGCCTTCAAATTAATTTGACCAAGAAGAAGCAACATGGAGAAGCTGGAGGGCAGAAGAGGAGGATGTGGCCCTTTGCCTTGCAAGACACCACACATTTTGCATTGCTTTTTAAAGTTCTCCACCACTATGGGCTTCGCTAACACTTTCTATCCCTTGAGCGCCAGAGATAACAACATCCCTCTGACATTGCTGGCCCTTGGGTGTTCCTACAACTTTACCAGCTTTCTTTAGCCCCACCCGTATCTCAACAGAGCCCTTTTATTGAATGCTTCTCTGTCACTATGCTCAAATACGCTGTTTCCTTCGTATAAGCTTTGACTCCAACTCTACTGCTTCCGTCAACCAGAGGTAAAGTTTCAGCCTCTGGCCCTATATTCAAGCAGCAAAAAAGTCCAGTGTATGCAATAATATAATCCACTACACCACTCTGGACAATACAGAACAAACTACTTAATTCTCATATTCTTTTGGAACTAGATCCAGTGATCAATCAATATGCACATGCATGCATATGATTTCTAGATGCTCTGACTAATGTCATAGCTACAGGTGATAATGTTTAAAATGTCAACATGCTCCCCACTTCCCACTATGGTCTTTCTGCTTGCAAATTTCTCTTGTCTTTGGCAAAGAAGCATCCCATTCACCCATCCTCATTTTCTCTGTTGAACTCACCGATGTGCAGCCTCTCACCAAAGAGAAAGCATGCTCTTCAGGGTAACACCGAGATCCCAAACACAGCAGCAAACTAATATTCACTGCCCATAATCAGTTCAGTTTCTTATAATAATTTAGCACACATATGGTAGTTATGAATAAGCATTGATAACATTTCCCTAATCCTTTCCACATGGGCCAAAACTGAAAGATTTTTAAAACTTGCGTGAGCCAATCAAGATAAATATTAATAGTTTCAAACATGGGTTCAAGACTAGAAACAATAAGAATTTGGAGTTGAGAATTAGCTTTGTTGCAGAGTTCAATAGACATATTTATTAATATCATTGCCAGGATTTCTGTACGATTATACTGTTGCCAAGACTCCAAAGATTTCTTGGTGAGGAGCAAACTGCTTAGAAAGGCATGTCTGGTAACAAAAATCTTCCATCCTAAATAATCACAACTCAGGTGAGAAAAGAAAAAGATATGTCTTCTCTGTTTGTTTTCTTGTTTCTCTTCCTCCTTTCTTACCCTGAAGAGCAGGGCACTGGGAAAGGACCTAATAACTGATTTCCCTGTCTACACAGAAGCCCCAAATGTCTACAGCCAATTCTGTGTCTAATAAGGCTTGCCCACTATGACCATGGTACCCCAGACTTGATGAAAACACAAAATGATGTACTCACAAACATTTTCAACTGGTAACTTTAAAAATCTCGACAGAGGCAGACGGAGTGAGAGACAGGCAACGCAGGCCGCAGGATGCGACCGGAACCAGCAGTGACTGGCGCTGTGACAGAGGATGCAGGCAGCAGGGACCAGCCTGCAACACCGGGAGCAGATCGCCCCACTACAATTAAATCAAAGAGGTAGGCCTTTGGTTGGTGAGGGCCCTGGCAAATGGGGAGCCGGGTCCTGTTCCTGAAAACCCTTCTGAGGGGTGAGAGGGTTCTTGGCCCCCAGCAGGAGCCAGGAAACAGAGCAAGGGCAATTAGTAAGATAAGCCTCTGGCCAGCAGAGAAACCTGATCCGATTTTAAAAGACCAATTAGATAGCATTGAAAGGAGGAGATGGGCAGGCGCCAAGGCAGAACTTCACCCAAATAATCTGAAAAACAACATGAAAGCACCAGAACCCAAAGATCTTACAACAGAAGGACTTGAACACCCTAGTACAGAAGAAGTGGAAAAAAATGACTTTATGAAAGCAATAGAATCCCTTAAACAACATGTAAAAAAAACACCCTTACAGAAATGGATGAGAAGTATAACAAAAAGTTTGAAGATTAAGTAAATACGTACATGAGACCCTGGGAAACCAAGAAAACACGAACAAACAGGTAATGGAAACAGTTCAAGAATTGAAAACTGAAATGGAAGCAAGGAAGAAAACACAAATCGAGGAACGGCTGGATATGGAAAATCGAGGTCAATGAACAAAGGCTACAGAAACAAGCATAATCAATACACTACAAGAGATAGAAGAAAGAATCTCAGATTCCGAGGACACCATAGAGAAAATAAACACACTGATCAAAGAAAACAGCAAAGCCAACAAATTCTCATAAAAAACATTCAAGAAATATGGGACACAATAAAAAGACCAAACCTAAGAATAATAGGAATAGAAGAAGGAGAAGAATCACAGCTCAAAGGCCCAGAAAATATATTTAACAAAATTATGGAAGAAAACATTCCCAACATAAAGAAAGATATCCCTTTGAATATTCAAGAAGCAAACAGAAAAACAAACAAAAGGGATCAAAGAAAAACATCCCCTTGCCATATAATAATCAAAACACAAAATATACAGGTTAAAGAAAGAATATTAAGAGCTGCAAAGGAAAAAGGCCAAGTAACCTATAATGGTAAACTGATCAGAATTACACCTGACTTCTCTATGGAAACCATGAAAGCCAGAAGGTCCTGGATAGAGGTACTTCGAAAACTAAGAGAAAATGGATGCAAACCCAAACTTCTATACCCAGCCAAGCTAGTGTTCACTATCAAAAGAGAAAACAAGACATTCCAGAATAAGAACAAATTTAAACAATATGTAGCCACAAATCCAGCCCTAGAGAAAGTAATAGAAGGAAAATCGCAACCCAAGGTATCCAACATTGCCAACACTGCCTACAATAACTCAGGCATATAGCAAACCTTCACCAGCACAACTCAAAGAAGGGACACACACAGAAACTCTACTACCAAAAAACAATAAGAATAACAGGAGTAAACAAAAACTGGTCATTAATATCACTTAATATTAATGGTCTCAATTCACCTATAAAAAGGCTCAGGCTAAGAGACTGGGTACGAAAACAGGGTCCAACATTCTGCTGTTTGCAAGAAACATATCTCAACCACAAAGACAGGCATCTACTCAGAGTAAAAGGTTGAGAAAAGGTCTTTCAAGCAAATGGTCCTAAGAAAAAAGCAGGTGTGGCCATACTAATTTCCAACAAAACGGACTTCAAACTAAAATCAATCAGAAGAGATCGATAAGGACACTTTATACTCATAACAGGAACAATTCATCAGGATGACATCTCAATCCTAATTATCTACACCCCTAATACAAAAGCACCCACTTATCTAAAAGAAATATTACTAGAACTGAAGGCAGACATTAACCGACACACACTAGTAGTAGGAGACTTCAATACACCTCTCTCTCCAATGGACAGGTCAAACAGACAGAAACCTAATAGAGAATTAAGAGAATTATTGGAGGTAATGAAGCAAATGGACTTAACAGACATCTACAGAACACTCCACCCAAATAGGAAAGAATATACCTTCTTCTCTGCAGCTCATGGAACCTTCTCAAAAATTGACCATATACTCGGAAACAAAGGAAACCTCCACAGATACAAAAGAATATCAGTGTCCACCTGTGTCTTATCAGATCACCACGGATTAAAGTTAGATGGCAACAACTATGCTACCCCCAGAAAGCCGACAAACTCATGGAAACTGAACAGTCAACTACTGAACCACACCTGGGTCAAGGAAGAAATTAAGAAAGAAATTAAAGTCTTCCTTGAATTTAATGAAAATAAAGAGACAACATACTCAAACCTATGGGACACGATGAAAGCAGTGCTAAGAGGAAAGTTCATAGCACTAAGTGCCCACTTAAAGAAAACAGAGAAAGCATACATTGGGGACTTAATGGCACACCTGAAAGCTTTAGAAAAAAAAGAAGCAGAGGTGCCCAGAAGGAGTAGAAGACTGGAAATAATCAAACTGAGGGCAGAAATCAACAAAATAGAAACACAGAAAACAGTCCAAAGAATCAATGAAACAAAAAGTTGGTTCTTGGAGAAAATCAACAAGATCGACAAACCCCTATCCAAACTAACTAAACAACAGAGAGAGAACACGCAAATAAATAAAATCAGAAATGAAAGGGGGGACATAACCACAGACACAGAGGAAATCCAGAGAATCATTAGATCTTACTATAAAAGCCTGTATGCCACAAAACTGGAAAATGCAAAAGAAATGGACATTTTTTTAGATAAGTACCATATACCAAAGCTAAACCAAGACCAGGTGAATGATCTAAATAGACCTGTTAGTCGCGAAGAACTAGAAACTGTTATCAAAAATCTCCCTTCCAAAAAAAGCCCAGGACCAGATGGGTTCAACGCAGAATTCTACCAGAACTTCCAAGAAGAGCTAATACCTATACTCCTTAACGTATTTCACAATATAGAAACAGAAAAGTCATTGCCAAATTCCTTTTATGAAGCTACAGTTACCCTGATACCAAAACCACACAAAGACCCAACCAAGAAAGAGAATTACAGGCCTATCTCACTCATGAATATCGACGCAAAAATTCTCAATAAAATACTGGCAAACCGAATTCAAGAACACATCAGAAAAATTATCCATTATGATCAAGTAGGCTTCATCCCAGAGATGCAGGGCTGGTTCAACATACGCAAATCTATCAATGTAATCCACCATATAAATAGACTGAAAGAAAAAAACCATATGATCATTTCATTAGATGCGGAAAAAGCATTCGACAAAATTCAACACCCCTTTATGATAAAGGTCTTGGAGAGAATAGGGATACAAGGGTCATACCTAAATATAATAAAAGCTATCTACAGCAAACCGACAGCTAACATTAAATTAAATGGAGAAAAACTCAAAGCCATCCCACTAAAATCAGGAACAAGACAAGGATGTCCACTCTCTCCATACCTCTTCAATATAGTGCTTGAAGTTCTAGCAATAGCAATAAGACAACATAAGGGGATCAAGGGGATTCGTATTGGAAAGGAAGAAGTTAAGCTTTCGTTATTTGCAGATGACATGATAGTATACATAAGCGACCCCAAAAATTCTACCAAAGAACTCCTACAGCTGATAAACACCTTTAGTAGCGTGGCTGGATACAAGATCAACTCCAAAAAATCAGTTGCCTTCCTATACACTAAGGATAAGGAAACAGAGAGGGAAATCACAGAAGCATCACCTTTCACGATAGCCACAAAGAGCATAAAATATCTTGGGGTAACCCTGACCAAGGAAGTGAAAGATCTATTTGACAAGAACTTCAAGTCTTTGAAGAAAGAAATAGAGGAGGACACCAGAAAATGGAAGGACCTCCCTTGCTCTTGGATTGGGAGGATCAACATAGTAAAAATGGCAATTCTACCAAAAGCAATCTATAGATTCAATGCAATCCCCATCAAAATCCCATCAAAATTCTTCACAGATCTGGAGAAGACAATAATCAACTTTATATGGAAAAACAAAAAACCCAGGATAGCCAAAACAATCTTATACAATAAAGGAACGTCTGGAGGCATTACCATCCCTGACTTCAAACTCTATTACAGAGCTACAGTATTGAAAACAGCTTGGTATTGGCATAAAAACAGAGAAGTCGACCAATGGAATCGAATAGAAGACCCTGACTTTAACCCACAAACATATGAACACCTGATTTTCGATAAAGGAGCTAAAAGTATACAATGGAAAAAAGAGAGCATCTTCAACAAATTGTGCTGGCAAAACTGGATGTCAATCTGTAGAAGAATGAAAATAGACCCATATCTATCACCATGCACAAAACTCAAGTCCAAGTGGGTGAAAGACCTCAATATCAGTCCAAACACACTGAACCTGATTGAAGAGAAAGTGGGAAGTACTCTACAACACGTGGGCACAGGAGACCACTTCCTACGTATAACCCCAGCAGCACAGACAGTAAGGGCCTCATTGAATAAATGGGACCTCCTGAGACTGAGAAGCTTCTGTAAAGCAAAGGACACTGTTGCTAAGACAGAAAGGCAACCCACTGACTGGGAGAAGATCTTCACCAACCCCACAACTGACAAAGGTCTGATCTCCAAAATATATAAAGAACTCAAGAAACTAGACCGTAAAAGGCTAATCAACCCAATTATAAAATGGGGCACTGAGTTGAACAGAGATCTCTCAACAGAAGAAGTTCAAATGGCCAAAAGACACCTAAGGTCATGCTCAACTTCCTTAGCGATCAGGGAAATGCAAATCAAGACAACTTTAAGATACCATCTTACACCTGTCAGAATGGCTAAAATCAAAAACACCAATGATAGCCTATGCTGGAGAGGTTGTGGAGAAAGGGGTACACTTATCCATTGCTGGTGGGAATGCAAACTTGTACAACCACTCTGGAAAGCAGTGTGGCGGTTTCTCAGAAAATTTGGGATCAACCTACCCATGGACCCAGCAATACCACTCTTGGGAATATACCCAAGAGAGGCCTTATCATGCAACAAAAATATATGCTCTACTATGTTCATAGCAGCATTGTTTGTAATAGCCAGAACCTGGAAACAACCTAGATGCCCTTCAATTGAAGAATGGATGAAGAAAGTATGGAATATATACATATTAGAGTACTACTCAGCAGTAAAAAACAAGGACTTCTTGAAGTTAGCAGGCAAATGGATGGAAATAGAAAACACTATCCTGAGTGAGGTTAGCCAGACCCAAAAAAGAGGAACATGGGATGTACTCACTCATATTTGGTTTCTAGCCATAAATAAAGGACATTGAGCCTATAATTCGGGTTCTTAGAGAAGCTAAATAAGAAGGAGAACCCAAAGAAAAACCTATAGGCATCCTCCTGAATATTAACCTTCATCAGGCGATGAAAGGAGACAGAGACAGAGACCCACTTTGGAGCACCGGACTGAAATCTCAAGGTCCAAATCAGGAGTAGAATCAGAGAGAGCACGAGCAAAGAACTCAGGACCGCGAGGGGAGCACCCACACACTGAGACAATGGGGATGTTCTATCGGGAACTCACCAAGGCCAGCTGGCCTGGGTCTGAAAAAGCCTGGGTTAAAACAGGTTTCACTGAACATAGCGGACAATGAGGACTACTGAGACCTCAAGAACAATGGCAATGGGTTTTTGATCCTACTGCACCTATTGGCTTTGTGGGAGTCTAGGCAGTTTGGATGCTCACCTTACTAGACCTGGATGGAGGAGGGTGGTCCTTGGACTTCCCACAGGGCAAACAAAGAGCCTGTTTGCTCTTTGGGCTGAAGAGGGAGGGGGACTTGATTGGGGGAGAGGAGGGAAAGGGGAGGCGGCGGTGGGGAAGAGACAGAAATCTTTAATACAAAAAATAAAGAAAAAGGAAAAATAATAAAAAATAAAAATCTCAACAGAGAGTTTCATCAGAGAGGCATTGCTATAGCAATAATTATTCGAGAACATTCCTCTAGATTTTTGGCCAAACGATGGTGAAAGGGGAGCTAGAATAAAACAGCTCTGTTTTTCTCCTTCCACCTTTCAGACTTCCTTCCTGAAAGATTTCAGATTCAGAACTTGTTTCCCTTGTTTTGTTTTGTGCAATGCTAGGGCTCTGTAGGTTCAATGTAAGTAAACACTCCACCACAGAACCACAGCCCCAACCCAAATTCAGAACTTATTTTTAACTCAAAAGTTCATAAATAAAAAAAAAAAAAACTCTTTACATACAGGACAGACTTAGTTGCTATAGAATTAAATGCCCTGAAATTATAGGTTCTACGTGGGAGTGGGAGTGAATTTTACTAAGAAACTCGAGCCCAGGAACTAGAGAACAGGAGATTGCCGTGTAGCACAGTTTCTAGGGCTTGGAGGCACAGGGCTATCTGCAGTTACACCCCGTGCTGGCGAGAGCAGAGCGAGATAGCTAGGAAACCACAGGAAGGATCCAGAATGGGGTGGCAAAAGCAGCTTTTACCTTTTTCCTTGCTTTAAAAGTAAGTCATAAAAAATATCTCAGAGCAAACTTTCTAGGCGCTAACAACAGGGCCCTTTTCTGGTCTTGTTCTCTTCTACTGTGAGCTTCGGGGTGGTGAAGGTGAGTCAGATGATCTCTATGATGGCTTACTGTGCCAGAATCAGGTGTTTCCTGAATCTATCGTTAACTCCCATTTCACACACATATGACACACAAAAGAGAGAACATGCCAGTTGCTCTCGCCTTCCCTAGGCTTTGCTTTTGTTTCAGACCTTATTTTGGAATGAGAAAAAAAAAATCACACATGAATCACTGCAAATTATGACACCAGTCATGGATCTTATCAAAATCGATGACTCATCTATTTCCAGAAGCTGTGCTGGCCATGGGAAAATGTGATTTCTTTCTCTCCTCCTCCCTCCAAAAGGCCAAAGGAACATGACTGCATTTATTAGAGAAAAAAAAAAGTCAAAAACAAAACAGAAACCTCTGACTTTGTTTTCTATACTTTTACTTTATTTTGTTTCTAGAATATTTTCTACAATTTTGGTGCTTAATATATAGAAATAAAATATCAGGGCTGTAGAGATGGATCAGAGGCTAAGAGCACATTTGACCTCCCGAGGTTCCAAGTTCAGTTTCGAGCACCCACAAAAGGGTCTTCAGGTATCAGTTCTTTTCTGACCATCATGGGCCAGATGTACGTACAAGTGCACACACACATTTTGAAAAATCCTTTTTAAAATTGTTTAAATTCATTTTGAAGTCTTTCTTTTCAAAAGACTAAAAGTCATGATATGATTTCCTGACATCAGCATAATAATGTAAAATATGAATTTTATCAGTCTTCCTATTTTTTACTTAAAATCTAGTCTTATTTTGATTCATAAAATAGAAATCTTAGGCAAAAGTGAAAACACTGAATTTTGACTCCAGAGCGTGAATATGTGTTCCTATCTTCGCTGTTTAGCGTTGGGTGAGCTTGTTTGCTGGTTAATCCCATTAGGTTTTAATTTCTTACCAGCAAAGTGAAGGACTTGTTAACACATATCAAATTTAATTTTCAGAACTTTTGTGAAAATAGAAAAGTAATTGTGCAAAATGATTTGAGGAGCAGGAGAGATGACTCAACAGTTTAAGAGCCCTTGCTGCTCCTGCAGAGGACCCAAGTTCAGTTCCCAGCACCCATGTCTGAAGGCTCACGACTGCCATCAACTCCAGCTCCATGGACCCATCAGTCTCTTCTGTCCTCAGTAAACACATGCACACTTGTTAGACACACACATATACACATAAAAGAAAACAAATGTAAACATTAAATTCTATTTGAAAATGTAGTTTGTGCTACAGCTAATATATATCCTATTACTTTTTCTGCTAACCTTTTTCTAAATGACTTTAGAGCCTATGGAGAATTAGAATTCTGTATATACTCAAGTTGTTATTTATTTCATATTTTTATGTAATTTGGCTTCGTGGCTTTCCATTTTTATAGATATATTTTTACAGAATTTTATTCTGAGTCAACACATATTTGTTGCATGTATTAGTGGACATCATGCTAATGTTTCAATACATGTCTTTATCAGTAAGCACTTTATCAGTAGGCACTGAAAACGTCTAGAAAGTCTGTATCTCTTCATTGCCACCCATCTCAAACTCTAGTTACCATTATCTCATATGTACATTACCCTTTGTTCATTTTTCAGATTCACTTGTGAGAGCTACATATGACATTTGTCTTTCTGATCTTGTGCATTTCACATAATAAAATGTTTTCTAGTTATAGCTATCATTTTCTTCTAAAAACAAAATTTCTTTCTTCTTCATGGCCAAATGATTTTCCATTATGGCCCCACCCAACATTCCCTTCACCCATCACCCACTGATAGACACCTCCGTTCCTGCCATCCCTTGGTTATTATGTTATTATGCATCTGCACCTCCTGGACATGCTAACATCACTCCTTTGGATATCTGTCTAGAGCTGGTGTGGGATCATACGCTAATTTTATTTTTACTGTTTTAAGGAACCATGTATTGGTTTCCATATCCAACACGTACTCTCACCCATCAAATGTGAGAGTTCTCTGGTTGCCATGCGTGCTCTCGCCATCGTATGTGAGAGTTCTCTAATGGCCACGCCTCCCAGCATTTGCTCCCCCTAGTAGCCGTTCTGATTAGGCAATGTCTCTCCATAGATAGCAATGACTTAGATTTCTATGATAGAGGCTGAAAATGAACTTTTAAATTTATTTGTTGACCATTTGTATTTTTTCCAGAAGCATAGATTTAGATCATTTGCCCAGTATAATTGGATTACTTGAGTCTGCTAATATTTTAGTTACTTTATGTATTTTGGACATTAATTCTTTGTCAGATAAGTATTGAACAGATACTTTCTCCTATCTGTAGGTTATCTTTTTATTCTGTGTGTTTCCTGTGCTGTGCAAATGCATTTTAGTGAAATGGAGTCCCATTTGTCTATTTTTGCTTATGTTTCTTACATTTTCAGGTCCATATCCAAGTACTCATTGAAGTATTTCCCCTGTGTTTTCATCTAATACAACTCGGATCCTACATTTAGGTCAGTGTTTTATGTTGGCTTAATCTTTGCACAAAATGAGAGAAAGGTATCAACTTGCAATTTTCATCACATGGATAGCCAATTTTCCCAGCAAAATTTATTGAAGAAGTTGTCCTTTCTTTAACACATGATTTCTGTTGTTGGCTTTGGTGCTTGCATTTATTTCTTCTGTCTATGTCATTTTCATTACAGTTCCAAGCTTCTTCGATCACTGAGGCCCTGCATATATCTGAAAGTCAGACACAGTGTGCTTCCAGCTGTGTTCTTCTTAGTCAGGACTGCTGTGGCTGTTTGCAGCTCTCTGTGTACTGCACACATTTCTCCATCATTGCTTCCATGTTGAGGACGAACACCATTGCTTTCGTGGTGGGCATCGTTTGGAATCCGTACATCAGATTGCACAATATGAACATTTCAACAAAATTGATTCTTCCAGGCAACATGGGAAGTGTGTGTGGGCAAGTGTGTTCAATTTCAATATATTTCATTAGTATTTTATAATTTTCATTATAGAGGTCTTCTTCTACCTTGATTTAACTTAGTCTCGGGGTTCATTGCCTTTTTTTTCCTTTTCCATGCTATGGAGCAGACATATAACGTGGCAAGTAAAGCAAGAGCTCACAGTTCAGATGAAGGTGCTGGCAGCTCCCATGCTCTCAGCACAGCTACAAACCAATGACTAGTAGTTTGCTTAAATGCTCAGTGGTAAGCATCCCCTACTGCTGAAGTCTGCTCAGTTGGAAGCATGATCATGGAAGCCTCAAATTAAAAACAGGATAAAAATTTAAATATATCTCTTAACAGAATTCTGGTCAAACCTTAAATTTTTCCCACTCATCAAAATGACTGTTGTAGGAATGTCCCTGAGCTTCCAGTGACTGAGTTCAATCCCAGAGAGCTGTGATTAGCTCAGAGATGTGTATGAAGAGAGGCTGGGTTAGCAAAGATGGAGGACATAAGTCTAAGGTGCCAGTTCTGGCCATAGAAAAGCACGGTAAGAACCTTCTTTCAGATTTCTCAAAGACAAGACTGGAGCAAGCTGACATTTTAATGAAGTTCCCTGAATTTAAGCAGTCCGGGGAATTACTGCCTTTGAATTACTGGCAATAGTGAGCAGGGTTAAGTACAGTTTCAGAATGAAAATTGGTTTTATTTTGTCAGGAAGTGAGTGATCAGAGAGGTGCAAAGAGGGGGGCAGGAGAGAAAGACACACAGAGAGAGATCAACAGGGCTAATAGCGAAACGTGTGACATAAAGTCAGATACAACAGAGCAGGTGAGGCTTGTCCGTGTAGCCGTCACAATGTCGCCTATAACTGAGAAAGGAGCGAGAGACGAAGAGTAGAAGAGTGAGCGGCAAACATGAAGCGAATTGATTTACTCACTTTTTCATTGGATGCCTGAGTGAGAATTGATTTTTCCCTCCTACCCCTATTAACTTTGTTCCTTACAAGAGTTGATTAAAAACTCCGAAATTCACCGTTCCCCCCTTCAGAAAGGAGACTTTGCTGCAGCTCCATTTTAAAGAAAGCGAGTGTCTCTGGACTGCTCGCCTTCCAGCAGGCTCTTCTAACACACTACTGGTCTGCGTTTCTATCAAATATGTCTGCTCTCCTGCAGACACTCGCATTTCCCTCAAACTCTACAGAGGTCTTAAAAAGAAGTACTTAAATTAATTTTCACAATTTAGGATTCAGACATTCTGTTCCATAATCTGAGATCATTCTGTGGAGTACTGAAATCAAAACCTTGCATTCAAAATGCTTAACAGAGTAGCATTGTCCAAGCTTCTGAATTAGTTTCACATGTATTTACTTAATTAGTGTGCACAAGAGTGGGGAGCCTCTTCTTCAACTGTGGAGGTCCTGGGGTCACCATAAGCTTGTCAAGCTTGGCAGCAAACACCTTTAACCTCTGAGCCATCTTGTCAGCCTTGGATTTGGTTTCTAAATTTCATAACTGTAAACAAATGAACTATGATATAAAGAATCAGTTTTGGAATTTGTGAAATATCATAATCACATTTCAGAAAATATATCAGACCAAACGCTGGATCTTTTACCCTCAACTCACCAATCAGGAAACCAGAGAACAAAAAAAAAATCTTCTGGAAAAAAAAACCCTAAAGGTCAAAAGTACAAAGATTGAGTACAAGTAAGGGCTTTAATGGTAAATAAAAATATTGAGAAGCCCGGTGGCACGCTTCCTAGCTCTGTAGAACCTCTGGACCCTTCACCCAAGCCCCACTGTCCTCAACAGGAATGCAAAGCTGGCATCTGCTATTTCTTGGTGTTTAGGTGATTTCATTTACTCAATGTGTTGTTCCAGTCACTCAACAAAATATTTATTTCTAGTTATTGTGTTAGGTGCTAGGAGATGTATCAGTAAACAAAACAAAAATCTTTGATCCATGAAGGTTTTAGTGGTGGCAGAAGACAGACTTTGAGTAATAACTGTAATCAATAATGTGCATTAAAAGTCAGAAATTCTCTAGGAGGAAGAAGTGAGAGGTTTGGGGGTTGTCCAGACATGGTGGGGATGAGGAGAAGGGGGACATGATACGGCAATAAATGTGATGATCTATGGAGAATATTGGATCTGAGCAAAACTTGAAGAGCATCAGTCAAGTAGCAAAGTAGTGGTCCCCAAACCAGGAAGCCAGTGTTGCAGAGAAGCTGGGGGTAAAGAAGTTGAAAGAGGAGAAGCTAGTAGGCTAGAGGGGTTGGGTTTTAGTCCTTGTGAGAAATTTGGGCTTTTTACACAGAAGGAAATGAGAACTTTCATGAAGTTTGAAATGGGGCAATGGCACAATGTGAGTCTCCCTGGAGGATTCTGTGCCTGCTATGTTTCTATTAATCTTTTAACAAAAAGACCAGGGAACAGCTGGACCTTAGATTTCCAAGGAGACAGTTGAGCTGAGTGTTTCAGTTTAGAAACCATCAGTGTTTGTTCTGCTTTGTGGTAGAGTCTTCCTGTGTAGCCCAGGCTGGCCTCAAATGCATGAGAAGCAGCCCATCCCTCCACAGAGAAAGTGCTAGGATTAAAGACACAAGCCAAGATAAATGAAACGAGTTTGAAGTGATAAACACTTATGTATTCCATTTAATAAAATAATAGTAATTAATAAATAATAATAAATGTCTCATGACAAAATGACATCAAAACACCAACTCTTTCTACCAGGATTATGTTCTGAGTTATCAGAGTAGAATCTCTGCTATCAGAAGATCTCATGCAAAAATAATCAACACACACACAGCTAATTTTCTGTGTGATAGAATATAACAAGAAATTACACACAATTCAGGGTTGGATTGCATGTGTCAAAGCTGTAACAAGAAGCTTGCTATTTGGCAATTTGTCCTATCTATATTCAATATGATGAATCCAGTATCACACTCAGCAATTTACAGCTGCCACAAATCTGTGTGCATCTGTCCTTCCCAACACAGAAGTACCTGTGGTTCCAAGTGAAGGGTCTTGCCCTGGTTTGGAATCTCCTTCTGTTTCTCAAACCCATAATATTTCACAAAAGAACACCATTTTGCCATGAGTCATTTTAATTCATCATATATGTATCAAATAGACACTGGGGCTCCCTAAAGTGGCTCATTCTCTTCTTAATACAGCAAAACAGCCCTTCAGAAAAAAAATCACAGAGATGTTTATATCTTAGCCTAAGATTGCACAAACTCTTCGGAACTATTGAATTCACACTACAGTGAAACTATTGAAGTGGAATCAAAAGACTAAAAGGGCTAAAAAGAGGAAAGAGTGATTAAGTGAAGAGTTCACTCTGTTGATTCCTCTGAATTGGAGGTCTAAGTGAATTCTGTTGCAATTGGTACAGCAGTAGATGCTTGTGTTATCTCCATCTTCTGGCTGTAATACAATCTTTCCTTGGAAACTATCACTCCACTATTGTCCTTGGGTGTGGCGGAATATGGATCATGTTGCTATAAGTAAAACATCATCTGTACAGTTCAAGTCTTCCTGTTGAAAGTGAGGAAAAAGTGTTGCCAGGGTTGTCTTTGTTATAGGGATCTTCAAGATAGTCAATTGTCAGTTGCAGGGCCAGTATTCAGTTAACAGGCTCTGACATCAGTGTGCCAGTTGGTCACATGGGTATGTATGCCAAAGTATCATTAGCTGTGTTGTACCCACTGTTTAATATTTTCTGCATGACCCTTCGATAGCTCTGGTCCTTGTTTGTTGTATCTTGATTTGTATATCTGAAAAATTAATTCCCTACCCTTCTTTTTCCCTTTGCATAAGTTGAGGGTATCTATTCTCTATGCATGTGCAAACAAAGCATGCCAGAATTAGAGTGCTTACTCTCAAAACCCAGTTAGGATCTCAGCCTTCTTAAGTGACATGGTCAACAAGCTTGTAAACCTGTCAGGAGCTGAGACAGGAGCCTAGCATGGTCAAGACCAGCCTGAGAGGTAGTTGAACAACTAAAGCACTTTCTGCATAGATGAGCAAGCATGATGGTTGGAGTTCAGATCTTCGGAACCTATACATATTCTGGGGAGTGGGCAGAGTGGCCCAGCAATAGTTTCAGCCTCAGCAGCGAGAAGACAGGGAAGTCCCAAGGCAGGTCAGTTAGTGAGGCTAACCATGTTCATAAGCTCTGGGTTTGAGTCAGAAACTCTGCCTCAAAGAATAGTTAAAGAACAACCGAGAAGATAGTAAAGATCAGTTTGGAGCCTCTACACTCATGTGCACGTGTGCAAATGTAACTATACATTTATTCATGTGTGTGTACACGTGTATACGCAGCTACACATAGATACACATGAAAAGAGGAAAGAAAAAGAAAGAAGAGGGGAACTGAACACAGATAAGGCAGGAAAGAGAAAGAAAGAAAAGGAATCCTGCGTGCCCTGTGTTGACTCCAGCTTCTCGTCTGCCCACACACACTGACTGACACAATCTGTCACTATTAGGTGCAATTGCAACTATCTTCACCCCAACTTCTCAGTTGTATTTCAGTGTCAACAGACTAATGGTAAAAAGACTGTTCCCTTATTTTCTCCTGAACACAGTAACAATGATAAGAGAAATCACACCAAAATGTCTACTGTAAACACTGACGGGTTCCTGAAGTCTTTTGTATATCCTAGACTGCCATAGGATATACAAAAGGGAGGGGGAGATGCTTTGTCTATTAAAAATTCTTTTTAATATCTACAATGGAAATTAGCTGTCTAGATGCCACTCTCCAGAGCCTTTGCTCTCGGCTATGAAACCTTCATTTGAAAACCTTTCCTTTGAATTCTCTGCTGCGGTTTTATGGAATGCTCAATGTAAACAGATGCCTCATATAAATTTCATTTTTATAGGTAGCTAATATACTAATATCCTACAGGGATAATTTAAGCTCCCAGGTGTCCAGGTTTTAACTAGGCTACAAAGAAAATTTAGCCAAGGACAACAGGACAAACCACCTAAGCTAGAAATGGCATGACTCTTCCAGAGGGCTTCAACAAACTTCAGAACAATGTCACAAAAAGAGCAATCTGACAAGGGGAGTGACTCCAATAACTGGGGGTGAGGGTATCAGATTTATAGGTTTTCTGGGGCTGTTTAGAAGTACGAAGTCCTTATATGTATTATTTATACACAGTTTCTCATCCAGACTTGGAGCAGTAAAATGTCTCACAGTGAGACGGAGGCAACATCAGCTCTTCCACCCATACTCACTGTTCTGTAACACAGACAGCAGGACCTGTGCTCTCCAGACAGGACAGAGACGAATCACAGGTTATGGGACCCATGCCATGCTTGTCTCCATGTAGCAAAGCTCCTGGTGCAACGGTGTTTAACTCTTTAGAGGAGAAGCTACCGTGCATATTTGCTTAGACACTAGCCAGAAGCAAATCTCTGATGCTTCCCTAAATAGGAATATGGTCTTTGTTAGTGACTCAAGCATAAGTTTTTGGGTCCTTCCTGCCCTGGTATAACAGATCTATGTACAGTGGTCTCCCCAATAATGCACAGGACGTGAAGCTCAGAACCAGGAAGATTCAGATACAATAGACCTATGGACTAAAGGACGAAAAATCTTTATGAAAGAAATGATCCCTTCAAAGACCACATATTATAGGAACACAAATGATTAGTTAGTAGTCACTAAGGTATAGAGAGGGAAAGCCATGGAAACAAATGCTGAACTGAAGCAAATACAACATATTGGAGTCAGTACCCCATGAAGTTCCATTCAGAGTATGAATAGAGTTGAAGAGTCATTAGGCATATAGGTAACACCTTGGATTTACAGTTCCATATGTGAGTGTGTGAGAGAACATTGACATTTGAGCAATGGCTGACTTCTTCACAGCGGTGGCTGGTGAGAGGGTCACACAACTGCTAGAGCAACAGATGTAGAAGAAGAAGGCTGGACAGTGCCCAACAGTCTCCTTCCCTGCTCCCCAGGCCACAGACAGAAATCACAGCAATTTGGAAGTACTCTTGACCAGAATTAACCATTGCTTACCATTCTAAGCTGCTGTGGTTATGTATCCAGTTGGTGAGATTATGAAACCCCAACTAGGGAAACAAACACTATGTAGTTTACTATCAAAGAATTTTCTAAACATGACTAACAATTACTATCAATTGGTGTTAACTAAAAGACATGATCCTTAATAATATGAATGCCCTAAAAATATGAGAGGTTCTAAAAGCAAGCAAATTTTTACCTAAAACTATCATGCCAATCTTTTTCACTTTCTCCCTCTCTCCTTCCCTCTTTCTGTTTTCTTTCGTCCCCATCATTAACAGAGGCATGTATGTATTTATAACTCTATGCACATATACATATATCCATGTTTATCTACATGTATAGTATAGTATAGTATATATCCATACACTTAGTATATATGTATATCACACATACACAAACATGAATAAATAAGTGACTCTGTATTTATAATTAAAATGAAAAGCAGGTGTTACTGTGTGTAGCCTCAGTTGGTAAGGTGTTCATTTGTTTGCATGCCTACGGATAGTTCATACACACAGGCTTGTATTTTTCTATTGTCCTCACATGAACTGAATAGGCTTTATTAACTTCTTATCCGGGGATAGAGGAGATAGTTAAGCAGGTAGACAGGTTTGCCATCAAATCTGACAACCTGAGCTGGATCCCTGAGATCCACATAGAGAAAAGAGAGAACCCACTTTCAAAAGCTGTCCTCCCCAATTTTATACATGGATACATTATGTTTTGAGCATATGAAGACATGGGAGTCCCCAGAAATGCTCCTGTGCTACCTTCACCCAACACATCTCTTTGAATTCCATTTAAACATTATTAACCTATCTAGTACAAATAAACATGAATGGCTTTCCTGTTAAAGAAACAAAAAACCCTAATTCTCTGATCTTTATACATACGTATAAACACATATACAAATAAATAAATATAAATATAAATAAATAAATGTGATTTAAAATTTTTTAAATTGCATATTTTGTAGTTAGAAATGTCATTGCTGATTTACAATTTAACATTCTTCACTTCTTTTTAAGATAAACTTTCTGTAAATTGTCTTTCTAACATTATATTCCACTCAAAATGAAACTGCCAGAGAAGGGGAATCCCAGACAGCTCTTCTGGTAACACAGACAACTCCAGGGCTCTGGCAGAATTCCTGATATCTACTAAGGTTTCAGGGAGGAGCAGACAGGCAGAGTCCTAGCAAGATCTGTGATGAAGTTGGGGGGAGGGGTGGTTCAGAAACTGAGCACTCTTGGATCGAAGGAAGAAATGACAGGTGGCTATAAACCTGAAGAGAGGAAAAGGCCAAAGTGAAAGAGCTCATGCATGGGGCAGCTAAATGTAAGAACACTGAAACTAGGGTACTCCTCATGTTTGACAAGTGTAAAAGTCACTGCCGTCCAAGAAGGAAGCTATGCACTGTGGGAGAAAGGCAGTCGAGAGCCCCGTGAGAAGCAGCAATGGAATGGCTTGGGTCCCAGGAGGCAACATTTCCTGGGAACAGAACACAGAGTAAAGGGGCCAGCTCTTCATCTTTAGATGTCTTAATCCACAAAGAGATTTTTGAGGGTACACACTTCCCTTCACCGTTACCACATACAAGTCAAATCAAACTAGCACTTACTTGTTTTAAAATTAAGCAAGTTCTGCAAAGTTCTCACTGTGACTTCTTGATGGTCATGTTACTTTATTTTTGGTATTACTGTTTCAAAAACATTCTTAAGGCTGTTCCTATTTTGCTGGCTCTGTTAACTCATTCTTGGTGTTTTTATACACACAAGCACAGTGCTGATGTGTGATGGATGTGTGTGCCATCAATCGTCCCCTTGGTGACCACCCTTTCTTTCCCCATCATCAGGATGCAGTCTTTCTTTGGAAACCTTGACATGTGCGAACGGCTAGAATCCTAGTTTCCAGTCTGCATTGCTTGAGGTTGAGATTTGTTCTCTATTGCTTTCTTTCTCAGTTTCCACAGGTGACTCTCTGGAGTCTGTGAGTTCAAGGCCCGGGAATTCATAGCATGTGCTGCTCTTTCTTCACACAAGTAGACAGTGGGGCCACGGGTCCTCGATGTAATGGACCTCAGCACATCAGTAATTATTTCCCCAGGAACTCGTTTGCTGCCACAGCATGTGTTCACCCATTCCGGAAAGTGGACAAAGAGCTCTTTTACAAGCCCAAAACCCTTATCGAATCTTATTTATACAGACAACCACATCAAAATCCTGCTGGGCTTGGCATAGTTACTTCATAAAACTCAGAGTGTCTTTCCTGGCCAGAGAGCGTGATGTGGGAGTGATTTCTTATTAATAAAGAAACTGCCTAGGCCCCTTGATAGGCCCACCCTTAGGTGGGTGGAGAAAACAGAAGAGAATTCTGGGAGAAAGAAGCTTAGTGAGAGAGTCGCCATGATGCTCCCACTCCAGACAGACGCAGGTTAAGATCCTCTCTGGTAAGCCAGCTCATGGGCTACACAGAATATTAGAAATGGGTTAGAACAATATGTAAGAGCTAGCCAATAAGAAACTGGACCTAGCCGGGCCAGGCAGTGTTTGAAAGAATACAGTTTCCGTGTAATTATTTCTGGGTATAAACTAGCCATGCGGGCGGCCGGGTGCCGGGGACGCAGCCCTGCCGCTCCTAATTCAACAAGAGCGGGCAAGTCATGGTATACCTCCTGTAAGGCAGTGAGCTGTGTGGCATTTATCCACTAGTGTTAACTTTATCCACCAGTTTCCTGGTCCCCCTGGCCACATGTGCTCTGTGGGGCAAGGTGTATGACATCAGGGCCATTCCACTTCTCCAGTCTTTCCATTGTGTATATGGTCAGTGACTTAGAAACAGAATTATCACTTACCAGTCACTGCCTTTTATTATGTTAACATAGAAAACTATAGAATAGAAAAACAGTTGCTTTTTGAAAACAAGTTTACAAAGAAAAATAATTATCTCTTTAAAACTTTTTGTAATGACAAAGAGAAATAATATCTACAAAATCAGTTATTTTGTTAGGTACTTTCCACATGAAATATTTATTTCAAACCTTAAAGAACATATCTATTTCATAAACGCAAGCTAAATTTAGGATTAATGAATAATATGTCCAGGTTCTCGCAATCAGTCCATGGTAATTCCAAGAATAAAAAGCAAATATGCCAACTCCCCATTCTTCTCTTTTCCCTCCACTGTGATGCCTACTTCCAATGAAGCCACTTATATACGATGATAAGAAGCATTGGGTTTATAGCTAACTGTTGATTTTAGATGTTATAAAGTTATCAAACATTTCCGACTCCTCCAGTTACTTTGTGGGATAAGTTAGAGGACAAGAACATCATAGATATCACTGGTATACTCTCATAATACAAACCCCTTAGTCACCAAGGCACACCAGCTTCCTCCAGTCACCAAGCAACTCAGCAGCTATTTGCCTGCTGTCTCCTGACGGCTACCCACTAGGATGAGATTTGTGAAGGAATCTTGCCACGGCCCGATGGCTAAGCACACCAGTACAAGGTAGACAAGGCTTTCAGATTGACAGAAAGGAGCAGAGCTTTAAAGAGATTGAAGGAGAAATATCGTTTTATACAAGCACTGGCTTTTCTAATGTGTAGAAAGAGGAACAGGGAACCAGTGTCTGACTAAAACTGTTAAGCACACAGCAAATTGGTCTTTACTAAGTGTGACTGACACCCAAATTGCTCATATAATAACTCCTGTATAGGGAACAGATGAAGTCCTAAATTAATTCATCTACCAAAAATTTGCCAGATACTACAAACCAAGGGCTGTGCCAGACACTGATAATTTAAGAATAAGCTAAAAGGCTATGTTCTTCTACAGAGGGTGACCGAGTGCAGACTTTTGTCAAATGTTATCAGCAACACTACACAGTTTGGAGTGCTGCAAAAGTAGGTAATAAAGGTTTCCAGTGATAGCTGACTAGCAGTCTCTCTCTTCACACACACACACACACACACACACACACACACACACACACACACAGAAATGCTCGTGTCCTAACCTCCAGACCCTATGAGATTTTACACAGAAAAAAAAAAGGAACTCTTTCAGATGTGGTTGAGTTAGAGACTGTAAATAGAATGGTAACTCAAAATTATCCAAGAAGGCCAATCATATGGGTGCTTGAAGGTGGGAGGGGAACCAGAGGAGCCGCTGGACCACACAGGAAAGAGTCAAGGGACACAGTGGTGATAGAATACAAGAAAGACTCAACCTGACCCTCCTGGCGTTGAAAATGGGGGAGAGAACCACTAGTCAAGAAATGGGCATAGATTACGGTGGAAACTCTCCCAGATATACCAGAAAGGAAAACAAGCAAGCCACATTGGGTTGTAGTTCTTGAGAGCATGTTAGTCTCATACTTACAGAACTGTGAAACAGTGATTGTCTGTTAGGTTAAGATGCTAAGTCTGTGGTCACTTGTTTTAGCAGCCATGGAAAATCATGCAATCCTAAACCTAGTGGGTAGTGAAAGAGGTCAGAAAAAGTAACATTGAAGAATTAATTAATTTTGCCCATAGATTCCAGTCTTTCCTCCCTCATTGAAGAATATAACTGAGTATTTTGCCCATAGTCTCCTGTCTTTCCTCCCTCTTTTTAGAGGCTTTCTCTGTTGTCCACCACATGTCTTTCTGACATGGGCTAGGTCATATTCCCACCAAGCTCCATGAGCCTATAGTTCTGATGGGGATCTCTGGTCGCCATTTACCCAGTTACAGGCTCTCCTTTTTTAAATACATATTTCCTGGGGACCTTAGTTGTGTGAGGGTTTCTTCTAAATGCTAAAGGTACAGCCATAGACACCAGAACATGTGATGTCACTTCTGGGAGAGACTAATGAGAGTTAATCTTTATGCAAAATATCAAACTCTTTGATCATAATCTCTTTTGAAGAGCAGAGTCCTGAACTTGTAATCTTAGAAACCACCAAGAAATAAGGTGCTCATCCAACAGCAACCTCATCAAGAGAAGGCAAGCACTTGGAGTTTAATCTACATAGACACAGGAATCTGTGAACTTGACTGTCTCCTGGTCTTTGCTGAATGTTTGAACAGTGTTATCAGTAGTAGGAGATAATTGTGAATCTGACTCCCAGAATTGTCAACATTAGATGAAGAATTGGCCTCTGGATTTTAGGACTAAGGCTTCAGAGGGGATATGATAGTATTAATGGTCCATTGAAATAATCTAAAATGACCTGGTAAATGGGGCCCTGGCCGTGCCTGTGGTAGGTCATCTTGATCTCATTAATGGAAGTGGCAAGACCCATCACCCATTGTGGGTGCGACCATTGCCTGGGCTGGTATCCTGGAGTGGAGAAAACGAAGACAAGGAGCTCAGGACTAATGCTCATCATTTTCTTCTTCCTGACTGGGTGTGCTGTGAGCAGCCCATTGGAGCTGTGTGGCCTTGACTCCCCACCGTGATGAACTGTACCTCAGGGTGTGCTGCGGCGTTGACTCCCCACTGGTGAACTGTTCCTCGAATTGCTGTGCTGAAATCAGCCCTCCTTTCTTGAGCTGCTTTTGTCAGGGTATTTTATCACCAGAATAGAAAAGTAGTCAAATAGATACAATAAGAGACACAAACAAAAGCACTATGCCAAGGATCCTGGTGAGGCTGCTGTTTATAATCTGACACCAAAATCTAAAAACCTGAAACTTTCAACCCCCATCAAGTTTTCAGGGAGGAGTAGTTTTGGGTTTTATTCATTCTGTCTTGAAATAATCAGAAAAATTTGGACATATATATGATATTATTTTATATATTATTATAAAAATATTTATATATTATATATTATATTAGCATATATATTATTCTAGAGCCTCCAAGCACAGTCCAGAAAAATCAAGGAAAATCTGGCTGAGATCTTGATGGAGCGTGTCCTCAGCAGATCATCTGAAGCATGTCGCAGGCAGTCCTGAATAATAAGGGAGAATTCTTCAACTGCCTGTAGGTTTGAGAAGGTGACCTGCCGGTCCCTGGGTATCTGGGTGGGAGACATTAATCAAGCATTCCATTGTCAGTGTTCGTTAAATGTACTTAAATGATCCTACCTGCCTGGGCTGTTTAGACCTGTCAGAAGTAATCTGTCCCTCCTTGAGCCTTGCTAAACAGGTTTTCATCCCTGTGACTCAGTCATTTGTTCCCACTGAAACACAAATCTCTTACTTGCTAAGCCCTGCTCATCCTTAAAATCTCCAAGTATACTTACCATGCCACACCATGGACAGTGGCTACTATTGTTATTGGATGTTCTTGTTTCTCAGAATAGTACAAAGGATGTGGCCAAATTTTCCTCCAGGGAGTTGGGCAAGCAGAAAGTAATTGGAAGGCAAACCACAGAGACAGAAATGGGAATTCTCAAGCAGAATTTGGAAAGATAAACTCAAATGACTTTAACCTTGTTGACCAGGAGTCCCAATCACACACACAGGCATTAAACACACATTGCACAAATAGAAAGCAGAAAGCATAGTAGTTAGAAGATTTTCGGTCTGGACTATAGGATGACAATTTATAATGTGGAAGGAAAAATGCAGCTCCCTTTCACATGGGAAGAGTTGTGCTCTCTTGTCACAGGGGCTCTGATTTGCCACTAAGTGGCTTTGATGCTATTATTTCCTCATCTTCAGCACCATATGATGGCAGAATCGAGCTAAGAGCAAAGGTTAGCACTGGTGTTAAGTGGAAGGAATTGGTGGCTACAGTTTACAGCCCCCTTACCTTGGAACTGCTCTTCTAGAAATTTCTCCTAATGGGCTTTTGATCACAGAGGTATTTTAGACATTTTTGTCCCATATTTCTTTATATTTGAAAGAAAGATAAAACATAAAATAGGAAAAAATATGTAGTTATAAAGGTGGCACCAGTTTATTAAAGGAGAATATTCTACAGCCATCAGTTGTTTATAGAAAGACCCGAAAATCAGTTTGTCTTATTCACTCATACTCTTCTGTTCTTCTTTCTGCTTTGTCTACAAAGATCACCGTTTTCTCTGGATGTCAGGGACAGAGTCAGACTGGAAGATTAGAGTACTGATGTCTCCGTAATGAACTATACTGAAGAGAGCAACTACCTTTAAGACAACCTACAGGGACTCATTTCTGACAAGAACCTGGTCATCACACAGCAGGTACTTTTTCTATTTATCTGTAGTTAAGAATCAACTCTGTCGCCCAATTTGTTCTTTTACCTGGTCCTCTAAGGGAGAGCTGATTGCTAACTTAAAGATCACATGAAAACAAAACTTTGTGGGTATGATCTTCATAACCAGTTCCATTACCTGAGGAGTCCTCCATTGCTGGGGATGCAAACACTGGGAGGGGCTTCTCTTTTGGGGATCCCTACAAGAAAGCCATTTGCATTTCAATGGCATGGAAGTGGATTGAGCTGAGGCTCTCACTGCTGACAAACACACTTCTTTTCACTGCTGTGGTTCCCAGCCCTTTCTTATTAGATTGTACGCTTGTCCGTAAATTGCTCTGATTGCCAAGATCAAGTGGTATGTGTCGGCAAATCCTGTTGCACGAATAAATGAATAGCCATATCAGTGGGTTTCTGTCCGTATCATGTTTGCCTCAAAAATACACTTTTGAAACTTCCTGCCAAAGCCCTGCTATTTTAAGAAGACAAGGAGGAAGCCATGTGACTGAAGGAGGGTGGGAAAGACACCCAGCTGCAACTCAGCAAGGCGACTCCTACTGAAAAGTGAAGGAAGCACTCTTCAGACTTGCTCTGGGGGAATATATTTCCACAGCATTCCTTTCTGCTTTCAGGAGACCACAAGTACAAACTGTCCAAAGGAAATGCTTAGGAACTGTCTACATGAAAAGAAAACCCTCATAATAAGGAGATAGTTTCTAACCAAAGTTAGGAACCTAACAATTGGACAAACTTTGTGTCTGAAAAACATGCACAGAATTTAGAAAACGTTCAAACAAAACAAGAGGAAAGAAGAACTTCACACAAATTAGCAACAAATAATTGCATAGGCAGTGTAAGGGTAGGGCGGAGTCTCAGATGGTGAGAGGAGATAAAAATGCAAAATATGCTCAATCTTACTCACAATTAAAGGCCTGAAAACCAGTCAGACAAAAGCATTTCCACTCAATAGTCTGGGAAACGTGATTGTATCTGAGCCTGGAGAGAGCAGAAGTCTCTCGCCCCAGTGAAAAAAAGTATTAACGAGTTCATAGATTTGCATGGCTGTTAGGCAACAGACGGTAAAGTACAAATGCATGTCATCTTTGACCTGGCAATTACAGTGCTAAAAACTGATTTGATCAATACGTTACAAAAGAAAGATAAAACAAGTCATACTTAGTCATAGCAAAAACAAACAACAGATAACAAACAAACACGTGGAAACCACCTAAATATCCATCACGTGTGCAAGAAGAATTGAACGACTTGAGTGTGTTACAGAATATCCCCTGTGGGAGATTGTATAGCCATCAGTTGAAATTAAAGAAACTTTTGTGTGTCCAGGTGCAGAAAGTCAAATATTCTGTTGTTCATTACTGAGAGGTCATTTAAAGACATCACATATGTTTCTTTGAAAATCAGACCAGGGAATGTTAGTGGCTCTGTCTTTGTTAAAAGGATTCAGTAAAGTCATGAGTTGCAGGGAGATAATTTTCTAGTTTGTACCTTTCTCCATTTCAAAATATACTCACGTGCTTCTATCATAAAAATTTTAAATGTCAACAGAGGTTATCTTCACAATAAGATCATTGTAATAAATATTATAAAAGGTGGAGACAGCTGTGTGTGGAGAAAACAAACCAAGACACCCAGGCTGAGATGCTACAAACTCAGAATCATGCCGCACCCATAGACAAAGGAAGATTTGAAACATAAATTGTCCCCTTTGCAAAACATTTTAGTGTTGTGGCCATCCACTCACCTAAAGAATTATCTCATCAAAAAAAAAAAAAAGAATTATCTCATCATGGAAATTACAATGACAATTTCTACTTAAGAAGCAAAAGAAATAAGGCATTGTGGGAACCCAAGAAGATAACGCTGATGAACATTACATATGTTTTAAAAAATCCCTAGAATGTCCATTCATCCTCTTTCTTTCTCGATCCCCCAAAAACAGTAGATACCACTAGTTCTAGAGATTTTCCTAACATTCACTTGAAGCATAAGAAGGCCATTGTTTTTCTTTTTTTATTTGTTTATTTATTAAAGATTACTGTCTCATCCCCACCTCCGCCTCCCATTTCCCTCCCTCTCCCCTCATCAAGTCCCCCTCCCTAGTCAGCCCAAAGAGCAATCAGGGCTCCCTGCCCTGTGGGAAGTCCAAGGACCACCCACCTCCATCCAGGTCTAGTAAGGTGAGCATCCAAACTGCCTAGGCTCCCACAAAGCCAATACGTGCATTAAAACAAAATATCCATGCTTTGATGCACACATCCTCCTAACAGGGTGAGCAGGGTAGAGTGACCTTATTACTGGGAAGTAATAAACCTTATCTGTCTACCCAGGGAGCATCTTCTAGAATTTTTTGAATGAGAGGTAAACTCACAGCAGACAACTAAGGTGGGGCCACCAGCAGAACTAGGTACTTATGCATTCAGTTAGGTCAAGAATAAACGCAAAGTAAGGAAATCAGACTTGGGATCCTGTCTACTGGGTAAGAAGTCAGGAGAGACAGCACAGCCAAGAAGAGGAATCAAAGGGTGTACTCCTCTCAGGCGCCCTGATCTCCAGCCTCTCCTACAGCAACGTGTCTTGACCTTGTATTTTTATTAAGTATAATATATGTACTCATATTTTCCTATGTCTTTCACTCAGTCCAATATTTTAACAATTTTTTAATACTTAGGAATTTCTCTAGGGATGGAGAGATAACATACTTGGTAAAATTCTTGTCATACCACCAGAAAATGGAAAGATCTCCCATGCTCTTGGGTAGGTAGAATTAACACAGCAAAAATGGCAATCTTACCAAAAGCAATCTACAGATTCAATGCAATGCCCACCAAAATCCCAGCAAAATTCTTTACAGACCTCAAAAGAGCAATACTCAACTTCATATGGAAAAGCAAAAAAACCCAAGATAGCCAAAACAATTCTGTATAATAAAGGAACTTCTGGAGGCATCACAATCCCTGACTTTAAACTTTACTAAAGAGCTACAGTACTAAAAACAGTATGATATAAAACAGACAGAAGGATTAATGGAATCAAATCAAAAAATCAAAGACACCTATGAACACCTGATTTTTGACAAAGAAGCAAAAAATATAAAATGGAAAAAAAAGAAAGCATATTCAACAAATACTGCTGGCATAACTGGATGTCAACATGGAGAAAAATGAAAATAAATCCATATCTAATACCATGCACAAAACTCAAGTTCAAATGGATCAAAGATCTCAACATAAAACCAACCACACTGAACCTCATAGAAGAGAAAGTGGGAAGTGCACTTTAATGCATTGTCACAGGAGACCACTTCCTAAATATAACCCCAGCAGCACAGGCACTGAGAGAAACAATTAATAAATGGTATCTCCTGAAACTGAGAAGTTTCTGTAAAGCAAAGGGACAGGGTCAGCAAGACAAAACAGAAGCCTACAGAATGGGAAAAGATCTTCATTAATCCCACATCAGACAGAGGTCTGATCTCCAAAATATACAAATAACTCAGTAAATTGGTCATCAAAAGAACAAATAAAAAATGGGAATTAGACCTAAACAGAGAACTCTCAATAGAGGAATCTAAAATGGCTGAAAGACACTAAAAGAAATGTTCAACGTCCCTAGTCATCAGAGAAATGCAAATCAAAACAACTCTGAGATTCCATCTTACACTGTAAGAATGGCCAAGATCAAAAACACTGATGACAACTTATGCTGGAGAGGTTGTAGGATAAAGGGAACACTCCTGCATTGCTGGTGTGAGTTCAAGCTTTGGATATCAATATGGCGATTTCTCAGAAAATTAGGAAACAACCTATCCCAAGACCCAACAATACCACATCTGGGTATATACCCAAAAGATGATCAATCATACCAAAAGCGACATGTTCTCAACAATATTCATAGCAGCATTATTTGTCATAGTCAGAACCTGGAAACAACCTAGATGCCCCTCTACCGAAGAATGAATAAGAAAAATGTGGTACATTTACACAGTGGAGTGCTACACAGCAGAAAAAAGTAATAACATCTTGAAATTTTCAGGCAAATGGATCTATGTAAAAAAAAATCATACTGAATGAAAGACAAATATCACATGTTTTCACTCATAAGTGGCTTTTAGACATAAAGCAAAGAAAACCAGCCTACAGATCACAATCGCAGAGAACCTAGACAACAATGAGAACACTAAGAGACATACATGGATCTAATCTACATGGGAAGTAGAAAATGACAAGATCTTCTGAGTAAATTGGGAGCATAAAGACCATGGGAGAGGGTAGAAGGGGCAGGGAGAGAAAAGGAGGGGGTGGAGAAAGATATCTAGCTCAATAAAAATAATTTTTAAACAATTTTTGTTATGAAAACTTGAGAACTTGAATTAAAATCCCCAGCACCTATGCAAAAAAGTAAGTGTAAGGCGAACAGCTTGTTATCCTAATCCTGGGAAAGGGAGACGGTATGGTAACTGAGGCTTGCTGGCCTGCCAGCCCAGATTATCACTGAGCCCCAAGCTCAGAGAGTTTTGTCTCAAAAAATAAGGTGCAACATAATTGAGGAAGAAATCTAACATCAAGCTGTGGCCTCCATATATACACATGCTTGGTATCAGAATGTATTCATATCCCATATTCATAAATGCATATACACCTCACATACACACCACACAGTAGAAGATGGGCTTTGAATTGAATAGTACAGTAACATAGCAGCTGTCTTACACGCATCCATATAGGTGCAGCTAACACAGGAGGACAGTGGGACTGTGGAGCTGATCTCTGTCCACAGTAACTGTGCAGTTAGGAAGTAGGTTGGGACCTAGTTAAACACCGCAGGAGCTGGGCAGTGTTTTCAAGTTAAACACGAACAGACTGCACAAGAATTCAACTACAGGTGTATTCTGCACAGAGATCCTGGCTCTCCAGTAATGAAGATGCTGTGCATCTGGGCTGTTCAAGTGACAGCCACACACCACGTGTGGCCTCTGAGCCCTTAATGCTTGGCTGGGGGGTTAAAGAGCTGAGAAGTTTTCATTGAATGCCATTTTAGTTCACTGTGTGTGTGTCTCTGTGTGTGTGTGTGTGTGTGTGTGTGTGTGTGTGTGTAGCTATTATGTTAGATGGTGCAATTCTAGCCAAGGTCACTCAAGAATCATTTGTTTTTATTGAGAGAGAGAGAATCAAAAGGAGAGAAATTAGAGAGACGTAGTAATATTTTTTAAAACTCTCAAAACATCAACAGCTGGGAAATAAAACCTCCTGAGCTCACCCCATTCAACCCACTCATTTTCAACAGATGAATGAACTGAGAGCCACAGACATGGGCCAATTCATGGAGTTCACACAGCTGGAGAAGGGCCAGACAGACACCCAGCTTTTCATTCAACACCTGGGTGTGGTGTGGCGTGCCTGGTCCCTAAGTTCAAAGGAATGCACAGGCTTGACCTAAGTTGTTAGCTTAAGATGTCACCTCTTCTCCCTGAACTTGTAAGAAATCGCAGGCAGTTGGAGAGCCTAGACTTAGGCAGAAGGACTCCCTGCATCCCTCAGAAATATTCTAAAGTAAAATTCCACAAGGAAGAGAAGGAGCCCTCCACCGCTGCTGACTAACCTGATGCTATTAATTCCAGCAGGAATTCTGTCAAGGAAACCTCACTTTTAACCGTTTCCAAACGCCTAAGTTCTCTGTCGGAACTGTGTCCCTCCAAAGTCTAACATTCCCTGCACCGCACCGTGCCCTCCTTCCCACCTTCTACCCACAAACGGGTCAAGTCCTGCATTTCTCCGCAGAACAGCGTTTCTATTTAATTAGGTTAATAGGTTACTGATAGGTTAATTGGGTTGAATCGTGGGCAGAGCGAGCTGCTTTCTAATTGCTGCTGCTGTCCCATTCCCGGGGGTGGGCTGAACCCGCTGCTCTAGTCTGTATCTTGCCCCTCCAAGGCCAGTGTACACCGAGAGCACCAGAGGAGCTCAGGGCAAACGCTGGCAAAGGCATTTTGAAAAGAGTACTTTTCTCCCTTACAAATGGTTTCTTCCAGGTTTCCGTGAAACAAGTCATTTCAATTTTTTTTTCTTGACAAATGAAAGGGGGGAAAATGCCTTTTCAAATCCAGGGCACTTGAAAGTTTCATTTTCCTGTTTTAATTTGCTTCAGCGTTTCAAGGGAATAATAATAGTTTTTTAATGCCAAAGGTGGCTTTCATCACTCAAAACCCTCTAATTTCCTCCCATATTGCAAGTAATGTGTTAATAGCTCCAAAATGAAATATTACCTAAAACACAACTTGGTAATTTTCCTCACAGTTCAAAGTTATTTGAAAAAGAAGCATCGCCTTCCGCAAATATTTACTTTGCAACAAGAGAAGACGCAGCGAATAATCTTCTCTTCTGTGCCGCCTTTGGAGCTTCTGTTCAGAAAAAAAAAAATGAGAACTACACGGAGGAAAGGAAGAAAGCCTGCCACTTCCCTCTTCTGTCCTGGCCAGGGGTCACCGCAAGCCCCAAGCCTCCTCTAAAATCCTAGGCTGCAGGGTATACATACGATCCATAGGCAGAGAAAAGCCTGCGCACTAGCGGCCTCCTTATAGGACAGACACCAAAGAAAGGATGTGCATAGAGGCCACAGAGAATTTAAAAGATTTATTTATGATGTATTACTGTAATTTTTAATTTAGACATGCAAATTTTTTAATTTGCACCGACTGCTCTGCCTTAATGGTTTTGATTAATACTTGGAGGTAGTGTTTGTGAAAGAGATTTATACCGTGATTCATCTGCAAAATAATCAAATCATTACCAGCTAATGACAAAGCTGTGAAAAATGATATAGATATTGTGTAACTTCCAGCTACGGCTGAGCACGTGGAGGTACCCGATCCTTCCAGCAAATGTGGGCTTGTGTTAATAACTGCTGGGAAGTTCGCTCTAGGTCCACTCTAATTTGGCAACAAAAAACATTGATCTTAATAAAGCTGTCTGATAAAAGGAGCCGTGATTAACATCCAAAGCCCTTGCTCTGCTACCCATGCCAAGGTCCCTGGGTTTTTTTTTTTTTTTTTTTTCCAGGAATGAAATTCCACTGCACTTCCTGCTTATCGCTCCATCTCACCTCAGCCTTTCTGTGGCTCTCCAGATAAGGCTGCAGACAGCCTGAGGAGAGGGTGGGCCTGCCGAGCTCTCAGGGAGCCGCTGGCAGCCTCAGGTGGCAATGATAAGGAAGCAGTCAGAGCCTGGTGCACCCCCTCCCAGAGCCAAGACAAAGCCACCTGCTCTCTGGAAGTTCCAGTGACTTTGGCTCTCCTGCTATCTGGGGCCTTATTACCCCCGTAGAGGAGTCTGCTTTGCGACAGGTCTTTCTCTCTAATGGCGACAGGAAGCAGAAAGAGGAGGCGAAAGCAGGCCAATGGTCCCAGGTCTCAATACACCACTCCTAATGCCCAGACAAGCTCCACCACAGTTCCCGCCCAAGCACCCTATCTTGGCACAGGGACGGGTTTGGATTTCTACTTTTTGACCGCCGCCTCTCCCTCTCTACCCTACAAAACAACAAAATTCACTTTTGGGAGGCTTCGCTTGGGAGAGAAGGACAGGGCCGAGTCTCAGGCTTACTCTGTAGCCCAGGCTGGCCTGCAGCTCACTAAGGCAGGAACTGAAAAGCCTCGTGCCTCAGCTTCTCTCCAGTGGAAGTTGCAAACAAGCCACCCTCACACCCAACTTTTTAAAAGATGCATTTCTTGGAGTCCTTGAAAACTCCACTGTTGAGCCTTTTATTTATTTATCTCGTGGGTCCCATGATTTGGGAATATGAGCACACATGGAGTTAACTGTCCTGGGGGCCTTGCCCCAGCAGATGAGGCTCCCTGCCTCCTTTCTCATGAATCCTCGCGGCAAACGTGGACAGAACATTATTACTGCTGTTGTCACTATTATCACCCCTGCTCTTCATAAGACTAACTCTGTCCGTGTAGACAAAGAACGCTGGCCCAGGTGGACACGGGGCTTGTTTCTGACCTAATCTCGTCTCAGTGTCAGCCTGAAGTTATAGAAAACGAAAATTCCCCACCCGAGGAGTCAGGAGTGAGAGTGGACGTAGAGGAGGGAGAGTGGAGGGCGAGGTTTAAAAGACAGTGTGCGTTCACCACGACCACGGCTGAAGTGATGCTGTTTTAGTGCATCATAAGAGAACCAGTTCCTCCTTTATTCTGGTCCTCACAAAGGAAAAGCCGGGGAGCTGATAATCATTAATATTTCACTGAGGACCCATCCATATTTTCTGCAACGGTGACACGGACATTCTACTTCATCAGGAAGCCATTTTATAAAATTAGAAGAAGCCAGTGCCATTCTGGAAAGTACAAGTCAGGACTACTTATCATTATTATTTATTACTTACTGGGTGCCAACTGGGTCTCTGTTGCAGTGAGGGAGTAAGAGAGGCACCATGTAACAGCATACAGTTCCTGCTCGCTGGGTTCCCAGTCCAGCGCCAATCACACAGCTAGGATGGGTCTTGTGTCTTTAATTACTGGTAACTACTACAAAAGGAAGAGCAGAACTTTCTAGCACTCTTATAGACATGAAGATAAATGAGGAGGGAAGCAGTAAGTGTAATTAATTTCAGCCAGAGCTGGAAGAAAAGACTTTTTGCTGTGGCACCACATGGCCATGCTTGCCTGGAGAGCTGCTCCAGGACAGCCATGCTCACCAACAAGGTGCCCAGATTTACAGACAGGACAAAGGCTACCACTGAGAAAAGATCCAGGGAGGCAAACAAAAGCAGCCTAACATTTGTGACATTTCAGCTCAAGTCAAGAAACAATTGTGTGACTTCCCTGTGCATGTGTCCAGGAAAATTTTAGGAGTTCAGCCAATAAATTCAAAGTTTAGGTTCTCAGAGTAAAGCATGTCACAAGCCTTTGGACAGCTGAACATCTTGAACGGATAAGGATAACAAAGCTGAAGAGATGAAGGGATGGGAAATACACTCTCAGAGGTAAATCTGCTAGAAGTTGTCGGGACTTAGTGGAACAATCCCCCTAATGCCTAGACAAATAATATTGCTAAATTCTCGGGAAGCAGACTGCGTCTCCACCCTTCTCAGAGCTTCTAATGGCTGAATTTAATACTCTAGAGAAAACTGAGTATAAAATAGAGCCATCATGCTGATGTCAGGAAAGGGACACTCCTTCGTCTGTTGATAACTTGTGAGACTAAGACACAATTGTCCTCTCTCCAGGTCCAGATGATGCTTTGGAAGGACCAAGGCTGGGCATAGTAAGTACAAGTAGGGTTTCTGACTGTGCTTCTGCCCCAATGGTCCACTAATATTCTGGAATCCAACACTATCCAGATCTTTCAGCCCCCTCAGCAGCTACTAAGAAAGACAGCCTTGTCTTTGTCAAGAATATTAGTTATGTTTCTGAAATCCATTTCAGCAGCTGTCCACTCACACACAATTTTTAACTTAGACATTTATAACTACATCCTTCTGCTGTAGTGACCAGCCATACGACATTAGTGCTGCTGCTCAGAGCCTTTATTTCATATTTTTTCTGATGGAGCACCCTGTGTTTCCTATCTTCTGAGTTCAAACCATTTTTCTGCCTCAGTTTCCACAATCACAGAGAATGAATATGAATATATATATGCATATATATAATTTTAAAAGTTTAAATAACTACATGTGGCTATAACGCAGTTCCAAGGAAGGCAATGTCAATCTTACTAAAACTTTATACAACATAAGTGCACGTACTGGGCCTTTGTTACTTATCTTCCTCTTTGCCAGTCGGCCCCCTTTTCCTTCTGTTTGCTGTATATCTGACAACATACAGGTCAGCTATCATGAGTGTACAGTAGGAAGACAGGAAGTCGGGGAGGACGAGGGCTTGAAAAGGCCATTCAGTTCAGTAGTCCTGAACTGCTAACATGGGCGTATGTGTTAGCTGATAACGTCCTCCATCATTTCAGCCTTTGCCTGCTTTTCTGTGCTTAAAAATGACTTCCAACCCCAATCTATATAACTGTGATCAAGAACAAATATTATCCCCACAGACCATGGCCTGCTGAGATGGCATCAAGCCAACATGCAGTCACTGTCCTTATCTGCTGCACCTACTCCTTCTCAAGGCTCTCCTTCATGTTACCTTGGACACACCACAGACGTGGGCACAGTGTGTATAGCTACCTGTACTCAGCATCCCTGCTCTGTGCTGGCTTCCCCATATGTTCATCTTCCTGCCTCCTTTCTCTCCCAATGGTTGCTCCAGCCCCGGTTGATCAAAGCTGAGATTCCTGTCCAAGTCAGTAGGGCAGACTCTGCCGCAAGCTAGAGCACCCTACTTATTGGGGCAGAAGTAGGCGGGCCTTTGGCCATTATGTTTTGGTGGAAACAATCGAGTTCCCTCCCTTGCACTGTGTTTCCAGGAGGTAATTTTCTATAACACGCCAAAGAAAAAACTTCTCAATCCTGAAGTTGTTCTCTTTCCCTGTGACTCTTATATTTGTTTTTCAAGACAGTGTCTTGTTATGGAGCCCAGGTTGGCCTTAAATCTCTGCTTCTGCTTCGGTCTCCTGGGTATTTAGGACTACACGGTTGTTCCTGCACTCTTTGCTCTCAACAGCTTGAGACTGAACGGCTGGCGTACGCTACATCTCTGCTTAGGCCCCTCAGGTCTGCTGCTTCCCTTCATCCCCAAGCTAACCCCAGCACATGAACTTCTAGAACAACTCATGGACTAGGGTCGCCTGGCAATGATTTGTTAAGTCCACACACTGTATTTATTGACAGTCCCTCACCAAGTGTGGAAACCTTCTCTCTCTGGGTATACTCTAATCTACCACCTACTGTTCCCATTATACAGATGAGGAGAATACGGTTCAGAGAGCAGCAGACTATGATGTCCACAAGAAGTTCCAGTCTTCGGACCCAACATTCTGGTTATTTCTGGGGGTGTTCTATGCCTTAAAGGAACAAGAACTGGACTGTAATGTCCCATGTGACTTTTTCAAGTGCCAGCCCCTGAAGGCAAGGTCATCTTCCCTCCCAAAAGGACCTTTATTGTAGGAGCATAAGAAGAAAGTCACCCTGGGAAGAGGCCCTGCATGCTGGGAAAAGTCAGGATGCCCAGTGATAGCTGCACCCTCTGAGTCTCCCAGGGTGTGCTTGAATTAAACGAATCCATGAGCTCACAGGGAAGCAGTGAGGACTATGTGTTTCCTGAACTCCTCCTCCTCCCTCAGCCGTGACTCTGGAAAACTAGACGGCACACAATAGGTAGCATGGAGAGAAAAATGACAAGAGGCCAGCGCAGGGTGAGTGGAAGAGGGTGGGCAGCCAGCGCAGGGTGAGTGGAAGAGGGTGGGCAGCCAGCGCAGGGTGAGTGGAAGAGGGTGGGCAGCCAGCGCAGGGTGAGTCGCCGAGACCATGAATGGATGAATTAGGAACCACTAGAAAAATTCATCCAGCCGGGCGGTGGTGGCGCAGGCCTTTAATCCCAGCACTCGGGAGGCAGAGACAGGTGGATCTCTGTGAGTTCGAGACCAGCCTGGTCTACAAGAGCTAGTTCCAGGACAGGCTCCAAAACCACTGAGAAACCCTGTCTCGAAAAACCAAAAAAAAAAAAAAAAAAATCATCCAGTAGCCACCCCTTTCCAGAGATACCCAGAAACAAAACAGATGACCCAAGCCCCTCCTCACCAGAGAGGTGGCATTCCGGGGTCTCAGTCCCACCTTCTGCTTTGTCCTGACATCTGGCCCTTGGTAGGTCATCCACCAGGAAAGGGAAACAGAGAGATAGGTCATTTAGTACCTGGCCACTTTGCTATCTGGGCTTAAGTGTGTTTCCAAAGCTGCCAGGTTAGAACCTTTCTCTGATTCCTCTAATTTTATTTTGTATGTTGATGGCTATGGCCTTGCTTTCCTATCTGAACAGATACTCTCTCTTCAAATCCACTCTTCCACAGTCAGAGGTATAAGTAGCCCTGAACTTCCAGGAATTTGGCCTTCTCTCCACTTTTCCCTTTCTCCATCCCCAGGGCATCTGAGTCCCCTGTTTTCTTACTTTTCTAATTTAAAAACTAAGAGAAGAAATTCCAGAGTGAAGTCATTCCAGGATCAGCAGGAAAGTATTTTAAGGAACATTGTATGCATGGTATGCCGGTGTGTATATGTGTGTGTGTGCGTACATGCATGTGTGTGTGCATCTTACGTGTGTGTGTGTGTGTGTGTGTGTGTATGTGTGCATGCACGTGTACGTGCCTGTGTGTGTGCCAACTCTAACCTGTGTGGGGGTCAGAAGACCACACTGTGAAGTCAGTTCTCTTTCCACTTTCAAAAGGCTCCAGGAATTCAGGTTGCCAGCTGTGTGTAGGAAGCACTTACCTGCTTAGCCATACCACTGGCCCTAGAGACTCTTAGGGAAGAAAGCTCCCTTTGGGGTTTTTCCAAAGCTACTCACTACATCTATCAATAGCTTTCCATGACATTCGCTGAATATTTACTCCCTTGAGTTTATGCCAGTTTTGTTTCTAGCCCAACAGAGACTCACGAACCTAAAGTCACGGGTGAGGAATACTCCATTCCATCCCAGATCCAGTCTAGGAAGTACTGTTGTCCATCACAGACTAGGGAAGAATGGAAGGAAGGAGAATCTTGCCCCTCTGCCTATAATATGACAACTGTGGCCCCTGGGTCCAAATGTAGACTGCCTTGCTTTGACTGGGTTCTTTCCACCCCTTTGAATATGACAGATTTTCAACAGGCATTTGCTACAACAGATCTATTTTCTAGACCACAGGAGGTACCCAGAACAACCTTGTGAAAAAGGACCAAGGCACAGAGGAGAAACATCTTCGTAGCATCTGATACTCCTGGCTAATTTGTGCAGAGAAAACAACTCAGAGGCTAAAGCTTTAGGAAAGGAAGAGCAAGAAGCCCATGCAGAAGCATGAATCTCATTTAAGTATGGAAGGGCACTTCAAACTTAGTGAAGAGTGCCATATTGTTATTTGGTCTGTGCACTGAACAAAAAAACAAGGTTAATACTGAGACTCAGTTTACCCTACCTGCCTAAAACAGAGCATGCTGCTTACACTTGCCCAGATGTGACACCTTCCCAAATCCCCACAATCACATCGGAGACAGTCTCAGTATGTCGTTGTATTTTTGGTTGGTTTTCTTGAGTGAAAATATCCTTGATTCTCGTTTACTCCTTGTACACAGTTGAGGTGATCATGTGTGGCCCAGAAGAAAAGAGAATCATTATAATAAAGCTCTCAATTGGTGGATTAAATAAAATGTTGTATCATTGATTTCTAAGTCACTAAACTATGCTGAGATATTGCCAGTGTCTCTTTAATAGAACTGCCAAAAACATTTAATTTTTTCATATAAAACACACCCAGAAAACTGAACAAATTTCATCAAAATGTTTAAATGCCAGAAATTATTCCAATCTAATAAAACATGAAGGCCTTGCGTTGTCTGTATTGTGTACTCAGCAGACCTCCATAAACGACACGGCTGGAACCTGCTTTTTAATTCTTTTGCACAAAAGCACCAATTTAAGTCCTGCTGGGAAACCTTTCAAGGGATCACTCCGTAAATAAAGCAAACCAATTTCTTAAAACACAGTTAGCCACGAGCATTTCCTGCAGGTCCACAAAAAATCGCTGCTGATCAGATGCGAAGGAGGCTTGGACCATCAGCTGGTGAGACAGAATCTGTTGGTATCTGCTGGCTCCCTGAGTGACAACGCACGCAATCACAGAGCATGTGGATACACACTCGACAGCATGAACACAGAAACAAGCAGCGGGGTGGGAGGATTTGGGATCTTAAGTGGACGATGGCATGGAATACTTTGAAACTGCCATCTCGCAGAGTCTGGGCATTTTTTCACCCAGCACTCAGAGTCTACAATGTGAAGGCTGAAAAATAGGTGAAGGAGGCTCATTTTTAAGGGGTCCGTCCTATCCTCCAGGTGTAATGTGCCCATCTCTATTCTGAAATATTTTGTAAAAAATTTCTTTGAAATTATATGAATATGTGTACACGTGGGAGGTAAACTGAATGTAAGTGCCCACAGAGACCAGAGAGGATGTTGGATACCCTGGATTGGGAGTTATAGTCAGCTGTGAGCCCGTAGACACAGGTACTGGAATCCAAATTTGAGTCCTCTGCAAGAGCAGGTTACTCTTAACTGCGGTGCCCTCTCTCCAACCCATGTTTTTCTCTAATCTCCTGCCTTACAGGAGGCTGTTCCCTTTAGCACCCCATAGTCAGAAGAGACACAAATCAGAAGGCCCTGCACAGAGCGGAGCTACCATGCACAGCAGTCAGGCTCCTGTCTGTCCTCTTCTTCCTCCACGTCTACTTGCAAGAGCAGTGGGTGCCCCTCACCTGGGCAGCATTTCTATTAAAAAAAAAAAAAGAATTTGTTTTATTCAGAAGTGGACCCCAGCAAAAACCCAGGCTAGGTTCAGCCTACCACGGACTTCAGGCCTCATTTTTTAAACATATTCTATTGACAATGGGAATAGAGGACTAGAAGAGAGAGTTCAAGAATATGCCCAGCCTCTTTGAATAAGGCTCGCAGTATTCCCTCCATATTCCCATAGATGGGGACCTGCAGCAGCAAGCATCACACCTGGAGATCCCACAAGTGTCCTTGAGTAACAGAAGCCATGTCGTGCCCCCAGCAAGAGCTAAGATTTACAAGAAAGCCAGTGAAGTTCTCCGAGGAGAGCAAACCCACTTCATGTCAACCTGAAAGATCAGTTAGAGTTCCCAGAATTCACCCCCAGAGTATGCCCCTAAGTCACCCAGTGAAGGACTGTGAGAAACTGTGTAAATGGACTCAAAACAAAACAAGACTCACCTGACAGTGAGTTTCATTATGAACCTGGGGTTTTTCTAGAACTGGTGATGTCACAAAGTTTTTAAAAGTTGGAGGTGGGGGCCTCCTATCTATGCTTCATGCTCAGGTGAACTTGATGTATCTGATAACCCTCCCTGTTGACTTGACAAAACACCTCATCCTCCCCTAGAGATCCCATGAGCTCTCTAGCCCACCCCTGCCCTTCTCACATTAGAAGTGGTTAACAACCCAAGCTGGTGTTACAGTCTCTGTTCTTATTGCACACCACAAACTGAGTCAAGTCATAGAGAGGCTTATTTTGGCTCAGAGTTCTGGGTCAAGGTCAAGAGGCTGCATCTAGTGGTGACCTCTGCCTGGCAGATTCCCAAGGCTCACAGGGAATATGGCAAGAGCGAAGAACGTGAGAGACAACTAGCCTCCTGACTGTTCGAGCAGACCTGCACTTGAAACAACCTATTAGCCAATTAATTCATTAATAGAATGAAAAGATTAATCTGTCCTTGAGGGAATAACCCTTATCATCTTTTAAAGGTCCTACTCAAGGACACAGAGCCTGAACCAGCCGTCTTCTGTAACCAGGCAGGACATTGGGACTTGTTCTGCCTACAGAGTGTTCTAGGACTGGAGCCTGGCAGCATCCTCATCAGAGAGACAAGAGAGACTTCATCCACATGAGAGTTGATGCCGAGTACCACAGCCAAATATTACGCAAAACTTGGGGAGTCCTGTGAAGGAGGGAGATGAAGACTCAGAGGAACCAGAGGGATTAGGGACACTACAAGAACATGAGCCACAGAATCAATTGACCAGGACTTGTGAAGACTCTCAGAGATCGGAGAGTCTATAGGGGTCTGACCTAGGTCCTTAACATATATGTTATGGCTGAGTACCTTATTGTTCTTTTGGGACTCCTAACAGTGGGAGCAGGGGCTCTCTGACTCATTTGCCTGCTTTTGAGACCCTATTCCTCCTACTGGATTGCCTCATCCAGCCTTGATGTGAGAATATGTGTCTGGTCATTGTAACTTGTTATGCTCTTTTTAGCTGATGTCCCTGGGAGGCCTGCTTTTTTCTGAAAGTGGTGGTGGTGGTGGGGTCATACAGAAGCTTTGCCACTTAAAGTATAGTCCATGCAGGAGAGGAGTCTACCTGCTCTGCCCACAAGAAAATATACCAGAATGCAGAGTCCCAGGCCTCACTCTTAAACCAGGAGACCATAATCTGCATTTTTATAGATCAAGTGATTCATATGTGTGTCAATATTTGGAACTTGTTGAGATAGGCCCGGGTTTTCTGTCTCAAGCTTCAGTAACTGACTTGTTATTACCTGCAGAATCTCAGAGCTCCTGAGTCCTGTGTCTACCTCGGTGACTCTTCAGGAAGCTGCACACATGTAGAAGTTGGGAACATGCAGCCCTGGCGGTGCTTAGCACCATAATTCACTTGGTGTAAGGGCATAGGACTTAGACGGAGCAAGCATAACCCCGTCAATTTCAGTTTCTTTAACAGTAAAAGAAGCCAACAGAAACTTGTCTCAGGAAATTTGAAGGTATTAAATGAGGTCACACAGCTGATGCTCTGGGCAGGAGATGGGGCATATTAAACACCTAATAAATAGTTGTGTTTAACTTCTTCTGCTCCTTTCTTACCTCTCCCTAAATGCCTTTCCACGAGGCCACCCTGGTTCCCTTTAAGTTTAACATGCTCTGATTTGGCAATTAGTTAATTTTTTTTTAAACTGCTGAGTACCCACTAAACAGAACCCTGTAAGTGTAATAGAAACAAAAATGGATCAAGGAGTCATTTGTCTGTGTCAAGGTTCTCTCCTTATAAGTTCAGTTTGGCCTAGAGCATAGAACTAAGGCAGCAGGACGGCAGGCACGGGTCATCTGCCTGTGGAACTCAGGCACCAGGATGGCAGGCACGGGTCATCTGCCTGTGGAACTCAGGCACCAGGATGGCAGGCACGGGTCGTCTACAAAGCACTATAGAGCACTCTGAGGATACACAGGTCTACCCAGTACTCACGAGAGTCTGAGGGTCCAACAAGGGGTGATGACCTGTGATGAGGGCCAGGGTCTGGTGTTTTCAAGCCTCTTATCCAAAGAATTGAAAATCAGGGCTCATACAGATACCTTTGCTTGGAGAAGAGTGACAGTACAAGTTATGAGGAGACACACTATCGAGGCCGACACAGTTCACATGAATAAAGGTGATCAAGGGTACCATGATAGAGATTCCTTTCGAGATTCAAGAGAAGAAGCCAGGTGGTAGTGTCATAGACCTTTAATCTCAGCACTCAGGAGGCAGAAGCAGGCAGATCGCTGAGTTCAAGGCCACCCTGGTCTACAGAGCAAGTTCCAAGACAGCCCACGCTACAGAGAAAAAACCCTGTCTTAAAAAGTGGGGAGAAGGGGGATTCTGATTACTAGGGACATAGTGAGGGTGTTTCTCTATTTTGTCTGATAAGGCTTGAATTACATAAGGCTTTGATCACTGTGCAGGTCCCTTTCCTTATAGGCATGCTCAATTAATCATAAGATTGCCAATAGGGATTTTCTCTAGCAATTTACTTGAGGACACAATTTTGTCTTTTTGCACTTACCCTGAACCAGTTCAGAGCAGATCAATGTATTTGTTGGCTACACTAGAAATATACTTGAACAGAAGCTGCATAAGATTGATTACTATAGAGGATTAAACAACTTACTCTATTATTCAGAGAGTGGTATATAAAGCCTGATGCAAGTAGGTGCTCAGGACTCCTGAGGTTACTAGATGCACAGTTTCTGTGTGATTATTTTGGGTCTAAGCTAGCTGGGCGGCCGGGAACCAACAAGCGGCCTTCTCCAACAGATGTGTATGTATGCTCATGCACATAAAGGAGCTAGGATACTGGGTACTTTATTATAATGGCTTTTTTAAAACCAAATGGGTTCCCAGATTACTAAACCATTGCCTATGCTTGCCTGCCACAGGGAGACTGACAACTACTCTGTAATTGAGCCTGTTACAGGCATGGTGATGGGGGGGGGGGTGAATGAGGACCATGTAAGCCCAGCAAGATGCATAATCCAAGCTGGAGAAATGGACTCAGAGAGAATTACATAGGCTGAGGACAGAGAATGAGAAGTTAACAGTAGAAGAGAGTCCCAGGCATGAGTGATAACAAGTGCAGGGCCTGGGGCAGAGAGTACTTCAAAAGGTAAAGAAAAAAAAACAAGGAGAAAGCAAGTGCCCTGGATTAGTCAGAGATACTGGGGAAGTTACACAACCCAGCTAGCAATGGAGTCTGGTGTTCTGAGAGGAAGGGGTGGCTGCTGTGGTTTAAATGTGAAGAGCTCAAACGCTGGACTACCGTTTGTGCCCATTGGACTAAACAGTAAGAAGTAAGGTAGGAGCGGCGGTCCAGAGAGAGTTGGCCTTCACTAATGGTTTTCACCCAATCCACAAATAACAGCTGTGGAAGCCAATTCATGGCTCTTTCTTGCATTGCGTTGTACAGGCAAAAGAGTCATCAACAAGTGTAACCTCTCCACCTTGGACCATAAGTGTGAACCAAGATAATTCTCTTTATAGTTTACCAATCTGTGGTGCTGTAATTTACAAAGAGAATGGATTAAGACTGAAACAAACATCACTACTAACTAGGTCTGCCCATGAGCTTCTTGACACTAGAAAGAGCTTTGGAAAACTGTTAGTGAATAAATAGATTAGATGTACAGCTCAGAGCGATTAAAGACACAACAGACATGAATGTTAGGATCTAAGGAAAGTGCCCCCCCCCGCCCCCGTGAAAGCCAGGGTTGGCTCCTGCTTATGTCCCCTCTCTCTTGCATTTCAAACTACTCTTGGGCTGCTGGGAGTTTTTTTTTTTTATCTGCCTACGGATTTTCTGTAACATTTTGTATCTTTAACAATCTCATGATTTCTCATCATACCGCAGCTGCCGCCCCACCCCTATGGCCCTTAGGAGTCAAGCATCGCTGTTGGCTGCTGGCTTCTCTATTTCTATCTTCATTGTTCTCATTCATTAAGGAAACATGAAACAGCACATAATATTTGTACACAAAAAAATAGATGGAAAGTGTGGGATATGGCAGTACTTGATGGTAAACACAGCCACCCACAAGCGTTACACCCACGTCTAGTATTACATTACCATTTTGACTGACTCTTGAACAGTATTTCATTTCCAACCCCTACCTCCACTCATTGAAAGAATAATAGCTTTAGTTTTGTTTATTCTCCTTTCTCTTTTATAGATAATTTTGTCACAAGTATTTACATCTATAAGCAATATGTTTTTTAGTTTTGCTTGGCTTTTAGTATTTTATAAAAATGGAAACTTGATCACACAGAATCAAAGCTGGAATCTCCAATAGCAAAAGTTACAAACATTTAGATAAAAAAGTAAGGTAGGCCATTTAGGTCTGCCAGTTAGGAAAGGCTATTTTAGATAACTAGGAAGAAGAACTTGGGATTTAAAGAAAAATCAAAGCCTCCTTCCATCCAGACATCACCCTGCCTAGCAATGGGCTCTCAACCTTGAGTTCATCAGGGACAGGAGCAGGATAGAACGTCTTTATAAGAAGAGAGTTCTCCAAGGGCTGGGGGGATGGGAGTTCTCTACTGTGTGCTGAGTGTCCCTGGAAGCAGGGGCTAAGATAAAGTTCAGCAAGCCCAGAATTTCAAAGGGGAGCATGAAGGAAGAAATCAGGAGCAAGAAAGGAAGCTGAGCTGGATCTCGATGGCGGCATGCCCAACGGTCAGTGTATGGAATTATGAAGCTGGGATGCCCTATCAAACACTCCACTCTGAGGCAGAAAGTCTAAGTCTCTTATCTGAAGGCCACTGGTCCTCAGAAGCCATTGATCTTGAGCAAGAAGCACCCCTTGGCCAAAGCAGTTTCTACAGGAACTGACATTTATGGGGCCAGTTGCTAGAAATGGACATTCTTGTCCCTAAGGAACAATCTGCCCAACAAGTCTATCCCTTAGATGTCTACTTGAGTCCAGAGAGATTAAATGGCAGTGGCCAAGAATGTGCACTGGATGAGGATGAGCGAGAACGAGAGAGAGAGAGAGAGAGAGAGAGAGAGAGAGAGAGAGAGAGAGAGAGGGAGGGAGAGAGAGAGAGAGAGAGGGAGGGAGGGAGGGAGGGAGGGAGGGAGGGAGAAAGGGAGAGGGAGAAAGGGAAAGAGGGAGAAAGAAAAAGAAAGAAAGGAAAGAAGGAAAGAAAGGAAGGAAGGAAGGAAGGAAGGAAGGAAGGAAGGAAGGAAGAAAGAAAGAAAGAAAGAAAGAAAGAAAGAAAGAAAGAAAGAAAGAAAGGAACTTTGAAAGTGCTTTGGTGTGGAGACAGCTTCAAGAAAGATGGACTCCAGGCCAGCAGTATAAAGTCAGAGCTACTGTGTATATCAGATCCTTCTCCAGCACCAGCTAGTTTCTCAGCATCCACCTGGCCTGTCTCTCTAGTTATAGATAAATTACCTAACTAAGAGATCTAGAATGTTCTTAGAGAATCAGCCGCACAGGAGAAACAATGTGGTCCCATCCACACACCCACAGGAAAAGTCTCCCTTGATAATACCCAGAATATTGCACTCAGAAAATCTAGATGGAAGCTACTTTCACTTCAATGTGAATAAAAAACATGGAATCACTTTGAAAAACACAACATTAATATTTTGAATTAAGCAGGGGAGAGTAGGCTGGGTCAAGGAGAGGAACCCTGTCTTTCTCGTACTTTGACTCCTTGATCTCTCAATCACAGGCAGCCTTGGGCCCCCACACTCCATGGAAGCAGGTTCTCAGTGGGCCGTCAGAGACGCTGGGTCACGGTGCAAACAGTACCAAGACCTCAGCCTTCTCAGAGCTTTACAAGGTTTTGAGATAAGAACGCTTTTCAGCAATATTTTTTAAGGAACAAAATGGAAGAAGAAGGGAGAACAGAGAGAGGACAGGCAAAGGAACAGAGCAGGGAAGAGAAACGAGGAGAAGAGGGGGAGTAGCGGAGAGAATGGGAGGCAAAGGGATGAGGAAAAACGGGGAGGAGAGGAAGTGGAAGGTTCCAGTGAAAACGTAAGAAACTGGCTGGGAGACAGGAACACTGCGAAATGGCACGGTAGAATGAAGTGGCCCATCACAGTCATTCTCTGCAGGGATTACACGCAGGACACAGCATTTCTACAGGATACCGGTGTGTATCTTATTTCAGCTGGGGAGGCCCACGTTCCTACCCTCATCACCTCATCCGGTCTGACAAGTCCTGCAATAAACATGCCTTGGCACTTGAGTGGACCAGAGGAGTCCCCGCGAGTCCCTGATACAGTATATGGAAATACTGATCAAACACATTTTATTTCCAGAACTAAAGCCAAGGGTGGGAGAGGAAAAGTGGCCGTCTAGAGACCCCCACATTTACATGGGAAGCCTGGATCTTAGGACTGTAGAGAAGGCTCAACGGTCAGATGTACCGTTGCAAAAGACCCTACACCATATTCCCCAGCACCCTTTGACTTGTTCACAGCCATTTGTAAATTCAGTTCCAGGAGAACAAATTCAATGCCATCTTCTAACCTCTCTGAGGACCTGCATAAGTGTATATACATTTACACACAAGCACATACACACACACAGAGGCACTCACACATGCACACACACACACACAAATAAGAATATAATATTTGAAAAGAAACCTGGCTCCCTACCATCCAATCACAGTTATCTTTCTGACCCGCTGACTAGTGGGGAGAAAGTCACATTTATTGTGTTGTGTTCTAGCTGTTGACTGAGAGTTGTTCTCAGAAATAACTGGAGAATTAAGCTTAAACTAAAATGATTTTCCCTTATGCATGGGAACACTATGAGTTTTCTTTGTTAGTGGGTACTTTCAACCTTTAACTAAGAAAAGACTACAAAGAAGAGAGATAAATTTGGGCAACAGAAAGCATGAGGATGTCTGCCTAGCACAAAGTCTGTGTGCTCTTTAAGGAACTGTCACGCTCCCTCTGTGAGGGCAAGTGACTGACCTGTGGTGAAGGGAGGAAGAAGGGGAAACTTGGAGGTGATAGCAGAACCTCAGCAATAGAAGCACAGAGCAGACCCCAAATGTGATGGATCTTGGATAGAAACCTGCTTGCCAGTGCAAAAAGTCCTCCTATGTCCAACACCCTCCCCGCCCTCCCCAGAGCCCGTAAAGAACAGTGAGAAAGGGCACAGAGGAACAACACTGATGAAAGAAATAGAGGCTGGGTTCACAATCGAGCCAAACGCAGAAGGTTGAACCCCACAGAGGGAGAGATGGGGCTGGGGAGTCAGTGTTACTGAGAGCTGCTCTAGAGTGATGTTGAAGGCAAGGGCTACTGGGAGGCAGATGTGTTCTGTGTACTAGACTTGAGAAATGACTGAAGTTCTTTCCTCAAAAAATAAGTCACTTGCCTGACTATTTAGGTAAAAGACTTGCTAGGCCCTCTGTTGAGAGGCACATGCACATGCTACATGCATGCTACATGTAAATCCCTCCCACAGTTTCACTTTCTTCCAAGTGGTCTGGTAACCTGCCCACAGGGCCCGAGGCCTTCGCCCAGCTTTACTGTGTTTCGTCAGTATTGCCAAGGCCCTGCACCTTCCCAGCTTTAGGATCAGATACCAAGACCAGTCAGGAATAGGGCTGAGAGGACAGGCCCATTCCTCTTTCACAACTGAATCGCTGAGATCTCAAACCTTAAAGGACTTTTACAGCTAAAAATTCACGCTTACCCCTGCAATGTCTGCACTACAGTTCGAGTTTGAGTTTTGATTCCAAGCAGTCCTGAAATACCTTAAATCACTACATCATTCTCCACCTTTCCTGTCACCTTGCTGAACGCATAACAACCTAACTTGGATGCTTCATGTGGAAGCTCTTATTCACTTCCCTCTTCACCTTCCGGTAGGCTTGGTTCATCAGTTGACCAAGCCTGTCCATGTTCAGTACCCTAGACCTCATCTTTTCAGAAGCCAGTGTTTAGACTGACCCACCCTCCAGGGTAATGATAAACATGAACATCGGTTTTCAAGAGCAGTCTCTTCCTCAGCACCTTTGCCATAACAAATCAGCAGTTGGAACCCAGGGTAGATGAGGTTTGAAGCTGTATGGTGTGGGTTCCATTGATTCCAGAATGCTTTGCTTGGCCTGGTTCCGCCTCCCTCCCTCCCTCCCTCCCTCCCTCCCTCTCTCTCTCCCTCCCTCTCTACCCCTCTCTCTGTTCTCCTCTCCTCTCCATCCCTCTCTCCCCCTCCCTATTCTCTTATGTTTTAGAGACAGGGACTTACTATATAACCCAGGGTAGTCTTGAACACTTGATCCTCTAGCCTCAGCTCTCACTCTGGGAGGGCTGAGATTACAGGCTTAGCTCAGCTTGGTCTTTTCTCAGCAGCAATACTTACAACCCTTCTTCAGAGCATCTGCCCAAACTAAAGAAAGTAAGTCCAAAGATATTTTGAAATTCAGATGTTCGAATTGTGTGTGTTCTGTGGCCTGTCTACAGGGTTTTGTCTTCAGCACTCCTTAGTTAGCAGAGTTATTAGAATCCAGCCAGAAATATACAGGTTGACGTCAGCCCGAAGAGCTGTTGCAAGGGTAGCCCTGGCCCTCTCCCACCAAGCGTAGCAACATTCTAGAGTAATGGTGCTGCTGCACCCTGTCATCCTTTGTGGATTTTTTAGAAAAAAAAAATCTGAAACATCTCTCAGGGTGTACATTTTCAGTAGAAAGGCTAAAGCTAAACTATGTGTATAAACACAATCAAAATTTTGAAATCAGGAAGCTGGGCTGATTTAAGCACACAAGGACATGATTATTATTCCTAAGGGTGGGTGTGAAGAGGTGTTTCTGCGCTTTGTGGCTGAAGGGTGTGTCTGTCCAGCAGCTTTGCAGCTTAGCACTATTGAACAACAGGACAGCTAGTTTCTTCACACTAGAGAAACGCAAGGACAATACCCTTAATGACAGGAAAGGAAATGACCTGAGGTTAGCTGTGAAGAACAATAGACAAGGCATAGAGACATCAGAAACCACTTTCAAACTTCTGTCATTGCTAAAAGAGAATCCTCTTATGAAGTGGGAAATTTCTCACTGGGAAATAATGGAAGCTAAAACACTAGAGCTTGGTCATATCATACAACTCTTTTTTGGTTTTGTTTTATTTTTTCTTTTCTCTATCTAATTAGCCCTTTCTCAGCATTTCTAGGCCAGTAAACCACAGATCTACTGTGGCATGATATGGTACAATTCATGTAAAGGAATAGATAGAAATATTTTAGGCTTCCAGGATCATTTGTCTCAGCAGCAAGCACTCAGAATCTACCATCTAAGTAGAAATGAATCAAATGAATGAACTTGGCTGTATTCTGATAAAACTTCATTTACTAAGGCAAGAAATGGAATTTGTACAAATTGGTTTGGATTTGAAATATCTACTCAAACGACTCCTATCATAAAGGACTAGTCCGGGCTGATGGCCCGTTAAGAAGTGACCAAATCATGAGGGTGCTAGCTAGGCAGATCAATTGTTGAGTTCAGTAACTGAACGCCCTCTAGAAGGTAGGGCCTACTTGAAGGTCACCAAGAGCCTGTTTTTAAGGGTCTACTCTTTCCCCAGACCCTTCTCACTCTGCTTCTTGGCCCCAGAAGGTGACCAACATTAGTCACCACACACTCTTAATATAGGGGTCTAAGATGGAATGAATTAAGAACTTAGAAACTGTAGCACAAAATATTCCTTGCACCTTAAAATTGTTTCCTCGGGTGTTGTGTCCCAGTGATAGAGACGTTGATTTACACAGCCTCTACTTTAGGCTATACATGTTAGGAATGAAGGAAACTGCCTTCCTAAGGTAGCAGGAAGCATTCACTGAAGGCACTTAATGAATATTCATGAATGATTTCAAAATACATTCACTTTGTATAGCCTTGGCTAAGCCATCACATCTTTTAAAGTCTATGCCCATCTTGCTTGTTTCTGGGCTATCTCATGACAACATGAGCCAAAAAAAAAATTGGCAGCATGTGCTGAGTTCTGAAAACATGCCACATGAAGACAACCCCTAAGGACACTCATGTGTGTGCTCCCATTTAGTTTTCAGAACCTGTGTTGTCTCCTGTCAGACGAGGAAAGCAAACTCTTAGCACTTTTTTTTAATTTATTTATTTCTTTATTAATAAATTAAAGATTTCTGTCTCTTCCCCACCGCCGCCTCCCCTTTCCCTCCCCCTCCCTCATCAGCCAAAGGAGCAATCCAAACCGCCTAGGCTCCCACAAAACCAATAGGTGAAGTAGGATCAAAAACCCATTGCCATTGCTTTGGGGTCTCAGTAGTCCTCATTGTCCGCTATGTTCAGCGAGACCGGTTTTAACCCAGGCTTTTTCAGACCCAGGCCAGCTGGCCTTGGTGAGTTCCTGATAGAACATCCCCATTGTCTCAGTGTATGGGTGCACCCCTCGCGGTCCTGAGTTCCTTGCTTGTGCTCTCTCTCCTTCTGCTCCTGATTTGGACCTTGAGATTTCAGTCCGGTGCTCCAATGTGGGTCTCTGTCTCTGTCTCCTTTCATCGCCTGATGAAGTTTAATATTCAGGAGGATGCCTATATGATTTTCTTTGGGTTCTCCTTCTTATTTAGCTTCTCTAAGAACCCGAATTATAGGTTCAATGTCCTTTATTTATGGCTAGAAACCAAATATGAGTGAGAACATCCCATGTTCCTCTTTTTGGGTCTGGCTTACCTCACTCAGGATGGTGTTTTCTATTTCCATCCATTTGCCTGCAAACTTCAAGAAGTCCTTGTTTTTTACTGCTGAGTAGTACTCTAATATGTATATATTCCATACTTTCTTCATCCATTCTTCAATTGAAGGGCATCTAGGTTGTTTCCAGGTTCTGGCTATTACAAACAATGCTGCTATAAACATAGTAGAGCATATACTTTTGTTGTGTGATAAGGCCTCTCTTGGGTATATTCCCAAGAGTGGTATTGCTGGGTCCATGGGTAGGTTGATCCCAAATTTCCTGAGAAACCTCCACACTGCTTTCCAGAGTGGTTGCACAAGTTTGCATTCCCACCAGCAATGGATGAGTGTACCCCTTTCTCCACAACCTCTCCAGCAAAGGCTATCATTGGTGTTTTTGATTTTCGCCATTCTGACAGGTGTAAGATGGTATCTTAAAGTTGTCTTGATTTGCATTTCCCTGATCGCTAAGGAAGTTGAGCATGACCTTAGGTGTCTTTTGGCCATTTGAACTTCTTCTGTTGAGAGATCTCTGTTCAACTCAGTGCCCCATTTTATAATTGGGTTGATTAGCCTTTTACGGTCTAGTTTCTTGAGTTCTTTATATATTTTGGAGATCAGACCTTTGTCAGTTGTGGGGTTGGTGAAGATCTTCTCCCAGTCAGTGGGTTGCCTTTCTGTCTTAGCAACAGTGTCCTTTGCTTTACAGAAGCTTCTCAGTCTCAGGAGGTCCCATTTATTCAATGAGGCCCTTACTGTCTGTGCTGCTGGGGTTATACGTAGGAAGTGGTCTCCTGTGCCCACGTGTTGTAGAGTACTTCCCACTTTCTCTTCAATCAGGTTCAGTGTGTTTGGACTGATATTGAGGTCTTTCACCCACTTGGACTTGAGTTTTGTGCATGGTGATAGATATGGGTCTATTTTCATTCTTCTACAGATTGACATCCAGTTTTGCCAGCACAATTTGTTGAAGATGCTCTCTTTTTTCCATTGTATACTTTTAGCTCCTTTATCGAAAATCAGGTGTTCATATGTTTGTGGGTTAAAGTCAGGGTCTTCTATTCGATTCCATTGGTCGACTTCTCTGTTTTTATGCCAATACCAAGCTGTTTTCAATACTGTAGCTCTGTAATAGAGTTTGAAGTCAGGGATGGTAATGCCTCCAGACGTTCCTTTATTGTATAAGATTGTTTTGGCTATCCTGGGTTTTTTGTTTTTCCATATAAAGTTGATTATTGTCTTCTCCAGATCTGTGAAGAATTTTGATGGGATTTTGATGGGGATTGCATTGAATCTATAGATTGCTTTTGGTAGAATTGCCATTTTTACTATGTTGATCCTCCCAATCCAAGAGCAAGGGAGGTCCTTCCATTTTCTGGTGTCCTCCTCTATTTCTTTCTTCAAAGACTTGAAGTTCTTGTCAAATAGATCTTTCACTTCCTTGGTCAGGGTTACCCCAAGATATTTTATGCTCTTTGTGGCTATCGTGAAAGGTGATGCTTCTGTGATTTCCCTCTCTGTTTCCTTATCCTTAGTGTATAGGAAGGCAACTGATTTTTTGGAGTTGATCTTGTATCCAGCCACGCTACTAAAGGTGTTTATCAGCTGTAGGAGTTCTTTGGTAGAATTTTTGGGGTCGCTTATGTATACTATCATATCATCTGCAAATAACGAAAGCTTAACTTCTTCCTTTCCAATACGAATCCCCTTGATCCCCTTATGTTGTCTTATTGCTATTGCTAGAACTTCAAGCACTATATTGAAGAGGTATGGAGAGAGTGGACATCCTTGTCTTGTTCCTGATTTTAGTGGGATGGCTTTGAGTTTTTCTCCGTTTAATTTAATGTTAGCTGTCGGCTTGCTGTAAATAGCTTTTATTATATTTAGGTATGACCCTTGTATCCCTAGTCTCTCCAATACCTTTATCATAATGGGTGTTGAATTTTGTCAAATGCTTTTTCAGCGTCTAATGAAATGATCCTATGGTTTTTTTCTTTCAGTTTATTTATATGGTGGATTACATTGATAGATTTTCGTATGTTGAACCAGCCCTGCATCTCTGGGATGAAGCCTACTTGATCATAATGGATAATTTTTCTAATGTGTTCTTGAATTCTTGCCTTGGCGCTTGCCCATTTCCTCCTATCGAAGCTATCTAATGGGTCTCTTATAACCGGGTTAGTTTTCCCTGTTGGCCAGGGGCTCCTCCTACAAAATGCTGTTGCTCTGTTTCCTAGCTCCTGCCAGGGGCCCAGTTCCCTCTAGCCCTTCAGAAGGGTCTTCAGGAACAGTACCTGGCTCCTTCCTTGATAAGGATCTCATCAACCAAAAGCCTACCGCTTTGCTTTAATTGTAGTGGAGCGATCTGCTCTCGGTGTTGTGTGCCGGTCCCCGCTGTCTACTGCCTCCTGCACCTCCCTGGTGCTCTCTGGTGCTCTCTGGTGCTCCCTGGGCCTTAGCTGTCCAAGTGCTCTGCTGCCCCACCTGGGCCTGCACCTGTGGTCTCCCGCCCTCCTGGGCCTGCACTGCTGGTGCTCTGCTGTCCTGCCTGGGCCTGCGCAGGTGGTCTGCCACCCCGCCTGGGCCTGTGCTGCCTGGGCCTGCCCTCTTAGCACTTTAAATGGCGTTGGTCCCATATGAACTGGAAGAAATACTCTCCAAACTCCAGAGCCCGCATTGTCACTGCACATGCTTTACAGTCTTGAGCTTGGACTTGAACACGGTTGACACAGCTTGTTTGTTCTTTAAATAAATCATGGTTGTTTCTGTGAACAATACATTATCTGTATGTTGCTGTGTGTGCAGTCCTCTTGCTCTTGTGCGGTGGTTGTTCAAACACTATGATTGTAGAAAAGGGTAAGCAGGCTAATTGATGGAAAGCCCATTAGGTGGTCAATAAACACTGATGAACTAATGCCTAAGAAAAGGAAGTCAATTTGCTGGGAAAATACTCAGTAGTCCAGAGAACTGAAGAATGGCTGAAAAAGTCCTTGATATAGAAGAACCCACAAAAGGTTGGTAATGAAAGGATTGCTCCATAACACCCTGCCTCTAAGTATCTCAGCTCATGTTCCAAATTTCCTGGAAAGAGAGTCTCTCTCTCCAGCTGCATCAGGCATTTCCATCCTTATACAAACCAGTGATGGCCAACAACAAAGCTGCTGGTGATGTTACACCACAGACGGGGTGTGAGCCGGAAAGCAGACAGCCACAGGAGTGAAGCTCTCCTAAGTGGCTTGCCAAATTTATGCACCATGTTCTGTCTCCAACTGACCTTGTAATGACATTTTGGATTGAAAATAAAAACATTAGACATTTACTGTCTCTTTGAAATCTCTGACAACACCCCGCCAGATACAAATGTATTATTGAGAGTTCCAAAGCCCCTAACTCCACAGCGGGTGGAATTTGGTCAGCATTTGGTCTAGAGCTGTCATTTTGAGGCCAACCCTTACGTTCCTGTGGGTTAGGGTTTTGGAGGTGCCTGCACTAGCACATTGCTTGTAATCCACTCATTCCTCCATCCACCTGAGAATAGCTCCATTGCTCTAAGTTCTTGGAAACATGGTCTTCAAAGGAATGAAATTTACTCATGAACAAAGCCAGGGCAAAAATAAATAAATAAATAAATAAATAAATAAATAAATAAAAATACTTCTTAGCCTCTAAGTAAGAAATCACAGCTGTATTAATCGTAGAAAAACATAAATTTTCCACAGAACTCTAGACCAGCCTAGAAACTGAGAGTCCCTGTCCTACCTCCAGACTCCACGGGTGGCCCTAAGAGGACAGCACTGAGCCTGGGAGCTCTCATTGCTCACACTCATGATGCACTGAGCCTGGGAGCTCTCATTGCTCACACTCATAATGCACTGAGCCTGGGAGCTCTCATTGCTCACACTCATGACACAGTGAAGACTGGGAGCTCTCATTGCTCACACTCATGATGCACTGAGACTGGGAGCTCTCATTGCTCACACTCATGAAGCAATGAAGCTACTAAGACCTTTCACAGAGGCCGCCTAAGACCATCAGAAAACAGATATTACATTACAACTCATAACACAAAATCACAATTATGAAGTAGCGGCCAATATAACCTTATGGTTGGGGTCACCACAACATGAGGAAGTGTATTAAAGGGTCGCAGCACTGGGAAGCTTAAGAACCGCACTAAGAGGAGCTAGAAGTCAGTTCTCTGCTTTAGTAACAAAGAAACAAGGTGCTTAAGGATGAGAGTAAGAAAAGTCGTACTGCCTCGTATGTCATTACTAGCTAAGATGACACAGAAATGATTGAGAAGATGCCAGATTGGATTTTTGGTATCTCTCCCAAAGTCAGATTTTCGTTAAAACGGTGTGGGGTTCCAACGTGGTCTCCCTCCCTCTCTTGGCTGCTTGACTCTCGTTTTGCTTTCTTTCAAATTGGTGTTCCCTTTGCACATTCCACTTCCGCCAGGCTTGGGAGGGGAGCTCTGGTAAATCTGCAAGATGGTTGATTGCCTTGTTTTTGCTGATTAGGATGAAGCTCCAATAAAGCACGCAGCCGCGTTGCCACGCTGCTCAGCTAAGCCCTGGAATCCTTAGAGAGGCTGCTCGCCACTAAACAACACATCATAAAGTTTGCTTCGTGAAAGTAGATTTATTTCTTTATTTGGACGCACACACAGCCATAAAAGTTTATCTTCTGATCAAAAGAAGAAAATAAGCAAAGTAACAAGGGGCTTCACAGAACAAGATCTGTGAACCGAATTAACAAGATTCTGCTGTCCAGGCCAGCAAGAAATGGGAAGAAGTAAAAACACGATCTAGACGGAGGGGCCCCATGCTTCGGCTTTTCTTCTTTCTCCCTTCCTTTTCCTCCCTTCCTCTCCTCTTTCCCCTTCATTTCTTCTTTTCTTCCTTCCTTCCTTCCATCCTTCCTTCCTTTTACTTCAATTCATGATAAGCAAGCTTAAATGTGTGTTTAAAATCTTGAGGATTTATATTATTAACCAAACAAGAAGTTTTACAATCAGAGAACACTTGTCTGGCTTCCCCCTTGCCTCCTCCCTCCACTCCCCTCCCCCAGCCAGCACACACAATTTTTGTAGAATATTTTGTTGGCTATAATTAAACTATGTGTGTTAATTAGGATTAGATTTTAAATGCACTGCTTGGGAAGTTGAAAAATACAGGATCTGAATGAGCCCAAATTGAGATGACACTTGAATTTTCGCAGATGTTTCCATAATCCTAATTTCAAATTGATTGTACTTCCTGAACAGTGAGAAGCCATTTTCAGTTATTTATTCAGACGTGTGCATCACTTCTCCCTCTGCCAGTGGGCAGAAAATATCTACCACTTTCAATAACTTCTTCAAATAGATAGTTCCCAGGCAGGCTTTAATTGAAGGGAAGAGGGGATAAGTAAGTCCCACCTGCTCCCAGGGTCAACCCCCAGGGCCATATTTAGACCCAAACAGAAATGGAAACTCCAGCAATTTCCCTCTTGCCTACCCCTTTGTGCTAGGTTCAGCTGGTTTTGGAACTAATGTTGTTCGACAGGCCAGGGAGAAGTGCAGAGACAAAAAAGAATTCCCTACATTTTTGACAAACAGTAGCCATAAGTGACACTCAGTTCAGTCACAAAGATGTGCAGTGGCCTACACCACAGAAGTCCTGGGTTTGGACCCAGCAACAGGGCCACCTGTTAAACACATTCCAAATAAATGGCCTGTAAAAAGGGGAAGTTCCTGCCAAATGTGAGATGGTCAGCTCAGCTGAAGTACAGCAGCCCACTCTGTGCCTGAAAGACAACAGCGTCCCGTCTCATCTATGGAGGGGGAGGAGTCTCTTGTAGTTTCACTCTGGGTTTCTATTTTATGTGCAACCCTGAATCCAGAGCATTTTAGCAATTCTTCTTGGAAACAGCCCCATTCCCTCCCAAGTCTTCTGTTTGATTGTAATTCCTTGCAGCTTTCCCATGAGGGCGGGGGGTGGGCTGCTGAATTAGAGGCATCATGTCTTCCTCCACCTGTAACGATTTCCCACTCAACTGCAAGACAATGGCCATGATTGATCTAATGAGGGACTGGAAAAGCCAGCTGATTGCTATAAATAGTTGAAAGCAAAAACTTGTGCTTGGCTTCCCAAAGAATTTCTCATCAACTCTGGTACCCTAACTTAAGTAGGTGAGCATCGTTGTGTGGCAAATGAGGTGAAACACAGAAGCTTTTCTTGGTGGGAGTTTGCACACAGGCAAGACAGAAGTCAAGCAGTGGGAGATGGCTGATGTAATATTCAGGCTTTGTAACAACAATCCAGGGCCATTCTATATGTGCTATGAAGGCAGAAATCTCTTTGTTTGTTTTTTTTTAAAGCAGTTTAAAAATGCGAGTATAGTCAGGCGATGGTGGCACACGCCTTTAATCCCAGCACTCGGGAGGCAGAGGCAGGCAGATCTCTGTGAGTTCGAGACCAGCCTGGTCTACAGAGCTAGTGCCAGGACAGGCTCCAAAGCCACAGAGAAACCCTGTTTCAAAAAACCAAAAAAAAAAAATGCGAGTATACAGAAGAATGGAATGTTGGGGATTTTTAATAGTGTTTTAAAATAGTAGGTAAAGTCTAGTGGAAAGAGCTTAGCAGAAAGAGCTTTTGTGTCTTCATTTGTTATTAAAAGAATATGAATAAGAAGGGGAAGAAGGGGAAGAAGGGGAAGAAGAAGAAGAAGAAGAAGAAGAAGAAGAAGAAGAAGAAGAAGAAGAAGAAGAAGAAGAAGAAGAAGAAGAAGAAGAAGAAGAAGCTTGCCTCCTCATCCAGCCAGCACCCTGGCAGTTACGAGAGGATTTAGTTTATCAGTTTGCCCTAAGCTGGCACTATTACAGGCTTTCCATGGGAATCATAGTGACTCCTTTAATATTGCCGCATAGGGGAGATCACATGCTTAAGGCTACCAACTAGTAGGTGCCAAAATCAGATTTCTGATTGGATCAATGTTGGGTCTTGAAACTACATTTTCTCCCGTGACAAGGGAAAAAAAGGCTGTGTGGCAGGCCTATCATCCAAATCCAGTCTAAGCCTATCTCTGTAGACCACCTGAAAGACAGTGTTTGTGTCTGTGTGAACACATGTCTGGGTGTCTGATCACCAGTTCACCTGAACTCCAATCATACCATGCAGTCTCAGGTCTTGGCATTGATAGTTGACTTCTAAGTTCAAATACTTTTGCTATGGATTCTTTCTTAATGTAATACCACGGTCTCAAAAATACAGATGTTGCCACATATGTACAACCACTGATGTAAATGAAAATTGTCCCTGCCTATCACTGGGAAGGAAGGAGGAGGGAGGGAGGGAAGGAGAAAGACTTGTCATCAAGATGGGAGTCCACAATTCCTGGCACATGTTCTTTTGAAATTGGATGCCTCACTAGTTCTATTTAATCACTTTTAATTTATTAATTTTTATTTTATGTGCATTGGTGTTTTGCCTGCCTGAATGTATGTCTGTTTGAGGGTGTCAGATCCCCTGAAACTGGAGCTACAGTCACCTATGAACTGCCATGTGGGTGCTGGGAATTGAACCCGGGTTCTCTGGAAGAGCAGCCAGGGCTTTTAACCCACTGACGCATCTCTCCAGCCCCATAATGATTTATTTATTGTTGTTTTATGTAATTTATTCATCAAATGCATACTTGTTAGAAGACTTTTTTTTACTAATTCCTTTCTTCTTTTTTATTGAAAGTAGTTTTTTATTCTATTGAAAAATATTTTCCATGCAATATATTCTGATTATGGTTTTCCCTTCCCAGTTCCCAGATCCTCCCCCACCCACCCAAATCCACACCCTTTATTTTTTTCTCCTTAGAAAACAAACATCTAAAAGTAATAAAAAAGGGGACAATTTTTAATAAATGGAGACTCCACAAGGATAAGAATGAACTTGTTTAGTCCACTGAGTGGCAGGCATTCTGTTGGCATTAGAGACCATTTGTTCCTCCTAACTTTAGACCCTTCAGCAACATCCCTGGTGCTACTACTTGTAATATTTTACTAATTCAGAGATTTGAGAGTGTAAGGAGCTAGGATGATCCATCCATCCATTCATATAATAAATGCAGATGAGCAAACACTGCATGGCAAGACCCATTCATTGATGACCCAGAAGTTCAGCTAAGATTGAATAGCATCTTAACCTCAAACACCCAAACACCCCTGAGCATGAGGGACTAATTATTAAAACCTCAAGAATTTTTAAAACAAGAGGTTGACATTAACCAGATGTATTTATAGCAAAGAAATTATGATGATGGGTTTGAACTGTCAAGTTCACACTGTCCAGACCCTCCTGGGAAGAGACTCTCAGTGAGTGACTGTCTAGATCAAGTTAGCTTGTGCACCTATCTCTGGAGAGTTATCTTGTGTGTGTTAGTTGACGTAGGCAGACCCAGAACACTGTGGGCAGCCCTAGTCCCTGGGCTTCAGTCCTAGAATGTATAAGCATGGAGAAGCTGAGCTGAGTAGCAAGCATGGACACACTCATTTTTGCTCTGCTCTGGACTGTATGTAACTAGCTATTGTGAGTTCCTGCCCTGACTTTCCTTCCACATGCACTGTAACTGGGTGCACGTAAACTAAAATGAATCATTCCCTGATAATCTGCTTTTTGCTGGGGAATTTTCATCAAAGCAACGAAAATGAAAGCAAACGTAAGTCATCTTAAAATACAAATTAAAATTTCTTTTCTTTTTCTTAAAAGCCATTTTATAGTGCACCATTCCAAGTATGCAGTGGTGAAATCTATAACAAAGCTTCTAAGGTTCTAACCTGAGCCATCCTACCTCCAAAAGCACTGGTAGGTTTGTCATACTCTGGCGGATGATCCCATCCTTGCATGTGTTCACAGCCCTAGCGCAATCCAGGAAGAGGAGGAGGAAAGAGAAGGAACAGAAATTAAGTAGGGAGGAGAAGCTGAGCATGTGGCAGGGATCCGGAGGTAGTCAGAAGAGGAAATGGTAAGTCACTGTGATTACATTTCATTGTGTACATGTATGAAATTCTCCAAGAACATATATATATATATATATATATATATATATATATATATATATATGCATCCAGTACACACACACATATATATGCCTAGAGTCAGAGCCACTTCTACTATGTACTAAATAAGAAAGTGCGCGTGAAAGACAAACCTTCCACTTCTTTCCATTTTGGTGGACTATGTAAAAGATCTTACGTTTAAAAACCTTTTAATTGTTTAATTGTTGTAGGGAACAACTGAACTGACTGTGGGAGACAATGTATTTCCTGTTCTGCCAACCCTTGGGTTCGTGTGAATCCAAGAGAAGGTCATCCAGCTGTTGCTATTCTCCGTCTCAGGATTTTCAGGACTCCTAGAGTGTTAGTGTAGCTCAGTGGCCTTGCCTTGTTGCCTGCCCATATCAGCTGGCACAGAGCTAGGCTTTGCCATGCTTCTTCAAAAGCAGTACTTTGAGTAGCTGAAAATGTTTAAAATGACAAAGCTACCTAAGTTGTCATTCTCTGTTATTCTTTTCGGTATCTTTCATGTATGTGTGTGTGGCTTGTGTGGACAGATCAGACCAGCACCTTTTCTAGAGTTATGTGTCCATGGCCACTGAGAAATACAAGCATTGCTGCTCAGAGCTGCTCAGCTAGTGGAAGGAAGCAGCTTTCGGAGAAGGAGCATTAGGAAGGGAATAGAGACGAAGACCATGCAGGTTCCCTCCTTTTGGAGCTCGAGTAACCACAGAAGAGGGGAGGTGCTGTGGGAAGTTTTATTCTTTTGGCTTTTAGAGGGGCCCACCACCCAATTCCCAAATAAATCACTCATGGAAGTTTATTCTTAGTTATGAATGCCTGGCCTTGGCTTCTTTCTTGCCAACTTTTATTAACTTGAAATAATCCCAACTACCTTTTGCCCCATGGGGTTTTATCTTTCTCTATTTCTGTTTTCTTCTCTTTCCTTTCCTCTCCGTGGCTTGCTGTGTAGCTGGTGGTTAGCCCCCGAAGTCCTCATCTCCTTCTTCTGTTATTGTGAGTCTTCTGTTTTTTTTCTCTGCCTGCTATCCCCGCCTATTTTTTGTTCCTGCCTAGCTATTGGCCATTCAACTCTTTATTAGGACCATCTGGTGTTTTAGACAGGCACAGTAATACAGCTTCACAGAGTTAAACAAATGCAATGTAAACAAAACACCTAAAAATAATATTCCGCATCAGGGAGGAGAATTATAGGAGCCAGAGGGTTGAGGACAATGGGAGAAGTGGACATCATGGACATCAGCTAAGTGGAACTTAGAGGAGCTCACAGAGACTGAACTGGCAATCACAGAGACCATGTGGTCTGATGTAAGGCCTCTGCATACAGGTAGGATTGTTTAGTTTGGGACTTTCGTGGAACTCCTAACAGGGGGAGTGGGATTGCCTCTGACTCTTTCATCTGCTCTTGGGATCCATTTCCTCCTATTCAGCCTTGATATGCAGGTTTATTCTCAGCCTTACTGTATCTTGCTTTGATTTGTTCAGTGAATGTCCCTGGGAGGCCTGCTCTTTAATGAAGGGAAAGGGAGGAGGAGTGGATCTGAGGGAAAGGGAAGGTAGGGTGGGTGGGAGGATTGGGAGGGGAAATTGTGGTGAAAAAGTACTGAAAACAAAAAATGAAAAATAAAAAGAAGTGGATAGACATTGGCTAAAGAGGTCCCATAGAGCCCCAAGCATCATAGGATATTACCAAGGCTATGGTTACTCTCAGTAACCCAATGATATGTCCCTATTGCTAGAAGTTTCACCCTTATGACTAATGTTCATAGTACTGGAATACTTTGTGAGCTAGTGAAAGAGAGAAGCGTTTATCACTATCACCCAGCTATAAACCCTTCAGTCTACAACCAGAAACTTACTTGGATTTAAGGTCCACTTCATGAAATGTAACCCATACCTGACACAACTGAAGTTGCCAAGAATCTGATACTAGATTGGTCATAGGGGCTGGAGGAAAACCTATTGCTATTATTCTCCTAATGAACAAAACAATAAATGATATGTAATGACATATTGTTCGACCCAAGATCGAAAACTGTTCAAACATCATCAAAGAAGCTTTCTTTGGCAGAAGAGTCTAACTACCACCGAGACCACACCTGGACAACGTGCAGAGAGTGACGGGCTCTGCAGCGTTCAGCTCTCAACAGGACACCCTTTGCAAAGCCCTCTCTCAAGACTCAGGGATTATGCAGAAGAGCAGGGGAAAGGATTTAGAAGCAGAAGTAGTAGTTGACTCTTCTAGCATCTCCCAGACATAGCATGACTGATCCACATGTGAACTCTCAGAGGCTGTGACAGGTTGCAACAACTGCATAGGCTCAAACCAGACAAAATCCCAGCAGTGAGCAGGAAAGCTGCATGACATGAACTTTCACCTCTAACGGAGAAGCTATTTGAAACTGATATTTTCTGGGAAAGGCAAAATCAGGTTATATATCTGCACTCCAGAGCAGGCCTCATGCCCAAGAGTTGTGGAATAACACAAAGAAAACGCTATGGTTTGTTTGCTGTTTGTTTGAGAGCTATTGTTTCATTTTTTTTCTGTTTCAATATTTTTTTCTTACAGATTTTCTTCTTCTTTTAGTTTGTATAACTGTTTTGATTTGTATTTTGTTGTTTTCCTGGAAATTTTTTGAGAAAGGAATAGAACATGAAGTCTGGTGGATAAGAAGATGGGAAGTATTGGGGAACAGTAGGAAGAAGGGAAGAATAAGACTAAAAATGTTGTATAAAAAGTTAAATTAAAAACTTTAACTAACATTAACAGGGAGAGGAGTGTAGAGCATACAAGGATAAAAGAGACAATCGCCTCGTAAGATAGGACTTCTAGACACAGCTGGTAACATGTATGTTTAGGTTTGAAAACTGTGTGCAATTATTGCAAATTAGGATTCAATGTCACACAGTCTTTTAAGCAGCTGACATGCGATTTATAAACTGAAGGTTGGAAACCTTTTTCTCCCTTAATAGAAGTGGAAACGGGAGAATCACCAAAGACTTGTAGCTATCTAGCCTGGCGCATGCAGTACCGGCCAAGAGAGATCCTGTGCCCCATCATACACACACCACACACACACACACCACACACACCATGCACCACATACACAACACACCACACACACCACACACACACACACCAAACACACACATACCCTACACACACCACACAAACGCACACACATACCACACACACACCACACACACGGAGCTGTGTTGTTGAATGGTTAAGAGTAATTTTAGTCTTTAGATATATTATATAGATTATATATAGATATAATACTAGATAAGTCTCCAGGTTTGTTTTAATTAATTGGGTTAGAATAGAAAGTGATAGGTTTCTTTGTGTATCTGCATACATGTATACTTCATATTTGCATACTTTGTTCTCATTTATTTCCCTTCCCCGTGCCCTCCTCTGTGATGACAGAAAACTCTTACTACTATTACTAAAGTTATCCACAGATGAACAGAGCAGCCCCTTGAACTGCCCCAGCATTTCTCTACAGGGTGAGCACGGCAGACCTAGTGCCGCTGATTTCAATACTTGTCAGGTCAAGTACTCATTAGTTCAGTCAAACTATTTAAGAGTATTACTTCATATAAAATGTTCCATAACAGCTGTATATATTAAAGGGCATGGTTTACACCAAAATCATTACATGCCAATATTTAAGGAGTTTGGTAGGAAATCAAAATGTCAGCTAGTCTAGCCAGCTAGAATAAAACTTCTTTGTTTTCTTTACTGGGAACTGTTTCTACCCAGCTGTTGCCAAAAATTTAGGCTAAATAAATATGTAGTATATTCTATATGTTCTAGAATAAATTACTCTTAATATTGCAATAATCCAGTGTTCAATGGTCCATAAACTTCCTGCCCAGACTCTTAATGATATGAGTCATCCTAACATCCAAAAGAATTTGGGAGGGGGAAGCTTAGGAACTTTACTCAAAGTAGACTGAAAACGTAAATTCAGAAACATAGAAAGTAAATTTTGCCCCCATCTCTCCCAAAGCTGGGAAAGGAGCTGACCCTAGTGGATGGTGGATCAGCTGTCTACCATTGAGCTATGAAAGTCTAGAAATGATGACAGAGACTTAAGATAACTTCCAAAAGAAAGTGACATTTGAGGCTTTCTCTGTCCCTCTCTCTCTCTCTCTCTCTCTCTCTCTCTCTCTCTCTCTCTCTCTCTCCATTTGGAGGATATTTATTGCTGATACTTGGGGGGAAATTTTTTATTTATTTTATTTTTAACCTTATGATTGCCTCATGACAAACAATAGTAAGTTCATTGAACTTAAGTGAATGCTTACGAAATGCCTAGACTCCGTGGATGTTCTTGGGTCATCGCCTATGCCTTCCAGAAAAAAAAAATCTTCACAGAAACATAAAGGTGCTCTATAAGATGAAAAAAGGTCATATGTATGAGTTAGAGACATAAAGAGCAGGGGATTTGTCAACTTGGAAGTGAAACTTCTTTTACAAATTTGAATTTATCTCCATAGTGACTACTGACTGCAGAAAATAAGACTTAGAAAAGCATCCAAAGACAAAAAGAAAATAAAGTTCCCTAGATTATAATCACCATTACCAACATAGACATACAAAAACAAACATGAGGAGGAAAGTGCAGACCGGGCTGTGGACAAGCCTTGCCACGTGAATACGCTGTAAGAGGGGTTCTCAAAGTTCATCAGTCTCCAAGGGGAAGTTGATGCTGTCCTCAGTAGGATCAGAAGTGAGGCCAGTAGCTGGCCCACAGGGAAAAGACAAACGCAGATATAAGTATTCACCTGAGGTTTCAGAAGATGGTACTACTAGCAACACTCCTACAGTAACTATATTTAGACTGGTCATTGAAATGTATTTTTCCCAATTTTTATTGTGGTAAATGAATATAATATAAAATGTGACCATCTTAAGCATTCATAGTTTTTATAAATTTTTAGTTGGCATGCAAACAGTGAATTTCATTATGATATAATTACGCATGTTTAGCATAATTTACTCATATTTGACTGCCCCACAACCCCTTCCTTTCAAATAGTTGCCCTTCTGCCTTCATGTCATATTTTTTTTGTACTATCCCTGAGGCTTTGTTTTTCTTTCTTTTTTTATTCTTCAGAAAAACCATTCTGACAGGGATGAGATGTAACAGGTTATATTTTCTTGATAGTGAAGGATATTGAATATTTTATATATACTTATTACAAATGGTCATTTGTAATTCTTCTCTTTGAGAACTGTCTAATTCATTGAAAATTTATTGATTGGATGATTTGTTTATCTTGTCTTTGGATTTTTAGTTCTTTTTATATCTAGATAGTAATCTTTCCTCAGATGAACAGCTGGCAAAGCTTTTTCTCCTCGGTATCAGTTCTTTGTGCTTATGATATTTTTGCTGTGCAAATGCTTTTGAATTTTTCATTTCTTTATTTCTTGAACTGTTGGAGTGCTTTTCAGAATGCCACTTTCTATGATGCTATCGTAGGGTGTTCCCATGTTCCTACCAGATGCCACTCTGACGCTACCATGAGGCATTTCCCATGTTCCTGACAGCAGCTCCAAAGCTGCATGTCTTGAATTAAGACCTTTGATCAGCTTGGGTTGGTTTCTGTGTGGGCTGAGAAGCAGGAGTCTATTTCTGATCTCCTACCTGTGCAGAATAAGTTTTTAAATCACCATGTATCGAGTAGACAGTCTATCCTCTAAGATTTGCTCTGGGGACCTTAACTAAAAACAAAATGAGGGAGTGTGTGGTTCTTCAGCAGTAACATTGTACTTCAAGTTCTGGGGGAACAAAAAGGGCAATGGCAATAGTCTGTATTGTGTTGGGAATCTCTTGAACCATCCCCCAACAATTCCAAGGGATGGTCCTAAGTCTGGCACTGGAGATCTTGTTAATCTGGGGGTCTTAAGGGGAGCACTATGATCTCATGTAGTATAACCCCACATATACAAACCTGCATATATAGTATATTTAATTTTTAAAGGTTTATAAATATTTCCCTATGACTTTCTCAAACATCCTATTTATATCTTCTTCCTCCTTTTCCCTCTGTATTGCCCTCCATCCCTAACTGAAGTTCCCATTTCCTCATTCAAGCTGAAACTGACCTGGAAGCCTCCTCCCTAAGGACCAGCTCTCATAGTATCAGAAGGCACTATGCAAGCTGCCAAACAAGAAAGGTAATCAATCGTTCTACCCGGCTGCAAAGACCGTGAACCACAGCAATGACCCACCCAATACATCCCAATCAGTTCAGAGGTAACAATCAGCTGTCTGGTTGAATTTAGGATATGCTCAATAGGAGGGGATTTATGCCTTATGTTGCAAACCTAGCCAACAATTCATGTGGCTACAGAACTTAGAGGAGAATCTATTTCTGCCATTTTCTAAACTGAAACTGTTTCTAACCATATTCTTTTTTCACTTTACATTTATTTTATTATTTATTTTTATTTATTTATTTATAATTAATTAATTGATGTTTATGTGGGGTTTTTTTTTTGTTTTGTTTTGTTTTTTTACTCAAGCAGTCTTTAATGGAAACTGTATGAGACGCCCCTACTCCTGCATCTTCTCAATCGTTTCTTCCTTGTATTTGCCCTTCTCCTTTCCTACTTGTCGAGACTTGGCTTTCCTTTCCAGGATCTTCTTTCGGTCTTTGTCCAGCTTTAGCCTGGTGATTACCACCTTGCTGGGGTGGATGCCCACGTGGACAGTTGTGCCATTAGCCTTTTCTCGCTGCACCCGTTCAATGTAAATGACGTATTTCTTCCTGTACACTTGGACCACTTTGCCAATCTGCTGGCCTTTGTAGTGTCCCCGGACAACCTGAACTTCGTCATCCTTTCGAATGGGCATCGAGCGAACATTGTACTTCTGTCTCAGCTCTTTGGAAAGGGGGGAAGACATGATCTTCCTCCGAATGTGAGAAGGTGCATTGAAATGCCGTTTGCGGTTCTTGCTCCGGTCAGAAGTCACAAACGGATTGAACTTCATTTTGGCCGCTGCGATCCAGCGATGGCCGCAAGAGGAAAGAGCGATGTTTATGTTTTAAAAACCAATCCTTTCTCATTTTACATACCAATCCCAGTTCCCACTGCCTTGAAACCACTTCCTCCCTGCTCCCCATCTGATGTGGGATTTCTGTCTGTATGCTATGATTACGATTGATAAATAAAGGAACTTCTTGGACCTATAGCAGAGCTATAGGGGAACAGAGCTGGGGGGGGGGGCACATGATCCTGGGAGCAAGGAGGCAGAGTCGGGAATCCATGAAGCTGTCGTTGGAGACAGATGCATTAAAACTTTGCTGGTAGGCCAGGACTTTGTGGTGATGCACAGATTAATGGAGATAGGTTAACTTAATATGTAAGAGTTAGCCGATAAGAAGCTAGAGCTAATGGACCAAGCAGTGATTTAAATAATACATTTTCTGTGTGATTATTTTGTTTCTGGGCAGCCAGGATGAACAAGCAGCCCTCTGCAACATCCATCCACTCCTCAGAGAGGGTAAGGCTTCCCATGGGGAGTCAACAAAGCATAGCACATCCATCTGAGGCAGGACCATGGCCCTCCTCCCTGTATCTAGGCTGAGCAAGGGATCCATCCAAAGAGAATGGACTCCAAAAAGCCAGTTCAAGCACTAGGGATGAATCCTGGCCCCACAGGCAGTGGCCCCACAAACTTCCCCACCCACATTCAGAGGGCCTAGTTTGATCCTACGCAGGTTCCCCACTGTCAAACTGGAGTTGGTGAGCTCCCTTTAGGTCAGGTCAGCTGTTTCTATGGGTTTCCACATCATGGTCTTGACCCCTTTGCTCATATTATCACTTCTCACTCTCTTTGACTGGACAGTGGGAGCTCAGCCCAGTGCTTTGCAGTGGATCTCTGCATCTGCTTCCATCAGTTCCTGAATAAAGGTTCTATGATGATAATTAAGGTAGACAGCCATCTGATTACAGGAGAAGGTCTGTTTAGACACACTCTCCACTACTGCTTAAGGTTTTAGCTGGAATTCCGGGGAATTCCTTAGTACCAGGTTTCTTGCTAGCTCCATAATGGCTCCCTCAATCAAAATAGCTCTTTCCTTGCTCTCCCTCTCTTTCTTTCCCTCATCTTGATCATCCTGTTCCCTCATGTTCTCCTCTTGACTCTCCTTCTTCCCTCTTCTTCCCCATCCAACATCCCTTCTCAACCCACTCCGGCACTCCCAATTTTCTCAGGAGATCTTGTCTATTTCCCTTTTCTAGCAGGGTCCATGAATGTTTCTCTTAGGGTTCTTCTTACTCCCTACCTTCTCTGGGCTCATGGATTGGTTATCCTTTACTTTATATCTAATGTCCACTTTTGAGTGAGTACATGCTATGTTTGTCTTTCTGGGTCTTGGTTATCTCACTAAGGATAATTTTTTTCTAGTTCCATCCATTTGCATGCAAATTTCAAGATGTCATTGTTTTTAGCTTCGAGTAGTAACTCCATTCTGTAAATGTACCACATTTTCTTTATTTATTCTTTAGTTTAGGGGTATTTAGGCTGTTTCCAGGGTTTGGATATTATAAATAATGCTGTTAGAAACATAGGTGAGCAAATGTCCTTGTAGTATGATTGAGCATCCTTTGGGTATAATGCCCAAAAGTGGTATTGATGGATCTTGCAGTAGGTTGAGTCCCAGTTTTCTGAGAAACCACCAAACTGATTTCCAAAGTGGCTCTACAAGTTTGCACTACCACCAGCAATGGAGGAGTGTTCCCCTTAATCCCTCTCCAGCATAAGCTATTACTGGTGTTTTTGATCTTAGCCATTCTGATGGGTATAAGATGGTATCTCAGAGTTGTTTTGATTTGCATTTTCCTGATGGCTAAGGATATTGAACAGTTCCTTAAATATCTTTTGGCTATTTAAGATTCTTCTGTTGAGAGTTCTCTGTTTAGATCTGTTCCCCATTTATTAATTGGATTGTTTGGTATTTTGATTTTTAGTTTCTTGAGTTTTTTATATATTTTTGGGATCAGCCCTCTGTCAGATGTGGGGTTAATGAAGATCTTTTCCCATTCAGAAGGCTGCCATTTTGTCTTATTAACTCTTTATTGCCTTACAGAAGCTTTTCAGTTTAAGAAGGTCTCATTTGTTTATTGTTGTTCTCAGTGTCTGTGCTATTGTAGTTATATGTAGGAAGTGATCTCCTGTGCCCGTGTATTCAAAACTACTTCCCACTTTCTCTTCAATGAGGCTCAATGTGCCTGGATTTATATTGAGGTCTTTGATCCATTTGCACTTGAGTTTTGTGCATGGGCATAGATATAGATCTATTTGCACTCTTTTACATGTTTATATTCAGGTATGCCATCACCATTTGTTGAAGATGATTTCTTTTTTCCATATAATTTTAGTTTCTTTGTCAAAAATAAGGTGTTCGTAGGTGTGTGGATTAGCATCTGGGTCTTTGATTTGATTGCATTTTGCATTGGTCTTCCTATCTGTTTTTATGCCAATATCAAGCTGTTTTCCTTACTATAGCTCAATAATAGAGCTTGGTGCTGAGGATAGGGATGCTTCTGGAAGTTCCTTTATTACATAGGATTATTTCTGCTATTCTGGCTTGTTTTTGTTTTTGTTTTTCCATATGAAATTGAGAATTGTGTTGGTATTTTATGGTAATTCCATTTACTCTGTAGATTGTTTTTACTAGAATTTTGATCCTACTTATCCAAGAGCATGGGAAATCTTTCCATTTTCTGATATCTTCTCCAATTTCTTTTCTTGAAGCCTTAAAGTTCTTGTAGTACAGGTCTTTCACTTGTTTGGTTAGAGTTACCCCCAACATATTTTATGTTATTTGTGGTTATTGTAAAGGATGTTGTTTGATTTCTTTCTCAGCCCATTTATCACTTGTACATAGGAGGACTACTTATTTTCTTGAGTTGATCTTGTATCCTGCCACATTACTGAAGGTGTTTATCAGCTGTAGGAGTTCCCTGATAGAATTTTGGGGTCATTTATGTATGCTATCATATCATCTGCAAATAGCAAAAGTTTGACTTCTTTCTTTCCAATTGTGTCCTTTTGATCTCCTTTTGTTGTCTTATTTCTCTAGCTAAAACTTTTAGTACTATGTTACATAGATATGGAGAGAGTAAACAGCCTTGTTTTGTTGCTAATTTTAGTGGAATCACTTTGAATTCCTCTCCATTTAATTTGATTTTGGCTGTTGACTTGCTGTACATTACTTTTAATGTGTTTAGATATGTTCCTTGTATCACTGATTTCTCCAAGACCTCTATCATGAAGGAGTGTTGGATTTTGTTGAATGCTTTTTCAGCATCTAATGAAATGGCCACTTTTTTTCAATTTATTTATATGGTGGATTGTATTGATAGATATTCGTATAATGAACCATCCCTGCATCTCTGGGATGAAGTCAATTTGATCATGGGGGATGATTTTTTGATGTGTTCTTAGATTTAGTTTGCCATTTTTTTTTTACTGAGTATTTTTGCATCAATGTTTATAAGGGAGATCAGTCTGTAATTCTCCTTATTAGTGGAGACTTTGTGTGGTTTGGGTATCAGGTTAACTGTAGCCTCATAAAAAGAGTTTGGCAGTGTTCTGTCTGTTTCTATTGTGTGAAACAATTTGAAAAGTATAAGTATTAGCTCTTCTTTGAAGTTCTGGTAGAATTCTGTGCTGAAACCATTGGATCCGGGGCTGGGAGACTTTGGGTGACTGTTTCTATTTCCTTAGATGTTATAGGTCTATTTAAATTGTTCATCAGGTCTTGATTTAATTTTGTCATGTGGTACCTATCCAGAAAATTGTCCATTTCTTTTACATTTTCCAATGTTGTGGAGTACAGTATTTTGAAGAATGACATAATGGTTCTCTGGGTTTCCTCAGTGTCTGTTGTTATGTCCCCTTTTTCATTTCTGATTTTGTTCATTTGGATATTCTCTCTCTGCCTTTTGATTAGTTTGGATAAGGGTTTGTTTATTGATTTTCTCAAAGCTCCAACTCTTTGTTTGATTCTTTGTATTATTTTCCTTTTTTTCTATTTTATTTATTTCAACCATCAATTTGATTATGTCCTGTCTAGAACTTCTTGTTCTAGGGTTTTCAGGTGTGCTGTTAAGTCACTAGTGTGAGATTTTTCCAACTTCTTTATGTAGACACTTAGTGTTATAAATTTTCCTCTTAGCAAAGCTTTCATAGTGTCCCATAGGTTTGGGTATGTTGTGCCTTCATTTTCATTGAATTCTAGGAAGTCTTCAATTTCTTCCTACATTTCTTCCTTGGTCCAGGGGTGATTCAACTGAGCACTGTTCAATTTCTATGAATTTGTAGGTTTCCTGAGATTTATGTTGTTGCTGAATTCTAACTTTAAGCTGTGGTGATCTAATAAGATACAGGGGATTATTCCTTTTTTGGTATCTGTTGAGGTTTTGCTCTGTTACCAAGTATGTGGTTTATTTTGGAGATGGTTCCAAGAGGTGCTGAGAAGAAGGTATATTCTTTTGTGTTTGGGTGAAGTGTTCTATAGCTGTTAAGTTCATTTGAGTCACAATATCTGTTAATTCTCTTATTTCTCTGTTAAGTTTCTTTCTGGTTGACCTATCCATTGGTGAGAGTGGGATGTTGAATGTTTTATTGTGTTGTTTAAACTTTCGTAATGTTTCTTTTACAAATTTGTGTGCTCTTGTCATTTAGGGCAAAGATGTTCAGGATCGAAACTTAATCTTGATAGATTTTTCCTGTGATGAGTATGAAGTGTCCTTCTTCATCTCTTCTGATTGATTTTAGTTTGAAGTCTATTTTGTTAGATATTATGATAGATACACTGGCTTGCTTCTTGGGCCCATTTGATTGGAAAATGTTTTCCCAACCCTTTACTATGAGGTAATGTCTGTCTTTGAGGTTGTGGTGTTTCTTGAATGCTGCAAAAGGGTGGATCCTGCCTTTGTATCCATTCTGTTAGCCTGTGTCTTTATGTAAATAAATCAAGTCCATTGATATTAAGAGATATTAATGACCAGTGATTGTTAATTCCCATTCTTTTCAGTGGTAGTATTTGTGTGTTTCCCTTCTTTGGGGTTTGCTGGTATGAGGTTATCTGTTGCCTGTGTTTTTGTGGGTTAAACTAATTTCCTTAGGTTGTAGTTTTCCTTCTAATACTTTGTGGAGAAAAGTTCACATGGTTCCTCCCCAGGTGAAAATCTTCTGCCAAGAGAAGACTAATTAGTTTTCTCCAGGATCCAGCCCTTTTATAGGTTATCCAATTGCAATTGGTCATCCCAAAACACATGCACGTATAACCAAAAGTAAATGGACACACACAATTATATATCATTATTATATTTAATTAATAAACTATGCATTTTATTAATTATATATATTTAATTAAAGAAGAACGGTCTTGAATTTAAGAGAAAGTCTGGGAGACATGAACAGAATTGGAGAAAGGAAGGAGTGGAAATTATATAAATACAGTACTCATGCATAAAATTTTCAAAAGCCTTTCTAATTAAATCAAACTGCTGTAGTTGTGTGGGTTTATTTCTAGGTTCTTTAATGTAGTCCATTGGTCTATGTGTCTATTTTTATGTCAGCCATGCTGCTTTTGTGCCAATAGCTTTGTAATATAGTCTGAAATCAGGTACTGTGACACCTCCAATATTGTTTGTTAAAGGCTTTTCTGAATGTATTAAGTAGATAAGTCTATCTATAGCATGTATTGCACTTATTGATTTATGCCTATTGAATCATCCTTTTATCCCTAGAATGAAGCTAACTTAATCATAGTTCCTAGTCTTTTTCATATGTTGCTGAATTTCACTTGCAAATATTTTATTAAGACATTTTAGTGTCTTTGTTCAAGAAATTGGCCTAAAGTTTCCTTTTGGATATCTTTCTCTAGTTTTGATAGTAAAGCAAAGTTAACTTCATAGAATTATCTTGGTGGAGTTGCATCTCTTTATTTTATTCAGTAGTTCAAGGAGCATTGGTTGCTAACTCTTTGTTAAGTCTGGTAGAATTTAACAGTTAATGTGTCTAGTTCTGGACTTCGTTGTTGCTGCTGCTGCTGTGGGGAACTTTAAAAGAAGATTCATTGTATTCTTTATTAATGTGGAGTTACATATATGCACCACACATGGGTGCTTGTAGAGGCCAGAGAGAGTGTCAGATCCTTAGGAGCTAGAGTACATTCAGTTGTGAACTAGCTGATACAGGTCCTCCGCAAGAGCAACAAGCTCTCTTAACCAGTGACCTATCTCTTTAGCACTATAAGAATCATTAATTGCTGCTTCAACCTCATTGTTCATTATAGATTTGCTTAAGTGATTTATAGCACCTTGATCTTATTTTTAGTATGTGGTAGATAGCTAGAAAATTATTCATTTTTCTTGATTTTTCTATCTTTTTGAAATATGTTTCAAAGCATTTCTCAATGAACTGGACATTATTAGTAGCAGTTTAATGTCTCTTATTTGTGTTTATAATTCCATTGGTTTGGTTTTCTTTCCTTTTGATGGTTTACATAAAAATTTATGCATCTTGTTTATCCTTTCCTGAAAGAAGCAACTCTTCATTTTAGTGAGTCTTTGTGTTGCTCATTTAGCTTTGGTTTTGTTTACTTCTGCTCTGATCCTTATTTTTGCAGCTCATAATTTGAAGCTGTACCTCTCACATTTTCCTCAGAGCTTCAGGTGCACCATTCCCTTATCTACTGGAGAGTTTTCTAATGTTTTAGTGGTAGCACTGTCATTATTAATAATAGTAGTATTCCAAATACTCTGATAGGTTATGCTTGCATACATTTGATTACAGTAAAATTTAAAAACTTTTTCTTTATTTCTTTAATGACTCAATGAGCATTCAAATTAATATTGTTCAGTTATAAAGTATTGGCATAATTCCTGTGGTTTCTCTTGTTTTTAGTTTTATTTCACTATGATCTAACAAGATACAAGAAATTATTTTATTCTTTTGCATTTGCTAATATTTGTTTTAGAGCCTAAAATGTGATCTATTCTAGAGAATGTTCTAGGAATGCTAGAAAGATGTGTGTCCCATATTGTTAGAGAGAAAGTTCTGTGGCTGTCTATCAAGTCTGTTTGATCTAGGGTACAGTTTAACCATGAAGTGCATCTGTCAACATTTGCCTGAATGATCGATCTGCTCATTAGAGTAGGGTATTGAAGTTACCCTCTGCTACTGTACCATGTCCTCTGTCCATGCTGCTTGTCTTACAAAGTTGGGTGCACCAGCATTTGATGCACGTCTATTTATAGTTGGTATATCTTCTGGATCAATTTCTCCCTATAACAATCTGTAGGCATTTTTAATCTTTTCCAATTTTAGCTTGCAGTCTACTTTATAATGTTAAGTACAGCTACTCCTACCAGGATTTGGCTCCATTTACTTTGCTTCTTGGCTTCCATACTCTTATGCTTTGGTCTGTGTGTATCTTTGGCAGTGGGTTTATTATCGATAACACAATTGAGTCTTACCTTCAACTGTTTTAAATAATGCTATTAAATTCATTCATAAGACTTTGCAACTATCCATAACATCCATTGCCATCATTCTTTTCATCTTGTCTTTGAAATGATGTACAAACTAAACGAAAATTCTCCATTTCCCTCTCCATCATTCTGCTGATAGATACTATTGTCTCTGATATTTAACTATTCTGTACTGTAACTAATATTAAGTGCAATCATTTATTACTCATCTTTTTCTTATTGTTTTTCTTTTCTTAGCATAATATCATAAAGTCTTATCCATAATATAGCATATGCTAGAATTTTCCCCCAACCATTGCCCCCTGCCTTTAATGTTAGCTGGACTGGAACTCACTATTTAGATAAGGATAGCCTTAAACTCACAGAGATCCTGCTGCCTCTGCCTCTTTAGTGTCATGATCAAGGGCATGTACAACCATGCTTAACAAAATTTCTCTATTTTATGAAATTAAATAATATTACATTGTATACATATTTCACACATTGATTCAACTTAATTAAAATGTATGTGCTTCTACAATTTAACAATAATAATGACGAATATAGGCACACTGATTTTTTTTTGAGACCACATCCTTGTTTCTGTGGAGCAAATATCTGAAAGTGGACATATTGAATCATATGATTGTATCTTTAATTTTTTAGGTAATTCAATATTGTCAACACAGACTTTATAGTATTTTTATATTACCACCATTGTGGTTATTTGAATATAATTGGTCGCATATGCTCGTAGGTAGTGGCACTATTAGGAGACATGGTTTTGTTGGACTAGGTACGGCCTTCTTAGAGAAAGTATGTCACTGTGTGATTGGGCTTTGAGGACTCATATATGCCTAAGCTGTGCCCAGTACCTTAGACTATTTCCTATTGCCTGCAAGATGTAAGACTCTCAGCTACCTCTCCAGCACCATATCTTCCTGCACACCATGGTTATAATGGACTGAACCTCTGAACTGTGAGTGAGTCACCACAATTAAATGTTTTCCTTTATAAGTGTTGCCCTGGTCATGGTATCTCTTCATAGCAGTAGAAATCCTGACTAAGGCTAGTATATTATTTCAATTCTTCATATCATTCCTAACATCTGTTTCCTAATGTTTGCATGATAAGCCATCATAAAGTATGTGAGGTAGTATCTCCTAATTTTGATTTTCATTTCCTTCATGATTGATGGTGCGTATGTCTTGTGACCATTGACTATTTCCATATCATCTTTAGAGAATTGTTTACTCAAATCTGAGCTTGTTATGAATCAGGTTTTCAGACTATTTTGCTGTGGAGTTTTAGGAGTTCACTCAGTGGTGTGAATATACCTTATCAAGTATAGGATTTTCAGATATTTCCCGTGCATCAAGTTGTTTAGGTTGTTTTCCTGTGGAGTTTTAGTAATTCACTCAACAATGTGATGGGTCTTATTAAGTATAGGATTTGCAGAGATTTTCAACATTTTGGAGTAGTTCTTTTACTCTACTAATATTTTTTGATGTGCAATATTAATTTAACTTTATTTTTAAAGATCATCTTAAAAACTTTGTCACAGTTTCTGAATTACAGTGTGAATTAAAGGAACAGGAAGCATGTTTCCACCATGATCATCAATTCACATGAATATGTGCAAACATTATGAAATGTCCCTTACAAAATGTTTTGAGACTTTCATGTATGCATACAATGAAGTATGGTTGTATCCACTGCCATTTCCCTCATCAGCTTTCCCAAGTCTTCCTCATATGCCTACCTCCCAACTTTATGCCCTCTTTTGTTTTTAATAACCCACTAGTTCTATTTAGTGTTGCCTAAATTGCATAGACCTTGAGGCCATCCCATGGAGCATGGGCAACTCACCAGTGGCCAGACCCCTAAGAAGCATGGGTTCATCTCCCCCAGCAGCTATCAGCTGTCAATAGCTCCTCAGTTAGGGGTGAGGCCTCATGAACTCCTTACTGTGGATGCTGGGTTTGGGTTTATGGAGATTATGATCCATTACTTAAGCATTTGTGATTAAGCTTGGCCAAAAAATGTTGCTTTCTTTCCCCTCCTCTGCCCACTGGTATAGGACTGTGATGCAGTTCTGACCCAGTGCATAAAGTGATTGCTATTCTATCACTGGACCCAAGGCTGTATCCCAGAATCTACATTAAAACAAAAGCTAAGTGAGCTAGCCCAGGCCCAGAATGACAAATGTGGCATGTATTTGTTTATATATGGATGTTATCAGTTAAATCTTCGATAAGCAAGCTACAATCTATATAACCACAGAAGTTAGATACAGAGTAGAGGAATGCTAAAAATCTTTATAACCACAGAGATTAGTTATAGAGTAGGAAAGAGGTATGGATCTCCCTAGGAAAGGCAAATAGAATGCATACCTATGGATGGACAAGAGAGGGGGCAGGAATGTAAGAATAAAACAGGGAGAGGAAGAGAAAGGAAGAAGAAAGAGGAAATATGGTGAGTGATAGTTAAAACTAAAGATTATTTGAGGGGTTGTACAGAAACCTAATAAAGGAGAAGTTTCTTAAAATAAATACATGTATGAAGGCAATCTGAATACAATTGCCAAATAATGTGGGAAACAAAACCCCAATTAGACATGTCATGTCAATGAAGCATCCAGTGCTCAGAATGGGTTCATCTAATTGATTTCTTGGCCTAAAGTACCCCATAGAAACCCCCAAACAACCCAGGCTATTGATTGCTCTCTACAAACTGACAATATGACCCGATTGATGGAGACAACACCTACACAACTCACTGAACACAGAGAAGTTAAACTGGTATCTGCGTAGAGCCCTCCCCCTACTAGTCCCTGACACTATAAGGTACTCTACATGCTACCAAAAGAGAAAGGTAAATGCCAACCCAGCTACAAATTCTTTTATCTACAATGATGACCTGTAATCATATAAAATGCAATAGTGGCTCAAACCTTGTGGGAGTAACCAACCAATATCTGCTTAGATTTAAGGAACACTCCATGTGCTAGAAAAATCTATTTCCAACACTGCATGGGTGACCAGATAGGCCAGGAACCTAGGGGGAAAAAACAAGCATTTATATTCTGCTAAAGGCATGTAAGCCATAAAATGACTCCTAATGCTACTGCTATACTCATTGATCAGTGCCTTGCTCAGCCATCATCAGAGAAGCTTTCTTCTGAAGTAGATGGGAACAAATACAGAGACACAGAGCTGGAAACAGCAGAGAATGAGAGACCTTGGAAATCTCAGTCCCAAATGAAACGTCTCTATCAAATCCCTTCCCTCAGGGAACCCTGTGGGAAAGGAAGCATAAAGATTATGAGAGTCAATGGGAATAGAGAATACCAGGGAAGCAAGGCCTTCTAAAAACAGCAGGATTGATTCCCATCTGAACTCACAGAAGCCATGGCAGTATGCACAGGCCCTGCATGGGTTTGGACCAGATGGAGTCCCTGAGCTGGGAGAAGTGGGCACAAGCTCCCATCTCTAACCTAGAAGCTATCCTCAATTGACAATCACCCACCAATGAAAAACTTCTTCTCTCCAATGGAGTCTCAATGGGTAAACAAAACACTCTTAAAGACAACCCAATGCCTTGCAGTAGATTGCCAACACAAAACTAAATTCAGTACCATCTTTAGAGGTCCTTTGTCTCGTAATGTTTGGGAGTGGCATTTTTTTAACCTTTTAAGTTCTTTGAGTAATGTCATCAATTCCAGTTTTATGCTTCTATGAGATTCCCATGTGTGCAAACATGTGTCTTTATGTCTATACATTTTGTGTATTTTTTATTTGGCTTCTCTTTATAACAGCAAGTCCGCTTGTTTGTTCCTGCTGCCCAGAACTGAAATAATCACATAGAAACTATATTAATCAAAATACTGCTTGGCCCATTAGCTCTAACTTCTTATTGGCTAACTCTTGTATTAATTTAATCCATTTCTATTAATCTGAGTAGTGCCACATGGCAGTGGCTTATCGGTAAAGATTTGATATGTCTGACTCTGGTGGCAGTTTCATAGCATCTCTCTCCACCTTCCTTCTCCCAGCATTCCTTTTAGTTTTCCCCACCTAGCTCTGTTTCCCTACAGCTTTGCTATTGGCCCAAAGCAGTTCCTTTATTAACCAATGAAAGCAACAAATAGATAGAAGAACCTCCTACCCCATTTCCCCTTTTCTATTTAAACAAAAAAGAAGGCTTTAACTTTAACATAGCAAAACTACATATAACAAAACAGGTATCAAGCAAGAACTACAGTTACAATATTTACATCTACTTTATCTTTTATCATATCTAAGCAAAACTATAATAATAACTATAAATTCTTCAACTCCATCAAAGACTCCAGAAGAATATAATATTACCTGAGTAAACAGGAAAAGCTTTGTAAGCAACTTCCAAAACTCTAGAAATGACAAAGACTGCCTAGACAGTCACCCAATGTTCTTCTGTACCTTTGGGGAATCCATCTTCAGCTCACAGACCCATAGTATCCAACAGAATTTTCCACAAAGCAGGAAATTTCAAAGACAGTTCAGTCACTTTCTTCTGTATCCTACAGAATGTCTTGCAGATTTTTTCATGAAGCAGGAACCCTAAAGGACCACCTTACCTTCAGGCAAGTTCAGCAGTCATTTCTCTGTGGGTTCTATAAGTCTAGTCAAGCAGTTCAGGCAAGAGCAGTTTCTTGTCCAAATAGTTAACCAACAATATAAAGAGCCTCTTTGATACCCATCTTCCTCTCAAAGGAGCTTGGTGCTGCCAGGAGCAGATGTGTCTCATTGTCATGAAAAATCTTAAGTTATTAAAACATTTTAAATGCCATATTCTGTAGTCTTTGAAAGATTTGAAGAATTCCTATACATCTGAAATACATCTCTGTACATCTAGAAAAACTAACTAACATGACTACAAACTTGACTGTTATAGATGATTATCTATTAACCTATATTTCTTAATTATACATTACATTTTTAAATAAGTTGCACAAACACAATACCTTAATCAAGAGCAGAAATATACTTATAACAAAATTGACCTTAAATTTGTATCAATAAACCAAGATCCATACCAATGCAAATTATTCACAAGTATATCATATCCCCCTTTAAATGTAAATATTTATATACAATATTTGGAAATATGGGCATAGTTTTTTTCCATACTGTTTCCTGCTAATTGGGGGCGCTGTTAATCAGGTCTTTCATTGTGTATCCTGTGTGCTAGGTTCATCTCAGTCACCAGTTGGGTAAAGTAATTTTTTGAGGGTGTTCAAGGCAACCTTCAGGGGGGCGTGGTCTATCAAACCATCAAACCATATTGGTCTAGAAGCACTCCACAGGTTCTCATTTTCTGTGAAAACAAAAGAAGAATCTTTTTCTTAAAGCAACATATTCTTAGACTCAAATTTTGAAATCAAGATACCTTTATGTTGTTTTAACTTAGCAGTTCATACAATGAAATGTCTCTCTTACTTAGCTCCTTCACAGTCAAAAAATTCAAAGATAACACAATAATATTTATAATCCAGACTCACTGTGAATTTTCCATTTTTATGTGATTTATTTTTCTTTACTCCTTTTAATCTATGACTATCTGTACTCTGTCTCTTTAAAGAGTTTTTTTAAAACAATTTACTTCTTTTCCAACTCTCTATACTCTTCTCTCTCCCAAGCCTACATGCATTTATCCAACACTGTGACACATTTAGAGTTCTTTTATGTCTGAATATGTCCTTATTACATTATATGTAATTCCTTACTGTCTATGAGTACTTTTGCTTTGCCCTTTTAAAATGCTAAGCCCTTAAGAATGGACATGTATATGGTGCGTGTGTATATGTGTGGTGTGTGCACATGTGTATGGTGCATGTGTATATGTGTGGTGTGCACAAATGTGTATGGTACATGTTTACTGTGGCATGTGCACATGTACACATGTACCATACACGTGTACACACACCACATGTACACATTCACAGAAATAAAATGAAGTTAAAAAGAGAAACCTAATTTAAGGCAAGAAACAGCAGACATAATGTTCCCTATCCATATATTTTTCTCCACATTCTCAGAACACATTTTAAGCTTTAACTCAAATTTGAAACTAAATAAAAGACTTTTATTTTAAAGTCACGGTTAAAATAGTAGTACAAAAAGGTTGAAAATATATACTTTTAAAAAACTTATTTTTATCTTATGTGTGTGTGTTAGCCCACATGTGTGTATACTCACAACATATATGCTTGGTGCCTGAGGAAGTCAAAGAAGGCACCATATCCTCTAGAAATGGAGTTATATGTAGTTATTAACTACCATGTATGTGCTGGCAACTCAACCTCTGTCTGCTAAAAAGGCAGCAAGTGTTCTTAGCCACTGAACCCTCTGTCTAGTTCCCAAATCACGGACTTTTTAGGACATCTCGGTATGCTGTAGCTACCTTAGAGTTCTCTCCAAACTGCACTCAACAATTAGTTAACTTTGTGCCTGGAATGGGCACCCATTGCTACTGTCTTCACAGCGGGCACCCACTTGCTTTTCCACTCATTTCCTTACTGTCAGTGTGGCTGAGGGCATGCCTTCAAACAAACCGCACTGCTGAGTTCATGCCAATTCCTCGCTCCTTCCTTTCCCCTAAAAGTGCAGACATTGGATATCATGCCAGTTTTTCACTCTTCTGGACATGACTGAAAACTTGTAAACACCATATCTTCATTTCTTATGTCTTTCTACATCCTTGGGGGTAGCCAGGTTAGCCTGTAATGAGCAAGACTAAGAATCAAGTGTGATAAGAGAAGTAGAAAAGGAAGAGAGGCCTGAGTAATCTATTAACTGGCTGACCTACCCCTGAATAATTCATAAGCTCACTAATACAACCGCATCATCTGTGTGAAAGCAGAAGAGCCTCATGCGCGGGCCCTTTAGTTTCTTCCAATGAGCTCTAATACCTTAGGCCAAAGCCAAGAACTTCCTTTGCCACCCACCACCTCCACGTGGTTTTCGAGGGGCAGTCAGGCAGGTTTACACTTTTTTTTTTTTTTTTTTTTTGCGGTTGCATTAGACCTCAGGAAAATATTTCAAGCAGAGAAAACTTAACATCAAAGAGTTCAGAGGAAACGGCGTCATCAGAACAAAGGCTTTAGTGTTCCCAGGAAGATAATCTCAATGATTAAGCATATGAAACTATCACATTTAAAAATCTAATTCTGAGTCTTTCTTTTCAAAAGCAGCAGTGTTTGTTTCTTGATAACCCCTACCTGCATTCATACGATAAGATCCTAGGCCACTGAAACAGAGGCCTGGCTAGCTCCTACTCTAAACCGAACATGGAGAGACAGGCAAATTTTAGTACATTTGCTCCCAATGCTGAATCAGCAAGAGCAGCATAAGGAAGGGAGGAAGGAATTTTGGCTCACAGCTCAAGGGTGCTGTCTACCATGGCAGAGAAGTTGGGGTGGCAGCAACCAGTCACACTGCATCCAGGGCCGGGAGTCCTCATGCTGGAGTTCTTCTACTGCAGTCCAGGACCACAATCTATTGGAAGTGTTGCCTCAACCAACCTGATCCAGATACTCCCTCACAGGCATGCCCAGAAGCTTATTCCTAAGAGATAGACCTGTTAAGTCTACAACCAATGTTAATTATCCCAGATGTGCCATCCCCATCCATGATACAGGAAGTTTACACTTTAGGAGTTAGTATAGCTTAATTCACTAAATATCTCCAGTAGTAAAAAGGGGAATCAGGTAGACAATGTCCACATCTAAATTTTAATAAAGAAGATCACTGTCTTATTATTGGTGTATAATAATCCAAAACGTCCCCTTCAGTGGGATGAAAGCAGATCGATGTCTTTAGCTGACTTTAATGACTGGAGTCTTTCATTCCTTAAATCTTCAATTCTTTTTCTTAGTGTCAGTTCTATGCTAGGAACTGAGATAGGTACAGTAAGTCAGAAAAACTGGTGGACATCCATGTAGTCAGATACTGGCCTAGTTAGTATCATTATGAACTCATGGAAAGAGCACCGGTTGATCTGTGGATGTGTCTATGAAAGATTGTCTTGATTGCCTTAATCAATGTAGGAGGGCCCAGCTCACTTTGTCCAGCTAATGCTGTACTGTATAAAAAAAGCAAGCTGAGCATTAATCATAGCAGAGTGTACCATAAGACATGGTGGAAAGGAGTGTCCCTCCTTGGTTTCCACTTCAGGGTCCTGTCTTGACTTCTTGTCCTGACTTCCCTCAGGAGTGGGCTGTGAGCTGAAACAAACCCTCTCCCTACTGAGTTACCTTTGGTCAGCAGCAGCAGCAGAAAGGAAGCAGAACAGACTCCCAGCCATTCCTCTAGAAGCCTTGAGCCCACCATGCTGGGACCTAACACTTGTCTTAGTAGGAGCTTGTGAGACTACACAGCCGGCAGAAAGGGAAGAGAAGCAAGAATGGGCTCTATGGCCATCAGCAGGTACTTCCATCTGCACAGTAGCACCTCCACACTGGATACTTCTGGATACGTCACAGAGGCATGCTCAGGAACATAGTGACAAGGAGAAATCCAGTTCCATGACATGGACAGATCTATCCCTGGAGATGAAGTATCCCTACCTTCTTAGTTCATAGCTTTGCCAGGCCTCATACTACACAAGTGGGAATAAAAGCCTTTTAATATTGACCCAGACCTTTCTTTTCCATTCACACTTTGAAGCTTGTCATAATGCTTTGACCTGCTTTGTAAATTTTAATACGGCATTTTAAAACAAATACTATCTTGACATGTAGCATGCAGTCAGCAAAGTATGCAAACTGTAAAGGTGCAGCTGATTCTTATACCAGGGCATTGGACTTGAATTACCACCACCTGGAAGAAAAATTAGACACAAGGCAACTAGAACTGCCCTCCTCCTGTGACTCTCAGTCCCCTCACCTGTAGTCAGGCATGTAGCCTATACATTGAGTATACATATATGTACACATACACACACACACACACACCAGGGATGCTTTATCTGATTCTGTTCATGAAACAAAGATTATTTTGACATATTTTTAATTTAAATTAATTATTTTTTTCTCATCACTACACTAACGAGGATAAATCAATTATTAAAGCAGGTGTAGTGACTCATGCCTGTAATTCCAGCACTTGGTAATGAAGGCATGAGGTTCACAGCCAGCCAAGGTTACAATGTAAGAACTATCATTCATAGATAAGTAAGTAGATAGGTAGGTAGATAGAAAGACAGACAGACAAAAAAAAGGGGGGGGTATATAAGTAGTTTCTGTTTTCAGGTTGTTGGGAGTTGAACCCATGGCCCGATGGATGCTAAATAAACTTTGTGCTTGCTACATCCCAAAGTAAAGTATTACGTGAACGTGTTTCTGCACATTGTTTCTTTCACTTGGTTTTCATTTTGTGGGATCTGTTTCTGTGGTCACATTACAGCCTAGCATATATAAAGCATCCCAATGTGTGTAGCACACTTCATGTGCTCACATTCCTGCACATTATTCATCTTCTGTACCGAGGGAGGACATCTGTTGCTCCCTGTGCAGGGCTATGAGGACAATAGCTGTTATAGGCATCATTTTTGTGTGGATTCATACCCCACTCACTTTGATACATTTAACAAGAAACAGAGATGTAGCCCAGAGGTGGATGTTAAACTTCATTAAAAACATCCAAATTTCTGAAGCGATTCCACTAATTTACATTTCCATTAGCAAAAAATAAATCCCAGATTGTCCTGGCTGACATTTTGTATTGTCAGCTTTGATTTTTGTTTTGTTGTCTTTAGCCTTTCTGATGGATGTGTGATATCTCGTTGTGGCTTTATTAATTTGTTTCACCCAGTGACTGATTACATCGAGCACCTTTCCAGTGAGTGTTAGGCTATTTAGATAATTTCTTTTATAAAGGCTCTTCAACAGATCTTTCCGCATTTTAATTTTGAGTTGTTCTTCTTGATTGATGCAGGGAACTTTTGTATATTTAAGATGTGAGTCTTCTGTTATATTTTTACACTACAAATTTGAATTATCTTTGTAGACTCTACATTGTATTAGCATTGATGACATCTTCATAAAGTCTAATGTCAGCTTCTTTCAACATGGTTTTTCCTCCATGTATCTTATTTAGGATCCCTGCTCACCTCAGTGAGGACAATGTCATATAGTCTCATCTCAGATTCACTATATACTTTTCCCTCAGAACTTTTTCTGTATGATATGCAATAGGATACATATTTTATTGGACCTACAGATGAGATGTTTGAAAAGTGAAAACATAAAATGCTATAGCAGCATAACTGGAGAGATGGCTCTGTGACTAAAAGTGCTTACAGTTTTTGCAGAAGACCCAAATTCAGTTCCCAGGCCCCACATCAGGCAACTCACAACTGCCTGTAACTCCAGCTTCAGGGGTTTCAACACCTTCCTCAAAACTCATTGGCTATTTTGGACATATATGTATACATACATACACACACATATATATGCACAAAAATAATGAAAATTCAAAGGCAGATTCTGTATGAGCAGAAAGCACTTTTTTGCTGTGTCATACAGACACTTGCGAATTTGCCTCACCCTCTTGCATTGCTTACATAAGTGAACTGTCTACAAAAATAACACACTCTGCCTCACATTCGGTTTCAGTGCGTGCTTGTTTTGGGGCAGGCACTCAGATGTGTATCCCACCTTGCCTTCTTTTTCAGTGACTTAGATTAGTCTGCCAGTGGAATCCGGATGTAGACTTTCTGGTGAGGACATCAGGATCAGTCAGATGTGCATCTGTGGGCAAACTATTGTCCCCTGTGGCTGATGTCTGTCACCAGATTTCATGAGAATAGTGTCTGTGTTTCCTCAACCCAAGTTGTGTATGCATCCCGTAGAATTCACAGATCAAAGACAAATAATTCCTAGACCTGTCTTTTATAGATTTGTTTGTGTGTTTGTTTTGTTGTTCTCAGATTTTTTTATTCATAAACTGTCAGGAAATAAGGAAGTCCTATTTATAAATGTGAGGTTGCAGAGGGACAGAGAAGCCCCGTTTCCCTGTAGGAGACTGGTTCAGACCCATGAGCGTACTTGAGGCTGCTTTCTCAGCCAGCACTAAAGCTGAGGCTTGGGGGGTACTCAGAATTGGATAATGACAGCAGCATTGCATTTTTAAAGGGAAGCTGGTATTTATCGAGCAAAGGTTTTAATGCAGATTTAAGCACAGGCTTTAAAAGTGAGGAAAAAAGATACAGAAGAAAAGCACATTCCTAAAGTAGGTTTAGTTTTTTCAAGAGAGACAAGAAGTACCATCCCTCGAGTGGAAACCCAGGTGTAACTCTGTATATTTTAGATCAGATTCCCCAGAAGCAGGCCCTGAGGTCTGTGTGGGCATAATCTATACAGAAAGTGCTCCCAGGCTGTGAAAGAATCATGGGAAAGAAAGAGAAACCAATCACATTCACAGTTGCAAGAAGCTGCCCAATCTTGGTCTAAACTCACAGTAGGTTCTCAAGTGTGGTCCTCAGTCTGTGGTGCTTCTGCCCCAGTCGGTCAAGAGCTAGAAGCTGCTGGTGGCTGAAGATGGAGGATACAGAAGACCAGCACGGAACGTACTGCTTGGTACAGCCTCATCTGCGGAGTGAGTACTGTCAACGGCTGAAAGTAAGTTTCCAGAGTAAGTCACTCGTGTGCACAAGCCAGAAGAGCAGAACTCCTGCCATGGTTGAGGAAGGGACACCAAGAAACTGGGGGAAAAAAAAGATCCATGGGCTCTGTGAGGGGTGGAACTTGAGTGCACACATGCCAGGCTTAAATATAAATCATATGGCTAAGTACAATGCCAGTGGATTCAGAAGTGAGCCTGGAGCTACGCCATAGGCCTCAGCATCCTACATGGTGGGTGACCCTACTAAGAACGACAGCACAGGATCAGGTAATGTTTGGCTGCCTTGTCTGGTTGACTTTAGTAACTTTATTACGGTCCCATGTGGCCATTGTGTGTTAAATTCTATGATTCATTCCTTCATCCTTCTCAAATATTCTCAATATTAGCACAAGTCAGATAGCATTAATGTGGAAAATGGGGGAAAATAATGTGTCCCCTTCCTCAGGAAGCTGAGGTAAGAAGTGAACTCATGTCTAGGAAGAGGTGGTGCTAACCTGCCTGACCCCATCCCTAGATGCCACCCTGGATTTAGTCCAGTAGCCTCATACAAAGTGGTAAACAGTTAACTCAGCCATGACAGTTCAGAAGCAATGAGCACTTTCCCCTCTTCCTGAAGAGATTCTTGTGATAGTGGGACAGAAATACCGAAGGAATTTAATTAATAACAATTTTGCAAGGTGTTGCTTTTCCATTAAAACACAATTATGAAAACTACACAAAAATTAAAATCAAACAGCTTTTGAGTGGTGAGCACAAGGCCAAAAAGTCCATTCCTCATCTTTCATAAACACTTCCCCAGGGTGTGAAGGCTGCATGAGAGCTACGTGGTCTCCTCTGGAATCAGCTGAAGTTTAGACTGCATCCCGCCTTAGCTTCAGCAGCCCAAATGTGGGCATTTCAAGACAGATTCCCCAAGTTAATTATGTTTTCCTGTAAAACATAGCATCAATTTTAAGTGTAGAATATTAAAGTGGAATTATAATACACTATTCAAATGGTCTGTTGTGATTTTTCTCACCAAATAAGTGCACATGGTATGCTGTGATTATTAGTTATTTATCACTCTATGTGGCGAAAATATCAACTATAATAAATAGTAAAAGGGCTATTAGTTTTTCTGAACAATAAAAAATGGAAGTTTTGAGATCAATGTGATAAATATGTTAAGTTTAAATTCTCTTTGCATAAGATTTGATACGGTTTTATGTATCAATCTCATGAAAGTATCATAGACATTTAAAAGAGAAATATATCAAATAAAAATAAAATCTATTAAAGAAGCTAATTTTAAATATTTAATGATATAATTGGGTCTTATTAATGTAACATTTTTTATTTTTCAGATTAAAAATTCACAAGGTTGTCTTCTTTTCCATCTTAATCAGATACCCTATTTGTTGTAATTATTTGGTAGGTATTTTCATTAACATTTGATGAATATTAACTGTTTGAAATAAAAGAGTATTTTTTTTTCTTTTGCTATTTTGAGCCACAGGGGTTACTTTGTATCTGAAAGATGGACAGCCAGAAGAACGAAAGAAATATTATCTGCCCCTCTCCAAACCAAGACCAGAGAGAAAGCAAAAGCCTGACCTGCTTGCCAGCTGTGGAGGCCCTGGCCCTGGCTTTGGGATGCCTGAGAAAGGCCAGCTTGGTCTGTGAAGTGCGGGGTTAGGGCTTTATTCAGAGCTAGTTCTCTCTCTCTCTCTCTCTCTCTCTCTCTCTCTCTCTCTCTCTCTCTCTCTCTCTCTCTCTCTCTTTCTGAACCTCCATTCCCTGAGCTACAAAGTAGGGATCCTCGGCTTTCTTGAAGGCAGCTGTGAGATTAGAAGGAGCAACGTGGCTCAGAGAAGACGCTCAGTGCTAAAGACAGGTTGCTCTGATACGTCGCTACAAGTAAAGGAAATGATGAACAAGAACAGAGTATGTCTATGATTCTTTTTGGAGAAATAACACAACTACATTTATAGCTGATGATTAATTCTTTTTCAAAAAACTAGTGCAAGTTTCCGTGCTTCAAAATCACTAGAAAATGAAAAGACAAGTTACAAACTGGGAGAAAACATTTTCAAATTGTATCTCTGGAAAAGGCTTATTTTCAGAATATGTAAAAAGTTTATACAAATCAATAAGAAGACAATTGAAAAGTTTCAAGTAAGAATTCATACAAATGGTTGATAACCACATGAAAATGCACAAGGTAGTTATCAGTAGGTAAATCATGCCTCCACTGTTCCCATGCCTCCACTGTTCCCCCTGACAAGGAAGACAATCATCCGCTGAGGTGTACACTTCATATGGAGAAAAATGGAGCAGCAACTCTTGGAAAATGTTTATTTGTCTATGAAAGGCTAAGCACAGCCTTGCAATGTGACCCATAGTTCCACTCCCAGCAACCCACAGAAGAGAAACTGTCTCCTGTAGTTCTACCTTGGATACTTTTTTAGCAGTGATTCACTCAATTTGTGAGAGCCCTCAGCAGGCTATGGAGAAGTGCTAATCACAAATTAACAGAATCCAAGGAAAAACCAAGACTCACCATTCTGCCTGCTGCTAAGCCACCCCATGCTCTTCTCCCAGCACTTATCAAATCTATTAATGATTTAATTGCACAATTTCCCCCCTTTACATCCAGGAAGCACAATCAACATCCCACACCCAAGAAGAGACACAGGAACTTACTCTCAGCATTTGCAGAATACCATCCCCACAGGAACTCGTGAGACTGACACCACCTCGCGGGTCAGCTCTCTCCGGGTCTCCAAGTCTAATGTTAGACAAAGTTCACACTTAAGCACTAGTGGCATTAGAGCTGCACACTTTTATTCATGCTTAAATCCCAGAGGGTCTTACTAAGAGTACTGAATAAAGGCAACAGTTCCGGGCTTTAGATTACTCACTAACAAAAAATGTGAGTTTGATGTCTGTCCTGGTGGAGTTGGTTGTATTGAGTAAATCATTGGAAATATATGGTTTCTCACGAAGAATCAGTAATGCAGTAGCAATGTGTGTGCATACATATGTGTGTACAAATGCAGTTGTCTGTCGGGAGGGACATCACCATCGTCAGACTGCCATCGCTTCCTGTGAAACTTCACACTGAATCAAATGTGCCCTCCAAATGAAAGGTGGGTTTGGGGGCTCTAACAAGTGAGAATGAATGATAGCCACTATTATCTGGAACCAATAAATAGGGCATATCCAGAGAATGGAAAGATGGCAGATATTGTCCAGACTGGAGGGGGCTATGTTGGAATTCCGTATGAGTCTATGAATAGCATCAGTGTGGCCAGATATTTGTACCCTTCACGAAGCTGGGAAAGCTCATGGGAGAGACACATTAAGATGGGGTGGGGGAGAGAAAGACTCGCAGCTGAATGACGTAGTCAAATGAACTACATGCAACTAATATTGTTTACACAAAACGCAGTGGCATTGAATCTTTTCTTTAAAGACTTGGTTTTGTCTCCTTTTTAATTATGAAGGATAAAATAAAATTGAATGACTGAGAGGAATAAATAGATAATGAAGTATCATGGGTTTTTATATAGAAACTTCTTATTAAAATGACTGTCTCCTTCAACTGTTTAATCTAATTTCTACAAGGCAGGTTTCCACTTGTTCTGCTCATATAAATGCACAGGTATTAGCACTCTTATTAAGACCCTGAGCAGCTCGCATGCAGGGTACTCAGAACTACCTTAACCCCTTCAGTGGCTCCAACTCTGTTTCTCTTTCTGTTCCCTTTCCTCTATGGAAAATTGAAGTCCCTTAAACTGTGTGTGTGTCTGTGTGTCTGTGTGTTTGTGTGTCTCTGTGTTTGTGTATATGTCTGTGAAGTGCAGAAGAAGGCATTGAATCATTTGGAGCTGTAGTTACACATATGGTAATCCCATTTGTAATACATGTATAACACCACATGGCATGGGTGTCAGGGACTCTGGCCAGAGCAGCAAGTGTTCTCTGCTGGTTTCAATGAGAACAGCCCCATAAGTTCATATACTTGAATGTTTGATCTCCAGTTGGTGGAACTGTTTGGAAATAATTATGAGGTGTGGCCTTGTTGAAGGATGTGTGTCACTGGGGGTGGGTTATGAGGTTTCAAAAACCATGACAACCCCATTTAACCTCTCTCTCTCTCTCTCTCTCTCTCTCTCTCTCTCTCTCTCTCTCTCTCTCTCCTTTCCACCTCCTGTGTATATGTATGTGTGTTTGTGACAAGATCTCTCTTGTTGACTGTTGCATATGCCAGGCTAGCTTGCTACTACTCCAGCACTATGCCTGCCTGCCTGCCTGCCTGCCTGCCTGCCACCATGCTCCTCAGTATAATAGTCATGAACTCATCCTCTGTAACTGTAAGCCCCAATGAGCTCTTTATGTAATACACTTTGTTTTGGGTCACCAACCGGCTCCCAAATCATGACACAGAGACTTATTATTAGTTATAAATGCTCAGCCTTATCTTGTGCTCTTCTCTAGCTAGCTCTCATAACTTAATCTCTGACCCTTCATCTGTCCTCAGGGCTTTTTACCTTCCTTTCATTCTCTATGTTCTACTCCATGTTTGGCTGGCTAGATGCTGGCTTACTGGCTGACCCTGGGTGTCTTCTCTTTTTCTCCCTCGTTTTCTCCCGTCTTGAACCTAGATTCCTCCTCCTGTTTATTCTCTCTTCCTTCCAGCCCTGCCTATCCCTCTACTGCCTAGCTATTGACTGGTCAGCTTTTTATTAGGCCAATCAGGTGCCTTTGGCAGTCAAGGTGAAACAGCAGCACATAATATTTGCTTAATTAAATAAATGCAGCATAAAAATGTAACACATCTTTATGTAATTAGAGTAATATTCCACAACATCTTTCTTCTGTAAGTTGTTCTATCATGGTGTCTTCTCATAGCAATACAAAGAAAGGTAGATAGGACTTGCTGTTAACCTCTGAACCACCTCCATTTCTGGTCCTGATGTTACTGTGATGACTAAATACATGTGGTAGGTATTGGTGGCTGAGCATTTTGTAGAGAACCTTCACATGAGGATGAGTCTAGTCCAGAACCTGGGCAAACTGCTCTCACTGTTGCTCATGAACATATAGTTTTTCCTTTCCTTGTGTTGTCCCTCTTCCAAGTGTGTCTAACCTTGACATTTATTCAAGCCAGGAGACAGATTTTCTCTCTAGTTATTAAATGAGATTAACTTTCCTGCACGCAGTATTAGACCTAGATCACCATTTGGTGGCGTTTTACATCTGTATCCTTGAATACAGTTGTTGACTAATGGACATTACTCTCCTTAAACCTCTGTTTTTATGATGTTAGCCAATCTACAAGGCAGCTGTAATGGTTTTAAAAGTCAACTTCACACCACCTAGAATCACCTAAAAAGGGAACTTCAGTGAGGAATTGTCTAGATCAGGCACTGCACATGCCTGAATGAAGTTGGCACTGTACCTGGCTTGGATTATGCACTGTTTGGGAGAGTGCAGCGCCTGCGCAACAAGATTGTTCAGCTGCGAGCCCACCAGAAACCACGCCCCTGCCATCAGGAACTCATGAGGGTCTCATGCCCAGAGCAGCTGCAAGCACAGGAAAACAAATTGTTTACTCTAGCAGGCAAGAGATCTCAGAAAATCGAGGGTTTGAGGGTCTGCAGTTCCCCAACAGGAGAATGTAAAATGAGTGTTTGCATTGATACATTCTTTGCTATCTGTTTCTAATTATGGATGTAATGTGCTCAGTTCTCTCAAACTCCTACTGGGACTTCCCTGTTCTGAAAGACTGTAACACAGAACTGTGGTCTGAAATTTTAGCCGAATAATAAAATCCCAGAGACAGACATTGAGGTTCAACCTGAAGATCAGAAAAGCCAAGCAGCCAAGCTAGAAAGCTCTTACCTCTAAGAAATCTGCAGACTTAAAGAGAACAAGTTCCTGTCTCATCCTTCCTTACATTCCTCTCAAGAGCTGGAAGTAGAGGCATGAACTACCACTGCCCAGCCTCCATGGCTAACTAGTGTGACTGCTGGTATTAAAGGTGTGTGCTACCATTGCCTGACCTGTATGGCTGTGTGTGACTGCTTTGTACTGACCTTCAGGTAAGCTTTACTTATTAAAACACAAATAATATACCACTATATTTCCCCATTTTTGTCTAAAATAAAAAGTAAGTCTATAACATAGAAAGCTATATAAATAAAATAGGTAGAATACTTATATACAATATATACAGGCAATAAATACATCAATATCACCTAATCCATTTGCATTTGACAAATTCAGAAAAAAAGCTGCCTACCATACTATCATACAGAGACCCAAATCCCTCTAATGTAATGTGGTTTTGTTTTTCATTTTTTAATGTGAGGAAAATCTCTCTCTTTTACGTAATTTCTCTCTTTAAGAATTCCCAATTGTCTTACCAAATCCACTGACAGCGTTGATGAAGATGTGAGCCTCTTTGCTGCTGCATAAAACAGTAAAAGTTTATGTTTATAGCAGCAGTATTTGTCATAACCAGATCCTGGAAAAAACCTAAATGACCCTCGACTAGATAATGGATAAGGAAAATGTGGTATATTTACACAATGGAGTACTACACAGTGAAAAAAAATGACATCTTGAAATTTGTGGGCAAACGGATGGATCTAGAAAACATCATATTGAGTGAGGTAACCCAGACCCAGAAAGATAAATATCATATGTACTCACTCATAAGTGGCTTTTAGACATAAAGCAAAGAAAAACCAACCTATAATTCACAATCCCAGAGAACCTAAACAACAAAGAGGACCCTAAGAGAGATATACATAGATCTACATGGGAAGTAGAAAAAGACAGGGTCTCCTGAGTAAATTGGGAGCATGGGAATCATAGGAGAGGGTAGAAGGGGAGGGGAGAGGAAGAGTGGGGACCGGAGAAAAATATATAGCTCAAAACATAACAAAAAACACAAAACAAAAAATGAAAGGGAGATTTAAAAAGAGAACAGTAAATGTTTGACTGGATTTCAAGACAACTACCTAGTTTAGTAGCAGTCTGAGAAGAAGGTTCAGGGAGAGCCAGCAACCCAAGGGAGAGAGAGAGAGAGAGAAAGAGAGAGAGAGAGAGAGAGAGAGAGAGAGAGAGAGAGAGAGAGAGATGTGAAAATGCACAGGGAGTTGGAAATAGCACATGCCATGCAGTAGGGGGTCTTGCTAAGGAGCCCAGGTGCTTCTGGAGTTTGGGTGGCAGCTGGAGATTTTTTTCAGGCTACAACAGGAAAATTTCACACTCGCTCTAAGGCTTGTGGAAAAAGAAAGCCTAGCCAGGTGGGGCAGGAGCCTCACATGCTAAAAAGCCACAGGCAAATGGCCTTTTTATGAATTAGTACCCCCAAACATTGGGCACCAAATATTGTGGTGTGGGATATCCTTCTGTTTATGTGTTGTTTTTATTGGTTAATGAATAAAGAAACTGCCTTGGCCTGTTGATAGGGTAGAACTTAGGAAAACTGGACTGAATGCTGGGAAGGAAGGCAGAGAGAGAGACTTCATGGAGACAGATGTTCTAAAACTTTGCTGGTAGGCCATGACTTCGTGGCAATGCACAGATTAAGGAAAAGGGGTTAAATTAAGATGTGGAAGTTAGCCAATAACCTAGAGCTAAAATCCAAGCAGTGATTTAATTAATACAGTTTCCGTGGGATTATTCAGATCCAAACTAGCCAGGTGGCTGGAAACCAAACAAGAAGCCCCTCCTCCTACAATGTTGCATGAATAGTAAAAACCCAGAGCAGATACTGGGGTTCAACCTGAAAATCAGAAAAGTAAACAGCCAGCTGCCAGAGAGCTCTGACCTCTATAAAATCTTCAGACTAAAAAAAAAAAAAAAAAAAAAAAAAAGCGGGTTCTTCTGTAAAGCAAAGGACACTGTCACTAAGACAGAAAGGCAACCCACTGACTGGGAGAAGATCTTCACCAACCCCGCAACTGACAAAGGTCTGATCTCCAAAATATATAAAGAACTCAAGAAACTAGACTGTAAAATGCTAATCAACCCAATTATACAATGGGGCACTGAGAACAGAGAATTCTCAACAGAAGAAGTTCAAATGGTCAAAAGACACTTAAGGTCATGCTCCACTTCCTTAGCGATCAGGGAAATGCAAATCAAAACAACTTTGAGATACCATCTTACACCTGTCAGAATGGCTAAAATCAGAAACACCAATGATAGCCTTTGCTGGAGAGGTTGTGGAGTAAGGGGTACACTCATCCATTGCTGGTGGGGATGCAAACTTGTGCAACCACTTTGGAAATCAGTATGGCGGTTTCTCAAGAAATTCGGGATCAACCTACCCCTGGACCCAGCAATACTACTCTTGGGAATATACCAAGAGATGCCCTATCATACAACAAAAGTATATGCTCAACTATGTTCATAGCAGCATTGTTTGTAATAGCCAGAACCTGGAAACAACCTAGATGCCCTTCAATGGAAGAATGGATGAAGAAAGTATGGAATATATACATATTAGAGTACTACTCAGCAGTAAAAAACAATGACCTCTTGAGTTTTGCATGCAAATGGGCGGAAATAGAAAACACTATCCTGAGTGAGGTAAGCCAGACCCAAAAAGAGGAACATGGGATGTACTCACTCATAATTGGTTTCTAGCCATAAATAAAGGACATTGAGCCTATAATTTATGATCCTAGAGAAGCTAAATAAGAAGGTGAACCCAAAGAAAAACATATAGGCATCCTCCTGGACATTAACCTTCATCAGGAGATGAAAGGAGACAGAGACAGAGACCCACATTAGAGCACCGGACTGAAATCCCAATGTCCAAATCAGGAGCAGAAGGAGAGAGAGCATGAGCAAGGAACTCAGGACCGAGAGGCGTGCACCCACACACTGAGACAATGGGGATGTTCTATCAGGAACTCACCAAGGCCAGCTGGCCTGGGTCTGAAAAAGCATGGGATAAACCGGGACTCGCTGAACATAGCTGATAATGAGGACTGCTGAGAAGTCAAGAACAATGGCACTGGGTTTTGATCCTACTGCACGTACTGGCTTTGTGGAAGCCTAGGCAGTTTGGATGCTTACCTAACTAGACCTGGAAGGAGGTGGGTAGTCCTTGGACTTCCCACAGGGCAGGGAAACCTGATTGCTCTTTGGGCTGATGAGGGAGGGGGGCTTGATTGGGGGAGGGGGGAGGGAAATGGGAGGCTGCGGGGAGGAGGCAGAAATCTTAAATAAATAAATAAATAAATAAATAAATAAATAAATAAATGAGTTCCTGTCTCATCCCACCTTATATTCTCTCTGTTGCTGAGATTAAAAGCGTGCACAACCATCACCCAGCCTCTATGGCTAACCAGAGTGGCTGCTGGGATTAAAGTGTGTGCCACCACAGACATCTGTATGGCTGACCAGTGTGGCTGCTTTGCACTGACCGTCAGGCAAGCTTCTTTATTAAAACACAAACAGTATGCCACTATAGAGGAGGCAGAAATCTTTAATAAATAAATTAATTAACTAAAAAAAAGAAATAGATAATTTCTCCCTTAAATTGCTTTGCTTCAAGTGTTTCACTGCAGAAAACAGGAAGGGAAACTGAGACAATAAGCAACTCTGACAATTCTCTCCTTCTTGTATTTTCCCTTCTTCTGTTGCCCTCACCACCATCAGCCCCACCAAGGCAGGATTTCATCTACACTATTCTTCTGTTGCTATTTAAGTGCTGAAAAGTATAGTATAAACACAGACATCTGAGTGGGGTCATGTGTATAGCCAGCCAATGAGGTGCTGTAGAAATGCCATGTGGCTTCTGGGAATAGACCATAAAGAGGCATTGAGTTCCCTTTTCTCTTTGTTGGGACTTTGGCTCTAAGAGAAGTCTGTTTCTGTGTGAGGTAGGACACAGGGCTGACCTCCCCAGCCAGTCACCAGTTTTGCCTTGCCAATGGAACCTGTGAGCCACTTTGGAAGCAGATCTTGTAGTGGGAAGACGATTTTCAGTGACTTTAGCCACAGCAGACATTCTGACGGAAACTTCTGAGATGCTGAACTGGAAATGCCACCAGCAAAGCTGTTCTTTGGTTTCTGTCACAGATGGGAAGCTAAGAAGTACACACTGAAGTCACAGTTTCAGGCTAGTTTGTTGTGCAGCCATAGATAAATAAAACAATGAAAGTCAAAATTCGTCAGCTACCTGCCAGTATTTCTCAGTCTCCAGCACAGCATGAGCACTAGAGATAGCTGCTGTCCAATATGAGTTGGGCTCATGCATGCCAAAGGCTGGGCACTCAGCTTTGTATGATGGCATCTCTTAAGGAAGCAGTCCCATGTCTGGGCTGGCAGGCACTGTGTGGGCGGGAGGAGGTACTAGTAACTACAGTTTTCATTCCTTTATGGTTGTTTTGTAAGACTTTGTGCTGTAAGACTATTCATCTCACGTGCACAAAATCCTTGAATTAGATGGGACTGCCCTCATTTGACACGCAAGGAAATGGAGAGACAGTTTAGGCACTTTCCACATAGCCTGGCAAATACTTGAACTGACAAGTTATGGCGTTAACCATTATATCATCTTACCTATCCAGGAAAAGGGGGGGGGGGGAGAGAGGGAGGGAGGGAGGGAGGGAGGGAGGGAGGGAGGGAGGGAGGGAGGGAGAGAGAGAGAGAGAGAGAGAGAGAATATACATGCATGTGCTCTAGTAATGATCTCAGAACATTCTTCCTTAGTCTTTGTTATGAATTAAATGTAATGCTAGATAAATTGTTCTCAAAGTGTGCAGTCCGGAGTAACAGCTTTAGCATCTAGATTGAGAAAAGCAGGTTGCCAAGCCTACCCCAGCCTGACTTCAGAAATCATAGAGTGAAGAAGCCCAGAAATCTGCGTGGTTTACAAGTCCTCAGTGTTTCAGATTTGGGATGAATCCTAAAATTCCTGCACTAGGTTGTCTTCGATTCTTAGGCAGCTTTAAGAGCAAAAGGAAGATGGCTGACACCCGTTCTTTTTGTTCTGATTTCACCATTCTCCAACTAGATAATAGCTCTAAAGTCTGTTGAGCACCCCCCGCTAAGGAACTGGGCTACCAGTTTGTAAATAACCCCAGAAAGTGGAGAAAGGAGTGTAAATGGAGAGTGCCACAGGCTTTGATACCATCCCCAATATTCACTGTTGAATTAACAGTGGGTTTGAGGAAGGGACTGTCCCTAGCTCTGGGATTTTCCCAGTAAGAGATAGAGCCCCTTCTACTTTGGAAAACCCAAAACCTTACAGAAATTAATGGAGTTCCTGAGGTTTATTCTCAATAGATTAGTCCAAAGGTTTAGCCTCCAAATACAAATATCCATGGGCACACACATGTGCTCACAAATGCATGCTTACAGGCCATTTAACATCCAGCATTACTAATAAACTTCTGACTGTATGTGAATATTGAAATTTTATTTTAATAATAATAGAATTTATGTGATGTCATATTAATAAGTATATTTAATGAGTTGTTACCTAGAACTCTTCATTTACATTGTTTATTACATGGAAAAGGATTGATTTTGATTACATAATACAATCATGGTTACATTTAAATAAGCTTTATTTATATATTTTGAATTTTTTCATTTATGTATGTGTATGTATGTGTTTGTGTGCACATGACACTTCATATTTGTGGAAGTCAGAAGACAGCTTACAGAAGTTGATTCTCTCATTCCACCATAGAAGCTCTAGGGATCAAATTCAGTGGGTTTGGCATCAAGGGTCCTTATCCACTGAGCCCTCTCAACTGACTCAGTTTGTATTTCTCATATAGCTACATTCCTAGATTTCTCTTCTCTACTTATTATAAACATCATACTCTTCCACTTCATTGTTTGTTTTATTTAAAAAGAAAAAAGTAAAGTTAAAAGAAAAATATTTTCATATGGAATGTAAAGTTTGGAAACAAGAGCATAAATTCTAGGAAATACAAGAATATATGCTATACAGTTCATACATAATTCTTTTGTTGCTATTTTAGTACTTAAAAGTACAGTATAAGCCTAAAATAGCTCAAACATTTTGACAGTGTTTCAGTGACAAAAACTCCAATGAGAAATTTCAACAAAAAGTCATTTTATTTGCTTTTATCTATTCTTTCAGAATTTCAAAAAGAGTCCAATCATGCTGGAAATTAATGAGTATTCATAAGAAATAGCATCTCACCTAGGAAGGAGAGTGGGATTCTAAGGCTGCCAGTTAGAAGTTGTAGCAGGCTTTCTTGGACCCCCAGCTGCCAAATCATGACCCAGGCTAGCATGGTCTTTCCCCCATAGGCACTCTGTTTCTGCTTTCGTGCATCTGGAGCTTTTCCATTTGTAGTCTGACCCCAAACACTGCTGCTAGCCACCCTACTGCCAACCCCCAAATCACAACATGGAGATTTGTTATTAATTATGAAACCTCAGCCTATAGCTTAGGCTTGTCCCACTAGCTCTTACAGCTTCAATTAGCCCACTTATATTAATCTATCTGTCTTGTGGCTTTTCACTTTCTTTCATCTTGAACTTTCTATTTCCTCTCCATGTCCTGTAGCTCTCTCCTGTGCCTTAATTCATCTTCTCTCTTTCCCTCCCCTCCTCTCTCTTGTTCCCCAGAAGTTCCACCTCCCTCTTCCTGCCTAGCTATTGACCATTCAACTCTTTATTAAACCAATCAGAAGGCACCTTGGAAAAGACTTCTTCACAGTGTACAAAAAGATTTTTCTATTCCACAACAGAAAGTCACGTGAGAAGGAGCTGGAAATGCGTTCTAAGTAGGCACTTCCAGACACTTAAGATACAGTAGGAGTTGGATCCAGACCCTAGATTAGTCCATTTGAAGCCTTGCTTGAGATTTTGTACTGATAACTGCCCTCTGGGAGATGCTGAAGCTCAGATCCCTGAATTCACACAGGGAAGCAGGGTAGTTGTAGTTCCTGTAGAAGTAGTTGTCCAATCACAATCACCCATAGGATGATATTGATTCACAGAAGGAGCTCTGCTTTAATTCTTTCTTGTTAAAGAAAGACTATCCCATTAAATAAATATCCCATTAAATAACCATTTTTTTAGAAGGCTCTTAGTTTCCTGAGGAAAGACACTCAGCAATGAATCTGAATTTACTTTCTGTGTCATCTTAGAAAAGTTCTTAATTCTTATAGTCTTGGTTATTCACTTCATGTTGAGAAAGATTCTGGATGTACCAGGCTCTGTGCTGTGCCCTAGAGATAAAATAAGAAACTCACAATCTAAATACAACACCAGTGATTTCAGAATGCCATTATCCAATGTCATATCTACTCTAATAGGGATAGGCACATGAAAAAAATCTGAGAACCACTAATAAATACAGACACCAAATAGGAGACAAGTTACTCCTGGTGTGGCTATTGTATATTAATGACTCTTGACTATTTGTCCACACAATTTGTAGTATGGTGTACTACTCACCCAATAAGGTGAGGATCTCCCTTGCATCTCACCCACTCTTACAACTTCCTCTGACACGTAAGATGGGAGAGAAATAGTATGTAGCAGTTCAAGACTCTAGAGACTTGAAGTCTTTGACTAGAGCCCCTGTGTAAGAAAGCTTGGGACGATTATCTGAGAGACAAGAGACATTTCAGCTCTCTAGTCGTTCTTCTTAATACCCAAGACCTATGAACAAGCCCATTTAGAGTCTCTAGCCTCCACTGGTCCTCCCAAAATTTGCAGCCCTGTGAGCCTTGTCAGATAGAATTACCAGAAGAGGCACCCAGCAGAGCTCAGAACCATGAACCTGTTGCTGTTTTAAGTCTAAGTGATGGCAGATGATGATTCTCACCAGGTGAACAGAGCAAAGAGGAAATGGCCATCATGGGCATGGCTGTATCCAGGGCCATGTCATAGAGGACCTTGACAGAGTTTGACTTTATTCTGAGAAAATTTTGAAGTTTAGGAGACTTTGAATAAAAGGGAGTAATACTGTTGGATCCCTCTGCTGTAAAAGGTAATTTAGATGTCAGTCACTTAGCTCTTGTTCTGATTCTAGTGATGATTACATATAATAATAAATTCCATGAGTAGTCAGCTTTTTTCAGAGCCAGAAAACAAGCAAGCAAGCAAACAACAACAACAGCAAACCTTTATTCCTCATTCTCTACTCCGCAGTCTCCTGTCAGCTCTCTGTCCCACCTCATCCCTGAGCCTTTCCAAAGAGAAGGCTGAATGGTGCTGCTGGCATGCTCATGTACTGAATCTGGAAGTGACAAGCTCTGGAGCAGAGCTGAGTGGAAGGTGATTTTCTATTCTCATGAGAATTTTCGCGTGCTCCCTTTCAGTGGTCTTTGAGGCCTGACATGTAGGCAGGCACTCACTGCTCTTGGTTGGAAGCCTTAGTGTAGGAGCAGAAAACTGTTCCTGAGCAAAGGACCTTGCCAAGAATGCAGGCTGGCGGGGGGGTCGTGTATAAGAAAGACAGCCCTGCAGAAGGAGCTGGGGGAGGGGGGTTTGTGCTCTCTTCCGGGACTATCGCCCCTGGATAGCACACACTCACCCGTCCAGGTGGAACTCTTCAGCACCTAAACAGGACCGCCTGGAGAATTTTCTAGAATAGAAGTACATACAGTAGAGCAACCCTTAACCTTGAACATCAGTGACAAGTTTCCTGTAGATCACCTTTGAGAGCCAGGACTCTATCCTAAAGAGTTTAAAACCCTTCATTGGAAAAGAAAAAGTGATTCTAGCTTATGTCGAGTTGACGAAAAAAAAAAAAAAAAAAAAAAAAAAAAAAAAAAAAAAAANAAAAAAAAAAAAAAAAAAAAAAAAAAAAAAAAAAAAAAAAAAACTAGCCGATCCAAATGCTCTAGTTGGTATGATTAAAGAAGTGGCCTGGGTAATTTGCTACTCGTGCTAATGGATGGAACTGTGAGACTCTGTGACGTTTGATATACATGTTTTTTTAGACAAGCCCAAGATCACTTTTGATATGGAATTCCCCTCTGTATACTGTGAGTATGTTTCATTACTATTGGTTAATAAAGAATATGCTTTGGGCCTATGGCAAGGAAGAATAATGCCAGGCGGGAAATCTGAACAGAGATATAGAGAGAAAGTAAGCAGAGTCAAAGAGATGCCATGTAGCTGCCGAAAGAGACAGATGCCTGAGAACTTTATGAGTAAACCATGAGCCTCATGGTGATACATAGATTAATAGATATGGGTTAATTTAAGATTTAAGAGCTAATAGGCCAAGCAGTGATATAAATAGTAGGATTTCTGTGTTGGTATTCGGGTCTGGGCAGCCGGGAAATGAAAGTGCCGTCTCTGTCTACACTCTAAGAATAACATCTAGGTAATATTAATGCTTATAAATGATTATTAAAAATAATACAGAACTCAACCCATAAAATATAACACAACCTCCACATTACACAGATTTTGAACTTTTGGCCTGGTTCAATAGATGCTACTTACCCTCCTCATTTCCTTCATACCCTAGACTGCAACTATCCAGTCCCTGCCACAGTTGAGTACCTGACTGTTGTGACCATGAATGATGCTATTGGAAACATAGTCATGTAGAAAGAAAGAGCATCATGGTAATAATGTCACTTTATGAGGCATCCCTTGGAATGGCCATGAGCACCAAAAATATACCAAGAGAATGGTAACACTGTCAGCACAGGTGGCAAGTCTTCCAAGTGACTCTTGACTCACATGGATAGACATGGGAAAAGGGCATTTTGTGATCATTTTCAACCATAAGTGGCATATGATGGGAGACTTAACCTTTACAAATGAAGACTGTCAGTGAACGGCTTACGCAAGCATGGTGAGTGTCCCATACACCATCTCGTGCTCATGGCTTTCCAGATGTTCTGGCTTTTGTGTTATTAGTGTTTCCTGAAATGTGTATCTAATTCTTACATCTAACTAAGGCTACTTTCCTAAAAAATCATGTCACCCACAGAGAGCTCTTTGGTGCTTCTCGCTTTCACCTCTGTAGAAGACAGCCTGCTGACAACAAAATAAAGTGTCTCTTCCATTAAATGTTTTCCTCTAAATCTGTAGTTAATGCTTAAAAGCTTCAATCATATTTTTGAAAGTTAGCTCTTCTCTTCCCCATTGTGTGGCATTGGGCAGTCATTTATCCTTTCTGAATTCTGATTACCTCCTAACAAGGAAAAGTTGGTGGGAGAATGAAGAATAAGGTAATAGACTCAAGCTTTAGCTTGCTTATCACTTGAAGTCTATGCACGTGATAATTACACATTTTAATTAATTAACTAACTATATAACTAAATCAAATGAGTCATACAAGAACTAATTATAAGATTGTGTCATGAAGTGGAAAACAGGAAAAGACAATGACTTCAGAACTAAAGAGATTGCTTAGCAGTTAAAAGCACTGGATGCTCTTGTAGAGAATCCAGGTTTGGTTCCCAGCACCCACCAGTGGCTCACAACCATCTGTGTCTAGAATTCCAGGGTATCTGACACCCCCTTCTGGCCTCCACAGGTACCAGGCACACATATAGTTTGCCTGCAAAGACATGCAAGCAAAACACCCATACACACAAAATAAAATAATAACATTTTAAGATAAAGATAAGGGAGGGGCTGAGACCATGTTAATGCGCATGGCCTATGCTGCAGCCTGGGGCCACATTGACGTCCATGATGTCCATGTTCTGTGCCCCCACTAGAGACCATGCTGACGCCTGTGGTCCATGTTACCACCCAAGGCAATGTTGATGTCCACGGTTTGTGATGACGCTGGAGGCCATGTGGAGGTCCACGATCCATGCTGCTGTTCACTGTAGAGAGCAGGGAAGCCTCTTTTGCACTAGTATAGATGACTATAGACTCACACTTGAGAATGAGAGACATTTTGTGACAAGCTCTCTTCCCCACCTCCAAAAAGTAAACAGTGCAGACAGGAAACTATTGAAGAGAACTTTTAAAAATTGAGATAAAGGTCCTGAAGTGTACCTCTTCACAGTTGGTGGCTTCTGGTAGGGGTGGGAGTGGGGAAGGACTCGGTTTTATTTAAGGGGTTTGATGGAAGTTTGACCACGCTCCAGTGACTTTTTCTTTTCTGTTCGTCTTTTTCTTGGGGGAGGTCACAAGGGCGGGTGGGCCTGGGAGGGCTGGGAAGTGAATGTGATTGAGGTGCATTATGTGAGGCTCCCAAATAATAAAAACATTATGTTGAGGGAAAAAACTAATGGAAGGGGGGAAAGGAGAGAGAAATGTGTATTTCCTCTCATGTGTAGTGTGTATTGTGACAGGAAAGCACAAGAAGACTTACTTGGGGGACCAGGCAGAGTGGACCAGCAAGAGAAACAATAACTAGAAAATAAACACGATCAAAGTGTAATGGCATATACTTATAAAGATGTCAAAATAAAACCCATCTTTCTGTAACCCAAAAATATAAGAAATATTTTCTAAAGAATGTATCCTAAGAATGTATTATGAGGGGCTGGAGACAGCTCTGTGGTTAAGAACACTGGCTTCTCTTCCAGGGGACCTGGGCACACTTGCCAGCACCCACATGAAAGCTCACAACCATATATAACTCCGGTTTTAGGGGATCTGACACCCTCACACAGGCTTACATGGAGGCAAAACACCATTGCACATGAAATAAAAATAAGTAAGTTAAAAAAATCCTCAACCTTTGCTTGGCTGGGTGATATTGGTGCACAACCTTAATCCTAGCACTTGGGAAGCAGAGGAAGGCGAATCTCTGAATTCAAGGCTCACTGGTCTATAGAGAGAGTTCTAGGACAGTCAGAGCTGTTAAATAGAGAAACCCTGCCTTGAGAAAGAAAGAAAGAAAAAAAATAAAGGAAGGAAGGAAAAAAAGGAAGGAAGGAAAAGAGAGAGGGGGAGAAAGAAAGAAAAAAAGAAAGAAAGAGAAAAAAGGAAAAGAAAATAAAAAAGTTTGCCCAATCTTGTATACATTAGCACTTCCTCTGGGAAAAAAGCATATATATATATATCCCAAGCATCACCCCTAAGAAAATGAAGCCATGAGAGAGAGAGAGAGCATTCCATGTTTCATAATGCTGATGAACAGACAGTGCAAGTTCCTCTCCACATCTGCAGAGATCAGCAGAGAACAGAAATAGTGGCCTCAGGTTTGCCTGTTCAAATCAGGCAGCTCCATTCACTGCAAAACAAATATTTAGAGGTACAATTCACCATTTGGAACAGAAATAGAATAGATGGTGTTAATTGAAGTATCTGAGTTGTCATTTTATGAATATTTTAGTTCCATTATAAATTACTCATTTGTTCAAACATGTCAGTGTTCCTTCCCCCACTTGCCCTCCCATGCCTTAAGACAGCTCCCTAGTAAATAATTAAAGGGTCTCAGGATAAAGTCAAAGAGGATTTAACAGGAGGATACTTGATGATGGATATTGTTAAAGTTGGCCACAAACAACAAGTGTCTTTAAATTAACTACAGCTAAAAAAAAAAAAATGCTTTCCAGGCCCTGTCTGTGAGGGCTTAGTCTCATTCCCTCTCCTCTCACGATGTCACCTTTCTGCCATCGTGATGACGCCTCAAACCCTCAGGTGACAAATAAAGTTTCTTCGATGGTTTGAAAGCATCTCCTCAAGAGGTGTTGCCACTGTGACAGTATTAGGGGTTCCATCTGCCAAGAAGCAATCCAGCCTTTAGGACATCTCCCTAAACAGATGGGAGCACCTGCATGTGAGAGGGCACAGTGGGGAAGGTGGCATCCCTTGTGTTTTGCCTCTACCACACTAGGATTCAAAGAAACTTGTCATCAGCCAATGGCACTTTGATCATCGTGGACTTCGCAGCTTTAGGAAATGTAAAACTAAATTTGTGTTCTTTATGAATTATCCAGACTCAAGTATTCTGTCATAGCATCACAAATCACCAACCTCGGAGGCTGTGTTTAAAAGGGCATTGCTCAGCACACTTTCAATGTAGAATGTGCCCCACAGAGAAGAGTATCTGAACCATCTGATGATGCTGTTTGGGGAGCATATGGAGCCTTTGAGTGATGGAGCCTGGTTGGAGAAAGCAGGCTGCTGTCAGTGCAGCCTTGGGGGTTAGTAAAATCCTGTATCCTGTCCTGCTTCTGCTTCTGCCCTGGGAAGCTGTGCAGAGGTGCTGAGCCATAAGCACAGGCTCTTGTTGTCATTGATAAACTTGCCACCAAGCCACCTGCTGTGATGGACTTCATTCCCTCAAACCTGGAGCCAAAAGAAACCCCCTTCCTTAGTTGCTTCTTGTCACAGTGACAAAACAACAAATACATTTTATTAAACCATGTTTGCTTTCTGTCTTCCACCTGCCTGAGTCTTAGAGCATGCTCCCAAAATGATACCGCTGACAAAAAGGTGAGGATATTAATGTGACCGAGTCTTGCCCTCTAGGCCATCAGAGCTAGAACAGACAAATAAAATGCCAAATAAAAAGTATTCTACATGCTAGCAGAGGTACCTAAAGACAAAGAGGGGAGAATTCAGCCAAATGGGAAAGAACACAAAAGGAAAAATGAATCAGGGTTGAAAGCGCTTAGGGGAAGCTGTCTTAGGTTCACAACTGCATGCTACCATACCCAGCTAAGATGCTTTTCTTATCAGTGTGCCTTGACAATTATCTGCACGGATGATTGTTATTTTCCCAGCACTGTAATAGAGAATATCACAGGAAAGTCTTATCAGCTCACTTTTGGAGTATTGCCTGCGCTTTTGAAATTTTTCTTTGACTGATTTCCATTAATGACCTAGTATTTATCAACCCCTTCATCAACAGAATGAACTGGATTGCACTGATATAATACTCAAGGATGAATGTAGATGGACGGGAGTTCAGTGGTGTAGTTTCCTCATTCAGGTTGCACTCGCTTGATAGGTACAGATGAAGACTCTAACACACGTCACTCATGACCCTTTGGGAGAACTGATGATGGGGAACATGACCTCACTTCCCAAGACAGAACTTGTAATTGCAGTGACAGATATGGACATGATCAGGAATCAAAACCACAGGCTCTGGTGTAGCAAGCAGAGAGCCACCATGCACTTAGAGTGACAATTTGGACCCAGATAGGACTAAAGAAGCTATAGCAGAAACTCAGCTTCAACAGACCCTATGTGAAGTTCTCTCAGATGCTGAGAAAAGTGTGCTAGGTTTTGCATAAGAGAATAAACTTCCTACATTAAATTTTAAAGACTGTTATTCTTCATGTCTTCACTGCTGAAACTTAGCTGATTGCCTCAGCTATTTCCCTATTCTCTTGGCTTTGCCCCCCTTTATGGCCTGATTCAGCCTCTGTTTTCCATCCTGATAGATAATCCAGATATTTTACTTCTTTCAAGTATCTGAACTAAATATAAATGAAAAGACAAATCCTCAAAATATGAAGATACCATAAAAGCAGCATATATAAGAAACTGCTAGTGTCTCCTAACAGCCACCTTCCTCTCTGAATTTATCACCCTTCTTTGTTCTTTCCTCTCTTCTCAGCGTAGCCCAAGCTGGTGGAAGGAAATCCTAAAACCCGTTTACATTCACTATCTAGTAGTCTCCACCTTACTTACCTTTGCTATCTGTGGCGCTTTCTCTAGCTGATCTTTCTACTCTTTGCCAGTTTTAAAGCCTTCACCCTCTCTTGCCTTCCATACGTCTCCCAGGATGCACTGAGGTAATAATAGTGATTTATACAATAGCTAGTAAAAGTATAAAGTTTGAAAAGTTTTATGTTCTATGTCCTTGACTGGAAAATGGCTGTCTCAGACCACCCTCCAATAATTTTCCTCCATTAAGACTTAAAGTGTAGGTAAAGAAAAGTATAAATTGAAAAATGGCTTAAATGGACAAAAATTGGAAATAAAAGAGAATCTTGTTTCTCTAAGACAGATAGAAAAAATAAGAAGGCTTCTTCTGAATGGAATGAAATGATTACTTTGGTTTGTCATAAAAGCAGATAGGTAGGATCTGGGGCAGACAAAACATGATAAGATAAACACAGACATTCTAGTTCCCATTTGAGACACTGAACAAACCCTTCTGGTTACCCAGTCTGGAGCCAGTCGTGAGAAGGTGGAGTCTTCTGGTTAGCCAATCTAGAGCCAGTCATGAGGAGGTGGAGTCTTCTGGGCATAAAATTGAAGTAGAGAGACCTTCAAGGTTAGTTCTGCATAATTTCTGATCCTCACATACATGGATAAGACTCACATGTGTCCAGAGGCTTCTGAGGGCAATAGCCACTGTGGTGGAACCCAGGGGCACAATATAGCTGAATTCACATTGCATAATTGGTCCTGATGTATGTGGTATTTATTACTATTTTTAAGAGCATTTGCAGTACTAGAGCAAGCCCAGATGGAATCAACGCAGCCAGGAGGAGCAGCTGTAGTCTGACTGGAGTAAGAATGAATGTATATTTCAAAATGACCCAAGCTCTGGCACTGCCATCAGGGACAAGATCGCTTGCCCCTTGAGGGCGATGTCCAGAAAAAGCATAAAAGAACTCTACAAATATCCAAGAAACTAGTTGTCCTTGATGACAGCAATTCCTTTTTGTACAACCAGATGTTCTGATGAGGGAACGGATTAAGAACCAAGGATTAGAGAAGTATTTGAAAATCATCTTCTTCAAAATATCATGTCACTTCAGGGAATGATCCAGGTTAAGGACTAGCCAAAGATAGTCCCAAATGTCTACAGTTTGGTGAATGAAGCTTATGTGTGCAAACTCAAGATAAAACTCAGTGTGGATATTTCTGTGACCTACAGCAATTGCAAAACCAAATTACCATTGCCTCAAAAGTGGGCAGGGAGGCTAGGCATGGTAGCACTTGGGAGGTAGAAGCAAGCAGTCCAGAGAATTGGAGGCCTTTATGGTCTACATAACAAATTCTAGGACATGCAGGGCTACATAAAGAGACCCTATCTCATAAAGTTCCACTAATAATAATAGTGATTATAATGATGACGATGATTATAATAATGATGATAATAATAATAAAATGAGTAGATGGAGTAAATCAAAGGGCTCCATCTTTCTAGACAAGCATAAAAGGATGACTCCTTCTGCTTAGTTCCCATAAGTTATTGGCATTCCTTTTGATTTTTAAAATTTATGCACATGTTTTGAAGGCTGTTTCCTGGTAGAGGATCTGGTAAACATGTTTGTAAATTGTATCTTTTGCCCCTATTCACACCAGCACCTGTGGGACTAAGGATGCCTTTTTCCTGACATTTGAAAGTATTAAAAACAGCTCCAGGGCTGAAGAAAACATTTTCCTGTAATCTCTGAAAAGTTTAGTTGCCAAGGCGACAGAGGCCTTAGCGACCAGGTAAGCAGGCCTTGCCTCTATATTCATATGGTTATTCAGTGAAAGAATGAATGTGAAAGCCAGGGAATAGATGCTGGGATTTCCTGCTTCTTAAACCCAAATTCTCTTTTATTATGTAATTACAGGAAACCCAAGTTTGCCCTTTTAGAATGGAATAGTTTTAGGAAAGATTGCAGTTTAGTTTCCTTACCACCTTGATCCATTGAAATGCAAATGTCATCTTCATGTCCATCATCTACCGCTATGCTCCAAAGACTACCAGCACCAGCAGAAATGTTAAAGATGGCAAAATAAATGATAAGCCCTAACAGTACACTCTCCTGTCAAGGAAAACATGGTGGTTGAGTGATAATGTCCTACACAGTTTCCAGCATTTGAACACTAGATCCCCAGGTGGTGGCACTGTTTGGTGACATTTAGGTGGGACAGGTTTGCTGGAGGAAGAACATTACTGGGGGCTAGCTTTGAGATTAAAAGCCTTCCTTCACCTGATTTCCAGTTGGCCCTATCTATGTTGTGTTTGTAGTTAAAGATAAAAACTCTCAGCAAGCTTCTTGCTCCCACTGCCAGATCTGCAGCTTGTTGCCATGTTTTCCGTGGTGATGAACTCATCCCTGTGGAGGGTTGGTAAAAATGCAAGGAAACTTGGGAAACTCTCCAAAAGTCCACCAACAACTGGTCTTTGCTCTTCATCTTCAAACATCAAGGAAGAAAGGTTGAGAAAGAGCTGAGGAAAGATGCAGCACCAGCTAACAGCAGATAAATAGGCCTGACTTGTATATACTACACAAGACAGCAATGGTAATGAAATAGATAGGATTGCCATTAACCAGTCCTTACTGCCTCATCCAATGCAGTGAACTCTAGTAAGGCAATGGTCAGATTAAAAACAGTGTATCTTCTCCGGCTTCCTCAAAGAGTCTCTTCCATGATAACTAGTACCTTGTATTCAAGGAGAACATAGTACTAAACACACTATGTTCTGCATTCTTGGCTATAGTCCATCTCCAGCCTGAATCCAGGGATGTCTGGCTCCACAAAATAAGACTTTCATCTGTTTATTTCCTATTGACTTCCATGTTAGATGTCAGCAAAGAACTCAGCCTCAAAAGCTGATTCATGAGGAGGTTTGAGGTCAGTCAACTGTACTATTCAGATATAAAGGAACCATACAATTTTTAAAAGTGCATTGAATACTAATTTCAGTCTCTTTTAAGACAAAAAAAAATTCTACCATGTCTAGACATTTCAATATATTTAAATCACACTATTAAGCAGTAGATCCTGTGGTTGCTAGAAGAAAAACTATTGCTGTCTTCACTCTTTTTCTGAAGTCGAATTCTGTTTTGCTTTGTTTGTTTTGAGGCAGGATCTCCCTCTATAATTCAGGCTGTCCTCAAGATTGCTGAGCCCTCTTCTCTCAGCCTTCTACCAATCCACTATCCCCATCTCAATCACCAGTATTGGTACTATAATCATAAGCCAACACATATTCAGCTAGAGTTCAAGCTGAATTTCAATAAGGTTTGCAAGTGCCAAGTTAGCGTATTGTGTTCACAGGAAAATTGTGTGGACAGTGGACACAAGAAACCCTGAATTTTTTTCTATTGAAAATAAAAGTAAGTAGCAAGAATAATTATAATATTATAATTACAGTAGACACTTACTACATAATTAATGAGTAATTGATAGACATAAAAAGATAATAATATATGGTCATGTAATTCTTAGTACTTTATCTTTAAAGTTATTTTATAAAATTTAAAATACTAATTTAAAAAAACTTTAGCTCCTATAATTGGCTTGGAAACATATCAGTTAGCTTTCTCTGTTAAAGAAGCAGATTATAGCAATGTTAGAAGGCGTGTGTTGTGAACACAGGCACAAGTGCTTCAACATCATAACTAGAATTATATTCAGCAGGTCAAATGCCCACAGAAGATCATAAATGTGCCAGAAAAATGGTGTCTCATAGTTCCTGCTATAATGCTTTATGCTGAGGATTATGCGTCTGATAGAACAATTCTAGAAGGGTTCAAGTTCAAAGAATCATGGGCGTTCCTGAAGCATCTTCAGCCCTTTGACTTATATCCTACTGAAGGGGTGGTCAACATTGGAATCCAGACGTATTGCAGAAGATGCTGGCCCAATGCTGGTGCACCCAGAATAAATCTAGAATCCTCTTTCCTCTTTACACGACCTTCCTTTTCCCTCACATAGATCAGAATTTTCAATTAAACTCCTATTTAATTTTTCTCTTCCCTTTAGAATACTAAAAGGGATATTGTTTTCTGATTCTTCTTAATTGTTCTTCTTTTTCTGATCCAAATCAATTGAAACATCATAACAGCTTCAAAATTAATTGCACGATTTCTCTCTGCCTGGATAGATATGTACACATCTCAGAACACCATGTCTGCTCCCACCATTACTAATTACGCAGGAAGCTCTTGGAAGACTGGATGTTTGCACTGGTCCGGCACAGCCACCCACCTTTTACACAGTGTGGCTTTCTGTTAAAAAGCAGAATTCAAAGGGCATTGACAGTTTGGGCTTCCTATGACTTAAAAAAAATAAAATAGAATCTATTATTTTTTTCCAAATCAGTTTTGTATGAAGAGAAGCAGTTTTGACTCAAAGGCAGCATTTCTCAGCGTGCATGGTCATCATGGCCATTTCTGTCAAATGTCTGCCGCAAGGGGAAGGGGAGGCTAGAATCCCTAGAAAGACTTCAGTCCCCCTGATTTCACACTCCGCACAAGTGAGGAGCAGACCGTTTTTAAAAGGAAGCCATTTTAGACCATCTGGGACAATTTAGGGCTGTTCTGTTTGTCTGTCAATTTGTTCGTTCTGCGCGAGACAGATCTGGTTATCGTGGTGTCGAATAAGAAAAATACCCGGAGGATTTGTTTAGAAATCCGAAGTCATTCTTTGTTCTTGTCCCTAAAATAGGTATGGCAGGGTTGCCTTGGAGGGCTGGGCAGACTCGCACATATGGAACTCCTGTGGCATCCTGCAACATAGGGCGCAGACATTTGTTTCTATTGGCAGATGTACTGTGGCACCACCCGATTCTGGTGCGAGGGGCCAAACTCAAGTCTTCTGGAAGAGCAGAAAGAGTTATTAACTGCTGTTCTCTCTCTTCAGCCATCAATCATATTTTAATTACATTTGTTTATCTTATTTTATGCTTATGAGGGGTTTACATCCATGCATGGATGTGCGCCATGTATGTACCCGGACCTGAGGATGCCAGAAGAAGGTGGTCAATCCCCTGGAACTGTTATAGGTAGTTCCGAATGACCACGTGTGTGCTGAGAACCAAGCCTGGGTCCTCTGAAAGAACAAGTACTCTGAATTTATGAGACATTTCCAGCTCCTCGCCGATGATGCTATAATATAACAGCTAAGCCTACGGAGGAATGGGAGAAACTGGCAAAATGAGCAGACAGTTTTCAAGGCCTAGTGTGGTCCTCTTTTATCTGAAAGTTGAATTAGGCTGCTTTGGAGTATTGTGGGGAACAAGCCCCTGGGCAGCTGCCACAGGCTTTATTGTTCACTTCCAATATGAAGTTATGCAAATTCCAAAAAACTCGCAAAACAGCTGTAAGGGCTACATCACAAACCCACAATCCACTATACCTTGTACTTAAATCAGAAGGGTTCTGCTCCCTAGTCTCCTTAGTCACTGATACCTCATTTTTCAGTAAATGGGTGTCATTTCCAAGTACAAACTCAAGACAAGAGAAAGTCGACAACAATTTAGATTTCTACTTCTACTGACTGAGATCAGATTTTTCCCTAGGAATATATGCTAGGTATAATATATATGCGTGCTGTGGGGAGAAGACAACACACCTGATACGAAGTGATGCATGAAGAGACGGAATAAGAAAGTTGATGAGAGAGAGAAAGAGAGAGAGAGAGAGAGAGAGAGAGAGAGAGAGAGAGAGAGAGAGAGAGAGAGACTGGTATTTTTTTTTTTTAAAGCTTCTCTCTGCTATTTTTCTTGCATTTTAGTCTTTGTGTCTCGGGGAGGGGGAACTCAAACCTGAACTAAGGCCATGCACACCCTGAGAGGAGAATAAAATAAACAAGTTTAATTAGAAATGAACCAGTGGTATTCTGCTTCTGCCAAGTGTTTGGGTGGTTTCCCACAGTAGACAGCTGTATCGTTAATATGAAATTGCTAAGTGTAGAAAGAACCCTGCATTAGCCACCCTATCGTAACACACTTTTTCACCATCCCCCACAAAAAAATGAGCACAAATTTCTTGTGCATCATGACTTTCAAATTCATCTTCAGACCCATAAACACATCCCTTAGTCCCCCAAACAAGCATGTGTGCTCACTTCCGAAACTTACTGATCAGCCAAGGGAAAGAATTAATTAAAGCTAGTCCAATAGATGCACATCAGTCTTAATTGTCAATTAACAATATGGTTCATCAGCCTGCGATAGGAAATCTATTTGTAACAACTGATGGCTGAGTTATAAAACTTGGTTATTGTTGCTATTGTCTCAAACTTATATTTTGAACAATAATTGAGAGAGTTCAGAAAAAAAGCAAATAGAAACACAAAGCTTTATCTACTTCTATGCTTTTGGAGGTTTTCTTTTTTTAAATACTAACAGTAATGTTAGGATTCATTATACAAATACAATGCAAGTTCAATAACTAGAGAATCAAAGAGCAGTGGACTTGGAGAATCCGTCACTCTCTACCCAGTCCTCCCTCGGGTCTCCCACTGAGCTCTTAAGTCCCATCTTCTTAGGTTGGGCTGTGCTGGGTTTGTTGCTATTGTTTTTTGTTTGCTTGCTTCTTAGATATGTTGGCATGACACTGTTAGGATTTTGAAACTCAGAGGTGAATGGCAAATTCATAGGAAAGATCTGAAAGCTTGTTTTAGAGGGAACAATTTGATAGAAAATCTGTCACAGGAAATGGAGGAAAGTTAGGCTACTGGAAGACATTTTTAAGTCCTACGAAGCAAGCAAAAGGAGTTTCCATCAGACTATCCATGGTGCCTAACAGGTATTCAATAGTATTCTGACAGTCAGCAGTCAAGGCGTTCTTCCTATAAAAACGGGGTAATAAAAGTGAGTTTCTGATTATTGAGGGCTTTCTATTTGCCAAGAGGGTTATTTGGTAACTCGTTCCTTTTTATTGCTAAAGAGTTGTCACACTCATTCTCCATGTGCTTACTCTACTGTGTTCCTCCGGCTGCACAGGGGAGAAGACACAGGCACTGGGTCTGCTTGTTCCCTCGGTTTGTGCTCCTCACAGAACAGCTCCCGTGTTTTACATAGTCTCTCCTTCGTACCATTCTCCTCTTCTCTGCTAATAGTATACATTAAAATAAACTAGCGAAAGTGCTGAGTGAAGTGCATACTGCAAAGTGCTGCTTCTGATGTCAAGCGCTCTCAAAAGTGTGTAATATTTGCATCAGGTCATCAAATACATCCCCTGCTGCAGGAGAATGCTTTGTTCTCTGCTCTCCTCGGTAACTGGTTTCATCTCTCACAAGAAAATATGCTTATCTGTCCTCAGCCATTCTTACATAATCTCAGGCTTGCCTGTTATTATCCATAGGGGAAAACAGCATCACTCTTTCTGCTTGCGGAAAAGTCCTCAGCAAAGCCGAAGACAAATGCCGCTGTCACGACAATGTTCTTCCTCTTGCTGTGTGTTGGGTGCGGGCCTTCAAAAGCCTTTGCTCTGTAAAAGTCCAAAGCTAGAATTCCTTCAGGAATGTGGATGCTCAAAACCACACAATACCAGCAGGCTCTGAATGCTGCTGGATACCTTCCACCATGCCACTTTAAAGAATGTGTCAGAGCCAGGGTGAAGGCAGGTGGTTCTCTTTAACTGGCAGCTGAACGTGCGTTTGGCTTGAAGCCAAATGAACAAAGCTGATCTTAACTGACTTCCATAGTCCACCTTCATCCTTCCCATTCCTCTTTCTCAAATACTTTATGACATTTAAGTATTCTTAGGATCCATCAACATGTATAAAATGATGAGGTGCTCATAAAAGGAGACAGCTAGCCATCATAATCATCTTTTATGGAGTATTTAGAGCGTTTTTGCACTTTTTACAGACACCAAATCCCACAAAAACTATTTTTTTAACTTGCAGATAGGAAGGAGAAGCCCAGCACGATGGTTTATGCTTTCAATCACAGCACTCGGGAGGCAGAAGCAGCTGGATCTTTGTGAGTTTGAAACCAGCCTGGTCTATATAGAGACTTCTAGAAAAGCCCAGGCTGTACTGAAAGACTCTGTCTCCAAAACAAAAATAAATAACAAAAAATAAAGGGAAACAAATTAAGTTGCCCACTATCCTAGATATAACTAGAGAACCGACTGCAATTTCATCGTTTGGGTACTCTTTATTGCTTCAGTGCTGATATACTCTGTATTCCGTCACCTCAACTACACATCCTGAGTGTGTGTGTGTGTGTGTGTGTGTGTGTGTGTGTGTGTGTGCAGTTGCATGTACACAGATGCACCTATGCATATGAGGCCAGACCACACCAAGTGTCTTTCTCAATCGTTCTCCACTTCTGTTTCCACATCATTATATGGACTACGTAACACTTTCTTGGAACTTTGTTTGTTTTTGTTTGTTTTTGTATGGCCCCAAGAACAATATCACTAGGAAGTTACTATTTCCAGCTCTGCTGTTGGCAAAAAAACGCTCCCACGTGGCTGGGCTCAATCAGTTTTAAACAACAGATCGAGCGCATGGAGATAAAGCAGGAAGCCTTCCTCTGTATACTTTTAATGCTTTTACAGGGCTCTTTTCTGTTAATTGTTTAATCACAAATTTCTGTTATTGCTATTTACATGTTCTTTTTCAACTTTTGAATGCAGTTTTATTTCTATTTTGTGAGGCTTTCGGAAACATCCAATTAGAAGCAAGCCTATTGTCTTCCCCACAGTCTGAGCTCTGTCAGATGGAAGACTCCATGGAGCGCCGGAAGAGGAGCAAGAGGAAGAGCAGCATCACGAAGTCCCAGGAATTCCACCTTTAGACCAAGTGCTCCAGGGACTCTTTCCATGAGAAAAAAGACCCCCATGCCTCTTTGAGTCCCTGAACAAACCAAATAGGGATCACTGAGTGAATGTGACTCAGAGGGACTTTGGGGGGTGGTGAGGGGGGGTTGCTGCTCTTGCAGAGGACCTGAATTCAGATCCTATTACCTACCAACTGGTATGGTGACTCACAACTACCCAGAATTCCAGTTTCTTGGTATCAGGTGCTGTGTTCTGGCCTCATGGACGCCAGGCATGCACATGGTGCATATGTACTGGCAAACATTCATACACATAAAAACTAATAAATAGTATTTAATGTTTGCACCAGTGGTTTATTTGTAAAGCATGACATTTTTAACCATCATCCAAACTGAGACTCTTACATTCTCTTCTGAAGACATTTCAGATAGGATCAGGATTTAAACAACAGAAAACAAAACATTCCCACCAGTCCTGGACGTTTCCAGAAGCAGATGCAAAAGTGTGAAAAATCTTACATGAAAGCCTGGGGCACTCCAAGAAAGCCTAGAATGTGTGGCGCCAATGGATAGTGTGTTTATTGGGGGAGGGAAGATACTTTCCCAGGCTAGGAGTGAAGGGTTGACTAGTGAGAAGGCAGGAGCAGACCGGATCAGCCATGCCCCCAATAGATTTGTCTTTTTCAAATTTGTGAAATCTTTTCCCCAGTCATTTGAAATCTGGGACGTTCTTCAAAAAAGAAAAGTAAAGAAAAATATAGCCCCTGATGTTTCCTTACAGATGAGAAAGTTTTAAGAAGTGAAGTGAGCAAGATTCCACTGTGCTGGAAGTGGGAGGTCCTTGGACTTCCCACAGGGCAGGGAACCCTGATTGCTCTTTGGGCTGAGGAGGGAGGGGAACTTGATTGGGGGAGGGGGAGGGAAATGGGAGGCGGAGGTGGGGAAGAGACAGAAATCTTTAATAAATAAATAAATTAATAAAAAAATCTCTGCAAAAAAATTAATCACATTGTAACTCTTGGCTATATTTTATGAATCAAAAAACCAGTAAAGGATGTTTTTAAACAATAAAAAAAAAAAAGCTCCGGATTGAAGCAAAGTCGCACTTCCTGTCATAGTCTGTGCCCTGCTCCCTGAAGATGCACAGCCTGTGTGACTTGCCTCCAGGATCCTTATGCTGCCTCCTGGGAGGTGTAAAGGCTGTCCCCTTTGTAAGCATTGGTGAGGGGATGCAAGTGGTGTACACCTGAGAATTCTTAACCCAAAGATTTTATGTTTATGCCTACATATAAAAATAATTTTTGTTAGATTTTTGAGACAGGGTCTCTCTACTTAATCCTGGCTGTCCTGGAATTCACATCATAGGCCAGGCTGGCCTTTAGAATTCAGATTAAAGGCAGGTCTTACCATGTCACACCTGGTTAAAATACCGATAGACTTTAAAATCTTCTGTATTGAAAGTAAAATTAGTAATATGTTGCTCACGAATCTAACCTTAATTAGCTGAACACTTTGAGGCAAATTATTTTAATGTTTTATAGCTGTATTTCTTTATTAGGAAACTAAAGATATTATATTGTCACCATAGGGTCCTTTCCAATTCTGGAAAACTGTCCTCCTATGTGGGGACCACGGGCACCAGGAACTCAACCTATGTACAGTTTTCTCTTTTTGTGGGAGTAGGGGGAGAAGGATTACTGCCACATAGTCTATACTGGAGATAGATGATCTCAATTGCTTAAATTCAAGCTCCAGAATAATGGCACAGAAAATAAGATGTCCTTTTTTTCTTCCCTCTTTGGAGGGGTGAAGTGCTTTTGTTTCATTTTGTTCGAGACAGGGTCTTATTGTGTATTGCTGGCTGGCCTAGAACTTGTTATATAAATCAGTCTGGCCTAGAACCCAGAGATATCCATCTACCTTTGCTTCCCAAGCACTGAGATTAAGTGCATGAACCATAGGCTTGGTTTAGTTCCCTTTTATTAAATGAGAAGTTAACAGAAAAATAGTAATTGTGTGACAATGGGTGTACCTGAGTGTTTGCGCCTGCAGAAATTATGTCCCCCTATTGCATCATTCAAATGGCCACAGCATGTTCTGTGCACGCCTATATTCCTGAAATAAATTCCTCTTTAAGAACATAAGTAAGTTCCTTAATTTTGGAAGATTTATGTTGTTTTGCTTTTTGCTTTTTAAGGCTTACATATCTAAAAGTTTAGACTCTATGGATTTTCACATATAGGGTCATAACAGACTATACACATCATTCAGAGCTGTCATCCAGGTTTGTCATCCAAGCAAACTTGGTACTCTGTGTCTACGATAAAGACAACATTAGCATTGCACTATAAACTCCAGAGGAAGAACACACTGTCTGGGAACCAAAGCTGGAATAGATCCTTCACAGGAAGAACTGAGCTCTGTTAGATACTTATCAGTGCAATCCAAGAAGACCTGTCATATGCAGAGCATAGAAACTAAACCCGACGATGCACACCCTACGGACCTGGGCAGCCTCCGTGCATGTAGGAGCTTATGAGCCCTTAGGAAGTAAGTTTGTAAAGTGAGTGGCTGTAGGCCAGCGCGATGATTCCGTGGGTAAAAGCACTTGCCTCCAAGTCTGACGACTTGAGTTTAATCCTTGAAATGTGTGTGGTAAAAAGAGAGAACTGACTTCTACATGTTGCTTTCTGAACTCTACAAGAGTCCTGTGACACACACACAGTAAATAAATAGAGGACACAAATAAGGAGGCTATAGATCAAAAAGCCTTTGCTTCCATGGCTGGGGTGGGCGCTTATACAGAAGCGCCAAAAGCAAGTGCAAGATAAGAGGCACTAAATTTGTTGATGCAAATCTGACAATAGATGGTACCCTCCTTACAGATGTTTGTGAAACCATTTTACCAAATATTGTTTAACATTAATAATTATTTTATTCCCACGGGGAAAACTGACATGAAATCGTGCCTTCTTTTGGTCCCTCTGACAAGCTGGTACCTCCTTCTACAGAGCGTAATGATTTGCAATTATTCATTATTACTCCATCTCCCCAGAAGACTGTGAGTCCTTTACAGTGCTTTCTGCCTCTGCATCTGGCATAATGCCTGCTTCATGGTGAGTGTTTAGGAAATATTTGTTGAATGATTTAATAGAGATTGCTACTATATGTGGTTGATTTCATTTAAATACTTCCGTCCAATCGAATCATAAATGAAAGGTGTTCAATAAGAAATCTGAATGAAAAAGGCTTCCACAGAGGCAAGGTTGTTGATAACAGCTAATTGAAATATCTTCAAATCTGCTCTGTTACTCTTACCCAGGGTGCTTTGCTTCTGCTAGTTTCATCATCTTTCAATTCCCTTGGCCTTCTGGTATGCGGTTGCAGTTACATGGCAACGTTATTCTCTTACTCTCGGCAATGGGCAATTTTCCAGTGGATCCACCCTACAGAGATGAAGATGAGGCCCCCCAGGTTATGTTTAGCTAAATCAATACCAGTGACGTTGTGGGTGTAATAATGCCCTCCTGTGCAAAATTACTCCCCCTAGTTCAATGCAAGGATGTGATGTTGGCCCCAACATCAGCAGTTTCTCTGCCTGTCAATTCTGAAAAGTACTTTTAGTGTTTCTCCTGTTGGCCTGGATTGTTGGAGGTAGGTTTTAGTTATATATGTATTTATTCATTCATCCATTCATTTATTTATTTCTGAGAAAACATTTGATGGTGCTTTAACCTTGGGGCTCACGTCAGAGTGTGGATGTAGGAAGCATTTCTACTGCTGGGCTGCTTTGTTGTTTGGTTTTCAAAAGAGAAGCATTCTTACATAAAGAGTTCTGACTATTTATGTCAATAAAAACTACCCGCAACAGGGGCTGGCAGGTGGAGAGGGTTTGGCTGATGCTACACTGTGCAGTGTGCTATGTGGCGTCCATGCCCTGGCATCCAGTGCACACGTGCATCCTCCAGTTGCATCCTGCACTTTGTGGCACTTACAAGGAACAATCTTAAATCATTTTGATCTCCAAACAATTGGAATCAGGGTGAAATGCGGGACAGAGTTTTATCATTTGAAAAAATGCATCACTGTGTTAGCCCCTTTGGCAGGACCGGGAAGAAAAACATTCTTGATAAAGAGAGTGCAGCAGACTAAATGGGAGCTAAGCATGGGGGTCTGGAGCCCAGCAGAGAGCTTGGATCTGGGGGTTCACCTTCCCCACCAATCAGCATCTAGTAATGAAAAATGGCAGGATTTCGAGATGATAAAGCAAAATAACACCCTTAACAAATGAGTGCAAATATTAGTTACCAAAATTATCAGAATGGGTTTGGAACCAGTGGTTCAAACTATTTCGCCCAAGAGTCTTGGATGTAACCTTTCTTTGCCTCAGTTACCACATTTATAAAGTTGTAAACAACATCTTTACAGAATTCACAGACAGATATGAAAAAGATAATATCTGAATAAAATATCTGGCCTAGTGCCTGGTGTAGCAAGCCCTCAGTAAATGTAAAATACTATTATTGTTACTAATGGTGCTAAGATTATTCAGACAGTGGGATTGGTGTTCTCTGGGAGAAAGAAAAGAGCTTTTAACTGCAATGGTATTTTATTTGTTTTTTATTGGAACCTAAACCTAGCCACCTGGGTTCAGGAGGAAAAGTAGCTTTTACAATTAACCCATAATTCTTATCTATGATAACTTTTCTCAGTGAGGCATTCTCATCTTGCTTCCTCTGCACTGGCTGGTGACTGAATTTGCCTTTTCTCTTCCCAGAATTCTCTTAGTCTGGTTGTACTGCCTATACTACTTGCCTGACTACTGACCAATAAACATTTTATTAAACCAATATGGATGACAGATCTTTACAGTGTACAAAAGCATTTCCCACAGCATTTAACCATGGCGCAACGACTAAGAGAGACACTCATTGGTATCGTGACATTCTGATTCCCCAGTTTTCTGGCAGTATCTTTTTCCACTGTAGGATGTACCCCAGGATTGTGCCTTCCTCAGTGTGTCACTGAACTTCCTGACAGAGGCCTGCTGAAGGGATTGTAGGCATCTGGAGCTTCCTTTGCTCTCTACTCATCAGGCTGCAATTAGACTTAACAAAGAAGAGTGTCATGGAGGTAAGATGTCACAAGTTCATGATCTCCATGCCCTTCCTAGCTGGGAAGGTCAACCTCAATGACTTTATGAAGACTGCCAGACCTCTCCATTGCAAAGCTGCTATGTTCCTTTTCCTATTATATGGATCAGAAACAAGTCGCTAATTTCTGCCTTTATCTCATGGAGAAGAAACTCTCTGACCTCCTGGAAGGAGGTGTGTCAGATACTCCACATACCAGCTGACAAGTGGGGAGAAATTCAACTCTCAAGTCGCACAAATTACTCCTTAAACTGTCACAAATGTGCATACTCACTAGTGTGCCCTTTGGATGAGTGTGTATTTCTCTCATTGTCTCTTTAGTTTTAACATTTTGTTTGTATTTATGGGTGTATATATGTGCCTGCCATGTGCATGTTGCAGTGCCTGAGGGGGCAAGGAGAGGGTGTCTGAGCACCTGGAGCTGAGTGACAGATGGCTGGGAGTTATGCAGTGTGGAGCTAAGAACATGCTTGGATCCTTTGGAGGAGCAGTGTGTGCTCTTAACCATGAAGCCATCTCCCCAATCTTCTCTTCATTAATTAATTAAATTTCCTCTGATGAAGAAATATCCTATATTACCTGTTTATGTATGTAAATGTGGGCACTGGGATATTGACCTCATTCTGCGAGCTTTCACTTAATACTACTGCTCTTTATTTTTTATAGCTCAATTTGTTTGAACTTCAGCCACTGGAGTTCATTTTTATGCCCTTGACTTTTCTCCCTCTCTCTGCCTCTCCCACTTCTTCACTTGCTAGAACTGTGAGGTCAGGTCTGCCCTTCTTCAAGGGACCCCTGACTCCTTTCTTTAAAAAAAATGGTATTTAGAAATCAAGTAGCAGATACTAAATATTTTTGCTCCTAGCCCTTCTCAGAGAGAGATGCATGTGTTCATCTTAGCTAAGGTTTTATTGTGAAGAGACACCATGACCACAGCAACTCTTATAAAGGAAAACATTTAATTGGGCTCACTTACAGTTCAGAGGGGTTTAGTCCATTTCTATCATGGCAGGAGACATGTCAGTGTGCAGGGCGACCTGGTGCTGGAGAAGGAGCTGAGATATCTACAGGCAGAAGGACTGAACTGAGTAAAGCTCCTGAGCCCTCAAAGCCTGCCCCCACAGTGACACACTTCCTCCAGCCAGGCCTACTCTAACCCCAACTGCAACAAAGTCATGCCTCCTAATGATGTCACTTCCTATGAGCTTATGGGGGCCAATTACATTTAAACTATCTTACCCATGAATGTATCTTCTTAGACACATATCTTGCAAATATTTTATTCTACTCTTTGGAATTTTTACTTCCATTCTGTGAATGGTGTTTTTCTATACTATTGGTAAGGCTTCAGTGTGTTATTTTGTTTATCTTTTATAAATTATGCTTTTGATTCCATAGCTAAAACATTTGGCAAACCAAAGGTTACATTAGTTTTGTTGTAGATCTTTAAGTTACATAATTTATATGTAAGTCAATAATCCACTTTCAATTGTTCACGTGAATTCAACAATTTTTTTTTTTTTTTTTTTTTTTTTTTTTTTTTTTTTTTTTTTTTTTTTTTTTTTTGGGGTCAAATTCTCCCTTGTCCCATCTTAGAAGACCATCTTCTCTACAGTAACCTTTCTCTGCGGACTTGTTTACAAACACGTGGGCTGTGTTGATGTGAGTCCATCTTGAGCCTCACACTTAGTTCCTGCCCCGCCACTGTCTGTCTGCAATGCCACAGGGCATGGGTGTCCCAAGCATGCTGTCAGTCCTTGGCTGGATCTCCTCTGTAAGGTCCGTTTGCCTTCACCTTTGTCACACCAATTACTGGAAGTTTCTAGTCTAATGAGACTGCTAGCTGGAAATAACTGTCCCACGCATGGAGAGAGCATCTGCTTCCTCCTGTGGGGCAGGTAGGAGTAGAGGTCCTTATTCAGGAGGGGTTGGGACTGTTTCTGCCCTGTCAGGCTTCTCGTCATTCTCGTGTTTATTTTGTGCTGCTCTACAGAGAGAACCTGCCCCACTGCTCCCTGGCCATGTTTACTCAACTAAGAGCACTACTGGAAATTTGTTAGTCTGGCTTGAGGGATGAAGGGGTGTGGGCATATCTTAATTCTAAGCATGAAAAGGTGTGGGTTCTGGCAGGACCTGGCGCCCGGAAACCCTGCCCTGCTTAGCGAGTGGGCGTGTCCTGTAGTAATGCCCGCCCTCTCCCGTTTCTGCTGTCGGTTCTCTTCCTCTAGCGGCAGTGTTAACACGGCTGTATCAGACAGCTTTCCCTTCCTGCTCACAGACTCAGCTTCTCGTTATTCGGGCGTTAATCCCAGGTTTTCCACAGTGACTGCTGTCCCCTGATCTGGCAAACAAGTCAAGAGATGTGGGACAAGGAGAATGATGAGAAGGTTTTCAACAGTAAATCAATAATAAGATGAAATTCACGTTTAAGAACATACAGAGTCTGTTCTGAAACCGGATGAGATGTGCAAACCGTTCTAAAACTGTGTAGGAAGGGAAAGCGAAGTCCGCCATTCTATTACCTGTATCAAAAATCCTCCCAAGGACTGAAATCCGTGGGAGGGCCGCTACACTGAGAGCGTGAGCGTGGAAGCTTGCCCAAATTTCTCCACGGAGTAAAACAAACTGAACTTGTTTGTCTGTCGAGACGGAGGAAGAGGAACAAGCAGGCAGATCACTTCATTGGAAGGTGTCATCGGAAAAACGATACCAGAGAGGAACTTTATGCTTTATGCCGGGTTGTCTAAAATGAAACCGAGTAACTGTGCTTCTGTGGTACCAGTGCTGTCCACCACATTGAATAATTAACAAATGCAGCTTCACACAACCAAAGAACCAAAGTTTGAACAAATGTGGGGTATCTTTGGACCAGCGGAAAAAGCCGAGTCTCAGGCCTGGATCAGCCAGAGAAGCCATGGAGTGGGTGGACAATCGAGCATTCATACCAATTACACTCCTGGCAGAGCGATTATTGACACACCCAAGAGACAGCACTGGGCCTTCCTCAAGTCAAAGCAGATGCATGGGGCACAGTGACTACCTCACAATGCAGTCCTTTAAGAGAAGAGAAAATCTGGACCCCTTTTGCAGGAATCTGTACCCCTCGTGAAGAAGCAGATAAACGAGGCGTGTTCTGCTTGAGAGCTAATGTTAAATACTTCGTGGAGGTTTGCGCTCGTGTTTGCCTCCTTTTGCTTACTTGAGACAGGTTTCCACTGTGCAGACCTGGCTGGCCTGGAATTCACTCTGTAGAACATTATGGTCTCAAACTTACAGAGATTCACTTAACCTCTGCTTCGTGGGGACAGAGATTAAAAGCATGCACCATCAAGCTAGCCAAATATCTATATTGTCAACATAACATATGTACCTCAGTAAAGGCAGATTGATTGTGTTTCAACAGACTTCTCTGGTATCAAGCTTGAAAAAAAAAAAAAAAAAAAACCTAAGTGCAGGTAACTTCCCCAAAAGTCATTTAACACACTGTTGATGCTCTGAAGAAAGAGAAGACAGTTGAGGATAATAGGATAATTTTGATTTTATTCATTGTTATGTTTAGAATGGGATTGTTCAGCCCTAAGAGGTAGGTAAGGTGTGTTTTTTGCAATGATCTGAAGAAAGGAGAGACATGAGAGCAAAGTCTTGCCTCCAGGAGGCTTGCGTACTGCAATGCAGGGAACTTCTGCTCCAAAATGTACCCAACAAAGACACTGAAGTACTGCTGCAGAGAACATCCCGCCAGCAAAAGGCAAATTGGGCACAAAATACCAATTATTTCACACCTGAGACACAGAAGAAAGACATATTACAAACAAGTGTATTTTGGGAGATTCTTTCAAAACAGTTCATCACTAACTTTGGCTCATAGTCTGTTGTATGAACTTCAGCAGCAAACAAAAGGCAGTTGGAGTTACTGTCAACAACAGAAGCACTCCATCAGAGAGTCAAAATTTTTAAAGAAAACCTCCTGTGCATTTATGTTGTAGGAATACTTCTTACAAACAAGGGAGAAAATGTCACTAAAAACTCCAGGTATTGTTCTCCAGAGTGTAAAACTCATGTTCACATTGTCTTGTTTTACTTTCTCAGCTCCAAAATATCATGTGTCCTTCGCTGAAACTAACAAAGACAAATTACATTCTTCTGAATTCCCTTGAGTTTGGCCTGACACGGAGATATCATGCCAGTGTCAATCCAAGAACATTTGACAGTGAGAACTTTTTAAATTAATCCTGATGCACTTTGTGTGCTAGAATGTGTGTGTGTGTGTATGTGTGTGTGTGTGTTTGCTGGTTTCTGAGAGGCAAACCCACATATGAAGAGTTGAGAACACCAAGTCTGTCTGGAATAGGATCCCGGGAAACCCTAGGAATGGAGAAGTAAGCAAGGGAGGGAGCAAGCCAACAGAAAAGGACAGCATCAAGTAGATGTTGTAGACAATTGAGGCACAATTGGAGGTATGACATACCTCAGAGCTATTCCAGCCTGATGACTGATTTGGCAGAATTTATCACTAGCTACCATGTCTAAGAGGTTTTGCCCTGTATGAGCCTCCCAGCCACCAAGAACCAGAGTATACTCAGGAGACTGAGTTAGAAGATGCCAAAAAGACATGTGTTCTCCCAAGATGATATTCAAGCATCTCACTAACAATGCACAGTGAACAGAAAAGACATTTACATAATGTGGGATCTATTATTGTCGCTATGGAGTTCTGGAACCTTCTTTCAGCTCACCATTTCAAAGGTTTTAGTTCCCAGTCAGTTGGTCCCATTTCGTTGGGCAGGAGACAAAGCAGAATATCATTGCAGGGGGTGAATGTGGCAAAGGAAAGAGAAGGGAGGCTGGAGACAAGGCAGACTCTTCAAGGCATCTCCTCAGTAATCAGCTTCATCCAACTGGCCCCACCTCCCATTGTCACCATCTCCTGACAGCCCATTCAGTCATGAAGCAATCAGCGGATTAACTCAGGAGGGCCAGAGCCTTCTTGACTCAGTCACTCCCCAGAGGTCCCACCCTGAAGTTTGCACTTGGGACCAAACCTTCAACACGTGAGTTTGGGGATGGAGAGAGATACTGTGTATCTAAGCCTTGTCTGTAAGCATTAACATAAAAATCTGTAATGTACTAGATCCCTCTTTGTGTCTCCACCCGGAGTACCTTGAAACCAAGAGCAAGGATGACCACTTGTTGGTCTGAGGAAGACCTTGGCGACCCAAGGCGCTAGCAGGCAGCACCTTCAGAACAGGTACTAAGTGTTCCACAATGGGCCCCAGCCTCCGGCCAAAGTGGGACACCTCCCAGGTAACCTGTCACTGAGGGGGGAACTGTTTAATGTGTTATTTAATTGTCACTGTCACCATGCTACTTGGGGGTGGAAAGGAGTGAGCAGATGGTACTGGACAGAGTAAGACCACTTACGCTATTCCTACTTCTTGCCTGAGAAATGTTTAGTTGACCCCAGCTATGTGGGTATGTAAAACATTTACTGGTAAGAAATCATGAAGAATTTTGTTTTAAAGTAATTCTTAGGCATTCATAGAATTTTGCTATTTATTAAAATGAGAGAGATTTTAATCCTAATTAGATGGGTATGTTATTTTTACATAAAAGATTAAATATTGGCTGAATATTTGATAGTGTAGGATATGGAATACCTCAATGTTTTTCAGAGATGATCAATACTTTGATTTTATAATCATCAATACTGAGAATGGTACTTTGCATAGTACAAGATGGTAGAAGTATGTTCATAGTCATTTGAGAAACTGTTGGAAATATAATTCTACTCAAGCCAAAATTTATTAAATGATTTTTAATGAAACTCAAGTCAGCCACTCAAATAGCAATTTTTTAAATCAAATATTCTAACACAATGCAATACAAAGATATGCTAATTTAATGCCTACCTACTAAGGAGAATATTACAAGGTTTTGTTTTATGACCTTAAGCTTCTATAAGGAACAGGAAATGGTGTGCACAGTAAAAACTGCAATCAGAGCGTGCAGGTCACTGTCAAACTGAGGAGCTCCAGGTAGTATGTGTCAGTATCGATGTCACAGCAGCCATTGCAGTGCAGAAGCAGGCTGCAGGGAAATTCTGCCACTCCAGGAACACTGGTCTCTTTAAACACTTGGTTTTGAATTAAGTTTTGGTCTTTAGGCAGTCAAAAAGCTTTTACTATTGCCAAGATTTTTGTGCACCCTGACTCCATTTTCAGCAATAACCCACATGGTGTCTTGTCCTATAGAAAGTAGGGAATGGAGAAGGCAAAACACTAGCAAGAATGACAGGGATGGAGCAAGGTCACCAACAGGATGACACCTGTAGTGGCGCATCCTGCACACTCAGCCAAGGCTGGAAGAGAGCTCATGGAGAATGCGTCTGGAACAGCGGGGTGTGAAGGAGGCCATGAAGATCCGGTCTCCAGGCCTGCTCAAGGGCATTCTCTACCACAGGCTAGTTTGCATCACACACAGTACAGGCAAGTTGCTATGCTTATGAAACTTAAGTCTAACACAGTGACACTGAAGTGTGTGCCTAATGTCAGGTGATGTTTTGTCCTTTTTAGAGCATATATTTTGTATTATAAAATGCAAGGTTCCTTCCAAGGTCCCAGGGGAGCTGTCTCAGGACACTCTTGTTCCTCAGATCAGAAATAAATAGATGATAGCTGTCCTAATATGAAATGGTAATACCATTGTGTGTATCCTGCATACATCTTTCTGTACTTCATGTGGCTAATTCAAGCTACCTAATTCAGGGTAAATACTATTCATATTATTGTGGTACTGAATTATTTAGATAATAGTGAAAGAAAAGTAAGGCCTGTATGTGTTCAGTAAAGACATAAGAATTTTTAGTATTTTTTTAATCTGCATTTGGCTGACATCCTGCATGAAGAATCTACAGATTTGGAGGGCCAATTACTATACTTTTTTAATTTAAGAATTATTCCATTAGGACCAGGATTTTGCATGTAGAAATATCTCCAGGATAGAAACAGTTATAACAAAACCTATATTGTAGGTTCTTAAGAGAGGCTGAACTTTTCCTGGTAACACCTGTGGCTTTTGTAAGTGATTGGCTAAAAAATCAGCATGTCATCCCACCCTGGCCAATGAGTCTTAGAGGGAATAAAATTGAAGGATTTGGGAAATCTCCATTCTTGATAAAAAGAGAATTGCATGGCCTCTCCAACCCTGTGGTATGTGAGGAAACAGGAGGCAGGAAGGACAGAGGGAGAGAACCTGAATCATTAGTTCATCTTTGATTATGGATTTAATAAACCTATCAACTTCCTACATCCCTGTTTCAGGAGCATACAGAATCACACTGTTCAGTGCTGCCTGACTGATGTGGGATTTCCCTCTGCATGCTGTGAATACCATTGAGCCTGCACAGGGAATAGAGGTAGATGGGGAAAACTAAACTGAATGCTAAGAGAAAGAAGGAGTAGTTGGAGAGAAGCCATGGAGCCACCAGAGACAAACACACTAAAATCTTGCCAATAGACCACAAGCCTCATGGTAAAATATAAAATAATGGAGATGGGTTAATTCTAGATGTAAGAAATAGCTATATGCTTAAGTAATTGGCCAAGCAGTGATTTAACTAATACAGTTTCTGTGTGGTTATTTTGGGAGTCTGGGCAGCCAGGAAACAAACAAGCAGCCTCCTTACAACACCTGACAACCTCAGGGAGTCCACCAATGGACCAGTCAGGAACACCTGCTAACCTCAGTCCCAAGTCTTCAAAAGGCCTGGGGTGCAGCAATGAGAAGTTCTGCTTTATCATGGAGAGGATCTCTTTTTACTTCAAGTGCTCCAAAGACTGAGTTTCATGCTTCAGTTCTTTTGAAATAGAGACCTTAGCTCGGGAAGCAGATACAGGTGGATCTCTGAGTTTGAGGCCAACCTGGTCTACAAGAGCTAATTCCAGGACAGGTTCCAAAAGCTACAGAGAAACCCTATTCTGAAAAAATAAAAGCCTTAACATTGTTCACCATTCAGCTTTGTGAAATAGTTATAATTCTACCACAGCTATGTTGTGGGATTCCCCTTTGTGCGCTGTGACTATGTTTTAATACCATTGGACAATGAATAAAGCTGTTTAGGTCAATGGCTTAGCAGAGCAAAGTCAGGCAGGAAATCAGAACAGAGAGTAGATGGAGTCAGGGAGACGCCATGTAGCTGCTGAAGGAGAAAGACACCAGAACAGAAACTTACCCAGTACGCCGCAGCCTTGTGGCAATACACAGATTAATAGAAATGGATTAATTTAAGATGTAATAGTTAGTTAATAAGAAGCCTGAGCTAATAAGCCAAACAGTGTTGTAATTAATAGAGTTTCTGTGTGATTATTCGGGTCTGGGCAGACAGGAAATGAAAGAGAAGTCTCCCTCTACACGGTTATTGGACTGATCAGAAATAAAAGCTGATTTTTCACAATAAATAAGTAAATAATAAATTCAAGCCCCAGTATTACTAGACTTCTTTATCTGCCATTGTTGCCAGTGCCTCTCTGTCCTTCAGTATCCTCTTCCAGGAACCTTTTCCCAGACTAGGGCAAAATGAACCATCTTCCTGCCTGAGCCTCCTATATCCTGTAGTTACAAATAGGCATACACACGCACACATGCCTATACACATGCACATATATGTATGTGTGTGCACATCCACATACACACACATGTGCTCTCCCCCACCCACCAACAGGCCTATTGGACACTCCACCACATACAGATCTGTCCCACCTCTCCTGTGCTCAGCTTCCGTGATACTAGCCACTTCCTACATGGAAGAATTACCCACTAGTGTCACCTGGTGTGGGGAGCCCTGTGAGACAGTGGGACAATTCCCCATTATCCTCTCACTTTACTTGGCTTTAGAATTCCATAAACTAAATTAGTAAATTCTTAGCACCATCTTGGAAAATTACATCAAAAAGAAAAGTCTTGGTAATGAGGATCTTTCCTGTGAGTTTCTGTGTTACACTGTGGCGACCTTTTAAGACTTCCCACATAAACTATGTCAGGAGGAATCTCAAAATACATCTGAGATCTGAATTGTGGATGACAAATGGCCCGGTTCCCATCATCCCAATGTTGTCAATTTGGCCTTCCTTCTCACTGACTCAGGACAGACAGTGGGACTCCAGCTTCAGGCCTGCATTAAGTATCATATCCAGTAAATGAATTTATTTCTTTTACTATTATCATTGAATCAAGGAGACATGGGGGCGGGGGACTGGCTTGGAAGAACATTCCTGGTAGCTACAGATACAACTACTTCCTTCCTGTAGTCCTAATATAAATGAAAAGAAAGAAAAGAAAAACCAAGATAAAGACAGAAGAGGACTTCCTCCTAGTCTTGTCACCCTCTTCCAGGCTCTTCCTCAAGCCGGCTGTGTGATAAAATCCAACAACTTCTCATACGTGGGACAGTGTGGAGCCGGCGAGTTGCCTGCCTCCCCCTGCACACCCCACCAGACCCACAGAGTTCACATGCCACTCGGTGCAGGTATCTCAGGTGCTGGGTGCCAAAGCTCCTGGACCAATTTATTCCTTCCCTGAAGCTTCCTTCTGCCTGCATGACAATCACACCTCTCACCTTCCTCCTCTTGGAGCTTTGTTAACTTTCCTGGTTTGTTTTCCCCTGCTCAAATAATCCAAAACCTGCTGCTCCGCAGCACCTCACAGAACAGATGCAGTTGGGTGCACCTGGGGACAGCTGCGGTCTGGACTCCCGGCCCCCATCAATTATCACCCCCCTTACACTCACCCTCCCCTCCGTCACGTTACCACCTGTGCTTTGTGTGTTCCTGAGATTTCTTGGGGAAAAATGCAGTGAGTGGCGTGCTGGAGTCTCTGATTCCCACATCGAGTTGAGGCTCCCCTCCCAGCCCTCCCTTTCAAAGAGCTAATTGTAAATGCAGATACAAAGAAAAGCCTCCAGAAAACACAGGCTTCAGCCCGACCAGACAAAGGTGTAGCAGTTGCCAGAACTCAAAACACTATCCAATCCCACTCTAGGCATGGCTTGGAATTCCTGCAAGCTTGCAATTCTCCTTGTCTTCAAGGGCAGAACACGGCCCAAGCGGCAGGCAACCACTGCGAGTCTGAGGGCCACCCAGCAGTGCGAGGTTCCTCCAATATTTTACAATCATTAAAACACCTGTGCTAAGTAACCTGCTCCAGTCTGAAGTGTTCTTGTGTCTCCGAAGTTGCTCCTCTCCTAACCAGGCTGGCTGTAGTGATTGCGCTTCAAGATGGACAGAGGGCCAGGGCGGAGCCAGGCTCCAGTCTTGTGAAGCCCTTGCTCACCTGCTCTATAAAGCATGGCACCTCTGCTAGGAAACTTCCTGTTACTCCCTGCAGCTCTGGTGATCCATTGGGAGAGGAAAGCCACCGAAGCAGCCTGCAGAAGCTGAGGGGGGGAAAGGCTGAGGGAGGGAAAGGGGCTGAGTGGAGCAGGAGGCTTCTATTAACCTTAGCTGTTTTAATGAAGGCTCCCACAGAGAAAAACCATGCAGGAAACACGGTATTAAATAAATAAAATCCCTCCTGCTCTCAAGATGTACTGAGTGCCCATGTCATATGCTTAGTCTATTTTCAAGCAGCTGGTCACTTAAATCAAAAAAATCACACAGATGGATGAAAAGTTCTCACGGGATTAGGAAATGCCTTTAAAATATCCACGGCCACATGGGCACTGTGGCCATTGGCAAGGCCAGCTCTCAAGCCTCGGTGCCTGCAAGCTCACAGACACTCTAATAGTGTTTCTGCTTTCTTCAAATGAAGTTTCCTCTTTGGCCAAGAACTTCCTTTCGGCAAAGCAGGACTCCATTCAGCTATATGCAAGTGGTGTTGGGATGTGCAGGAGGCACACGTAGATTTGAGGAAATTCTCCTTTTGTTTCATCTCTAACATACAATGTGCCAAGGCTGGTCTCCTTCCAAGGTCACTGATGGTGGTTCATCCTTGTACTCACACTTGAATTGTTTGAGCCCCTCTAGAACTGTATCAAAGCAGACAAAGCCAGCTCAAGTCTATACGAGCCACACTTGACTCGTTGCCATGGTAGTCACCTGGGGGTATAAAGTAGATGCCATCGTCATTTTGAAAAGCTTCTCTCTAAGCAACCTGTGACATATCACAAGTCACTTCATGTTCCAGTAGCTGAATGAAATCTTTTGTATCAAATCTCCTTCTCAGCAAGCTGGTGCAGAAGACACTCTCGGCTTCCCCGCTCTCTACCTGGAGTTCAAGTATGTAGTATTTAATGCCTGAGCCTTCAAAGCAATCGATCCAATAAATTAAATTCCAGAGACAGAAACACACCCATACAATGTAATACATGCTCTCTGGGGCTAGGCAGGGTTATTTTCAGTTTTAATTTTGACTTTTGGTTGTTGTTTGCTTACCGTTGCTTGAGACCTGGTCTATTCTTTGGCCTAAGCTGGCCAAAAATGCATTGTATAATCTAGACTGGCCTTGAGCTTGCTGTAGTTCCCGTGCCTCAGCCTTCCACGTGTACTGATTACAGGTGTGAACCACAAAATGGCTCCAAAGCATGATCATGCAGACACATCCAGGCCACGGTGCACGTGTAACCATCAAAGGACAGCTTGGTGGCATCAGTTTCCCCCTCCCCATGTAGGTTCTAGGAATCAGGCTTAGGAGGTCAGGCCTACTTGGCAAGCTGCCTTTACTGGATGAACCATCTCTCTAGCCCCAAACATTATCTTATGAAAAATAATGCCAAGGTAAAATTAGAAGATACTTTGTGATTTTAAAATTATCCCTTTCATAATACCAACTTTTCCCTTCAGGTTCCAACATGAGTAGAGTGTGGTGGAGGGGGTTGAAATTCCCATCAACCTGTGAAAGTGGGTACCACCCACAGCTCACGTTGTCTGAGGGGCAGACCATTACTCACAAGGCTCCATCAGTTGGATGAAATCTAATTATAACAGCACATCTCCACTCTACAGATTGACTGGAGGAAGGAAGGAGGTAGTTATATCATTTGACCTTAGATTCAGGGTCAAAGTCTGGTAATGTCTGCCTGCAAATCACCTTCCCTCACGTGGCCTTGTGGAAAGTTGTGGATGCTTAGACTCTGCAGATCTGATGCTGAGACAACACTCATCTCCCCCCCCCCGCCCCTCCACAGTTCTCTGGATCTCCACCATGAACGACCTGACAGCTAGCATTCTAAGCTGTACCCACAGTGTAGACGGCACTGACTCTTGCTTTTTGCCTGTTTCCATTTCTTGTGCAGTTTTCCAGAGATCAGAGCACAATCTTCTTGGGGACAAGGATGCACCAACCAGTATATCTCACTTTGTGAGCTTGTTCTAACTGTTGCCAGTCGTCTAAGAAAAAGTTACAGTTTCACAAAAATGGCAAACACACACATGTATTTATGCACACATAAACAAACATGGATGTGCACATACTCATACAGGTACACATACTTGCATTCATATATGCTTATATAGACACATATACACACAAATACACATGCATGTACACACAAACATGCACATATACACATAAATATATATGAAATACATTTTAGCCAAAATAGAAAAAAATTGAACTTTGAGCTCTATAAAGATAGATCACAGAGGTATTTCAGGATCACAAAAGCAAGTATTCTGCAGCATTAAGCTGTCCTGTAAGAAGCACACTTTTTCTCTTCATTTCATCACCTAGAAGACCTGCTAACTGATAATAAGAGGTACATTCTTTGACAAGATCAAATTGGCAGAAAATAGAAAAGCCAAATAACTGATGTTTCTACCACTATCAACAAAACTGAGCATTTATCAAAGTAAAAATATGACAATTCAGTTGAAAACATGGATCATACCTCAAATATAAAATATTTGGAATATATGTCAATATCTGACAAATGCTACAATTTGCATACTGTTATATCAGTTTTCCCCAGTAATAAAACCACAAGCTTCTGTTTTGAAGCACTGTGAGCAGATACATCGTACATTTATGTGTACTGCATATGTATCTGAGTGTGTGTTAAGGTGGATGACATAACATGCATTATATGATTCAGGATTCAGGCTGAGGTTAAACTTGAAGTGGCTGTACACAAGACAATGTTTTGTAACTTCAATAAAGACATTTAGTGAACTCAGCAGGCACTAGTGTGCAAAGTCTTGTGCTAAGTGCTGACAAAACATGAAATGATGTTTTGGAAGATATGCACTATAGTTTGCATCTAAAATGATCTCTGTAAGTGAGGTTGCTGAATGTGTATTCATCAGCAGATTGCCCTGTTTAGGGAGGCTGTGGAACCATGAGAAGTGGGGCTAGCTTGAGGAAGTAGGTCACAGTCAGCAGATCCTTCAAGCCCACCATTTGTGTCATAATGTCAGCCTCCTGGTATGCTGTGATGTGGACAGCCTTTCCCCAGATTCCTCCTGCCAGACCCTGAGCTGTCCTCATGCCTTCCTTATCAAGACAGAATGAAGAAGACCTTCGAAACCATGAGCCAAAATAAGCCTTCATTCCCTTAAGTTGTTTCTGTGGGGCATTTCTCACAGTGACACACAGTAGCTAATAAAAGATGGTAGTGTGATCGAAATGGCATTGGATGGTAAAGAAAGCAGTCATTTGAGGTCACCAGAATGCTAGACAGGAGGATATGGGCAGAGGCTGAGGAATCCTGAAGACAGTTTCAGATAAGGAGGAAATGATGCCAGCTACCACCGAGATGGCAAAAGATGGAGGATGTGCTGAGAAAAGGGATGGGTTCGTGCTGAGAAGTGAAGATGTCATCTTCCTTAAGAGCCAGAGGTCTCTGAAGAGGAGCAAAACATTAACACCTGCAGCGCTGGAGCATGGATGACCACGATGCATGGGAAAGGGAAAGAAAGCGAGGCTGTCTCTGTCCCTCCCGGTGGGAGCAAAGGTGATGCTGTAAACAGAGGCCTTTTCGGAAGTCAGTGCAATGTCTGGCTGTGTCAAGGCAGGAGGCACCAGCACACAAGGAGTGGCTGCACCACTGGAAGAGAAAAGTCTCCCTCATGCAGCCTCTTCCTCAAACTTGCAAGTCATTGCTGTCACACCACAAATGGTTTGCAGTGATTTCAAGTCACTGCAGCAGGTCACCTGCCAGCAAAAGTTTTTTTGAATATTATCAAAATGTTGTTTACAGAGGTCTTGAATATAGAATATGGTCCTTTTTTGATTTTTATTGAGCTCTACATTTTTATCTGCTCCCTTTCCTACCTCTCCCCTCCCCTTCAACCCTCTCCCAAGATCCCCATACTCCCAATTTACTCAGGAGATCTTGTCATTTTTTCTGATTCCCATGTAGGTTAGATCCATGTATGTCTCTCTTAGGGTCCTCATTGTTGTATAGGTTCTCTGGAGTTGTGATTTGTGGGCTGGTTTTCTTTGCTTTATGTTTAAAAACCACTTATGAGTGAATACGTGTGATAATTGTCTTTCTGGGTCTAGGTTACCTCACTCAAAAATGATGTTTTCTAGCTCCATCCATTTCCCTGAAAAATTCAAGATGTCATTATTTTTTAAGTATGTAAAAAGCAACTACTGCAAACAAAGGCTCTTAAAAACACAGTTCAAAGTCTTGGGTCATCCAAAACACCTGAATAACCCTAGTTTCCACCTTTCCTCTTAAGACGCGTGGGACTCCAAAGGGCGTGTGAGCTGCAGTTGCAGCTTGGGAATCAGTAGCATGCAGGGCAGTGTGGTCCCACAGTGTTCTGCACAGACACTGGACGCCACCAGTGCCATTCAGCTGTTCCGTATGGTGTTCATTAGCCCACAAGGCTAGCGAATGCTTCAAATGAGCCTCGTGTGCTTAAGGAACTGAGCTTGATTTAATCTTGGAAAGCTTATATTCAATAATCTGTGCAGCTAACGGTCACCCCAAAGGGAAGTGCACATGAGTACTACAGCTGGGGGTGTGTAACAGAGAAGAAGTGCACATGAATGCTACAGCTGGGGGTGTGTAACAGAGAAGAAAAAGTTAGAGTAAAGAAAAACAAATCACTGTGCAAAGAAGGGGGCTTGCTAGGAAGCAAGGGTCTTTTTTTTTTGCTAAGCTTTGATATGCTAACTAAAGCAAAGCCCGGCCACGCCCACTCTCCCTACCCTCCCTCTTGTTTTAGACTACTCTTCTCCAGGATTCTCCAAGTTCCAGGGAAAGACATTCAATAGTACAACTCCCTCCCTTCCCTATCATCAGTTTTCTCTTGTACAAGAACACAGGAGGCTTTGTTTTGAAAGAGAATCCCAAGGAGAAGGCAAAGCCTACACTCATCAAACCCTTTAGAAAATATCTCTCCCATAGTAAAGGACATCTCTGCAGGAAGACAAAGAACTTCTCTGTAGAGAATTTTGTCCAACCACAGAAATTTTCTATCCCTAGCCCCATAAAAAGCCTTAACCCTAATCCCCATTTCAAAAATTGGAAATGCTTAACTGTGAAGTATACAGTCTTTACCCCTTTCCCCAAGCCTACACTTGAATAAAACTGTCTTCTCTAACAATGTCTGTCTCTGAGTTTGGTAAAAGCAGAAGTAGTGTGACCTCAAGGCCCAACAGGAGGAAGCAGAGTAATCTAAGAGGTGATGGGAAAAAACACACAGCCCCTCCTCCAGTGGAAGTCACTGTTGAATGAGGTAGGGGGACCATGAAGCAAAGTAGAAAAGGAGATGGGTAGAAACATTGGCGTGAAGAGGCTTTAGACAAGAAGAATGCAAGAAGCTGAACATTTCCCAGTACGGGGGCTGTCAGTGCCCATGAGGGAAGGTGGGGCTTGTAGTGACGACTGGAGTAGAACAGGAGGAGAATCAGTTCACCAAGAATCTAGGAATGAACTGCTGATGAAAATTAAGATGATGACAATACAGTGTCTCTAGCACCATGCACAGGACTCTACTGGGACAAAGTAAATAAAAAGGCATGCTTGTGTTGTTCAGATTCCATGGGGCCTCACTCGGAGTCACTAGCAAGAGCAGGCTTGGAAGAACTTGGAGATGGCTAGATCCTGAGGAGGCATTCAATTGTAAGGTGTACCATCAAGTTAATGACAGCTTTCTAAGGAGGAAAAGGGCTAAGTACCACTTAGCATGCACATTCTAACTCCAGCAGCCAGACTTCCCAGACTGTGCAGAAGAAATGTTTCCCCTTCAAACGTATAGCTTCTTCCTATTGGAGGAGGAAGCACTCATTATGTAAATAGCTTCACTGTCATCACAGACTTGAACTCTGGCTAGATGATCTTCTGGAAATGGAAGCAGAGTAAAAGACACAAAAAAACTGCCAGGAGAAGTAAGAACTTGGAAGTAGGAGACCAGGAGAGGTGGATTTGGGTTTCAAAAGGGGTAAACATGGGAACCCACAATCTCAACTCCTGAACTATATGGGAAGGCCGATCAGCATCATCCTCAGAGACAAAGTGAGTTCAGTGTCAGCCAGGACTACAGGAGACCCTGTCTCAAAAGAAAAGAAGAAAGAGAGGGGGTAGGGTAGGAGAAAGGGAAGGAGGATAGGAGGGAGGAAAAAAGGAAGGAAGGAAGGAAGGAAGGAAGGAAGGAAGGAAGGAAGGAAGGAAGGAAGGAAGGAAGGAAGAAAGGAAGGAAGGAAAAAAGGAAGGAAGGAAAAAAGGAAGGAAGGAAAAAAGGAAGGAAGGAAGGAAGGAAGGAAGGAAGGAAGGAAGGAAGGAAGGAAGGAAGGAAAAAAGGAAGGAAGGAAGGAAGGAAGGAAGGAAGGAAGGAAGGAGAAGAGGAGGGAAGCTGAGGGGAAGGGAGGAGGAAGAGGGAGCACGTGCTGGACAAGGAAGTCAGGATCAGCATAGGAACCAAAGACACCATGAGTACATCTACTTCCTAAAACTGCCCAGAAGTTGCTGTGGTTTGACTGTGTCCCCACCAAAGCAAAAGGTGTGCCAGAAATATAACCCCAATGAGTTGAAAAGTTTGACCTTTAAGAACTAATGAGATGAGGTAGGCACTGCCCCTGTGCCTCAACTGAAAGTCATGACCTGAGGAGTGAGATTTTTTTTTAAAGGAAAATATTTTTATTGGGGGTGGCTTACAGTTTCAGAGGTTCAGTTCATTATCATCGTGGTGCGACATGGTGGCACGCAGGCAGACATGGTCTGGAGAAGGAGCTGAGAGTCCTACATCTTGATCAGCAGGCAACAGGAAGTAGTCTGAGACACTGGGTGTGGCTTGAGCATATATGAGACCTCAAAGCCCACCTCAACAGTGACACACTTCCTCCAACAAGGCCACCTCCTGATAGTGCCACTCCCCATGAGCTTATGGGGCCAATTACATTCCCACAGCTCCCCTTCCCAGTCCTTATAGTTAAAAAGACTGAGAAAGAGGGTCTCTCCACTTGATCTTACGGACCGAGGAACATACTTTTGAATCTTTGGTTTTTCAGCCTCTTGAATTTGCCAATTTCTAAGCCAACACTTTCTTCTCTTCAATTTGATTATTCTTTTGTGGTGCCCTGCTTTCTTATCTTTTCCTGGGGACTGATGTTAGGCCCTGCACATGCTAGGCCAGTGTTCTCCCACTGAGCTACCAGCCTGGAGAATAACTCAGTGAGCAGCTTGGTCTCATGCTCCATTTGTGTTCTCTTCTCTTCCACATTTCCAATATTTTCCCCCTTTATGTTCTGGGAAAGCGGCTGAGCCGAGCTCAGTCAGGACTCAGCAGATTTGGTTCTGCACCCCCCCCCTTTTTTTTTTTTTTTTTTTTTGCCAGACAGGGTTTCTCTTTGTATCCCTGGCTGTTTTGTATCCCTGGCTGTCCTGGAACTAACTATGTCAACCAGGTTGGTCTCGAACTCAGAGTTCTGCCTACCTCTGTTCTTTTTTTGTGTGTGTGGATATTTTTATTTATTTATTTATTTATTTTTATTAAAGATTTCTGTCTCTTCCCCACCGCCGCTTCCCATTCCCTCCCCCTCCCCCGATAGAGATTTTTTACATCAAGGGTGGGTTATTTTTTAATCAAAGTAGGTTTGGACCCCTTTGTCTCTCTTTCTCTCTGTCTCTTGACCCTCTTCCTTTGCCATCTCACCATGGAATGGCCTGCCTGTAGGGATGTCACCAGATGCTTAACTTAAGCTAACTGCAGGTTATAGCTTCCAGCTATAAAGAATAGCTCCTGTCCCTTCTAAACCATCTTGCTTCGAGTATTCTGCTATAACACCATAACACTGACTAAGATATGTTTAGGTGTATCTGGCTTCAGTTTGGACCTCTACTACAAAAGGTTCTTCGGTCATTAGAGCTGGCATAGATGCCTGTTTCACTTCGCCAGACCACTGTGCCCGCTCTTAGCTTACAGTCTTTGCCTTCACCTTCATCTGCGCCACTCACAGCATCAGATTTCGGGGCACTTGAGAAATGTTGACTTTTTAAAAATATTTTTTCTATAGTCTTTGACAATTTCATGAGTGTTCGCAGTGTGTCTTGATCACATCTACACCAATGAATGCATCCTCACTGTCCCCAGCAGCTTCCCCTTCCCCCATCATCTCTCGTTTTGGAAACTACTGAATCCAGTCGGCGGAACAACTGAAATGCCTACTGATCCTGGCCTGGTCTTGTGCAGCAACAGGAGCAGCAGCCATGTCCTGCACAAAAGACAGCATCTCGCACTCTTCCCCATCCAGCACATGCCTCCTTCCACACTGCTTCCTCCCTGCGCCGTAGGTCAGGATGGATGTTGACATCCTCCTTATTGCTAAGCACTCTAACTTAGTCTCAGCACTGTGATCAGTTATGAGTCTGCATAGCTGTTGTAACTGCGGAACAAAGCTTCTCTGGCCAGTGTCGAGGGCAGTACTGATCTAGTTTGTGAAGACATTTAAAAGCATAGAAATTCTCAATACCATATCTGTCTCAGTCATGTCTTCAGGCAGGTGTTTGCCCGACACTCCAACAGAAAACGGTTATCTATTTCCTGTTTGCCAGTCCCTTAGGAGGGGAGCTTGACACTCTGCCTTGTTTGTTTGCAGCAGGATTTTATCCAGATGTTGCTTACACTGAACAGAGACCTATATTTTCATGGCAAAATACATCAAACTTGACGCTGGAGCCTTTGTTCAAACGTGTACTATATGCAAACAAACACGTCTAGGTCATTGACTTGCTCCCTGCAAATGTTTGACATCTTCCCCTTTCTTTCTCCCATTTGCCTGACTCATTTCACAAATAATGTCATTACTCTTCTCCCTTTTGTCCAGTTTGCTGCAATGTCTCATGAGTTTGTGTTTGTTGTTTGTTTGTTTCTTTTTAAATTAGGGACATTTAATGCAGCATGCTAAGCCTCAGATTTTAAATGTTGACTATAAACCTCTCCAGACTGATGATTCCTCTGACAAAAGGAGGCTCTCACTGGCCCATCAAGTCACTATTTAGTCTATATGACAAAAAACACTTTTGGAAAGGGTCAGACTCAATGTTAATATGACTACTAAATTTCTGACTTTTATGCATGTAAAATTTCAAGGATATTCATTGGTGGCATTATAGCACACAGTTCTTTAGGAAAATCTCACTTGGGCACTGGGGTGGTCATTGCAGGCTCTCACTCAGGCCGACAGAAACGGTTACCCCCACCACACCATGGCACAGACGGCCATCTATATGTGCTGCAAAATGTTATGAAATCGATTAGAATCTTATTTCTTTTCATTGCTGTTATACCTCCAAACACATATACATAGTGCACAGCACTGGGTATAAATACAAATAAAACATAAAGAGGAAACATAGAAAATCTCATAAATATACAGTATCCTGCCTTATCAATATTCATTTATGCATATCTCTGCACTCACGCATTAATAAAAGCACATATATTGGATTTGAATGTGTGAGGGATGGGGTGGAAGCTGTAATCAAGATAGTCGGGCTCTCCTCTTCATGGGAAAGCATTGCATTATCTCTCCCGGCCTATTATGTTTTCTGAGATTTCCAAATGTATGTTCTGGCCTCTTCAACTTTAGTCTTTTGCATTTAAGTAATGAGAAAGTTAAGTGCAATAAATGGATCACTCAAGGGCATTACAAAGAATGTTTGGATCTATTTGGAGCCTTTAACTTCAGAGCAAAGGCCTGGTTTAGTGTGACCTTAACGGATTCAAATTGTTTAGTTTCACTAAGGAGGCAGTATCTGTTTCAGCGAATTAATGCGGCATTCGCATCTGCAAGCCACTCAAGGGGATTGCAAGACCCTTCTGAACCCCTTCACACGTATTTTTAAGAAAGTATTTCAGTTTAATGTCAATTGGTGAAAATTTGGAAAATGTATGGTTTTCCAGATGTGTATCTTTCTCTCTCTCTCTCTCTCTCTCTCTCTCTCTCTCTCTCTCTCTCTCTCTCTCTCTGTGTGTGTGTGTGTGTGTTAGAATTTAATAGTACATGTCTAGTCTGCTTCCCCCCCAAAAAGAGCTCCAAGTTCTATGCCAGTTATCTGAGAGGTGTGGATGTTGTCCTCAACACCCTCTTATGGTGTTGGTGTTCTCCAGGAAATAAGGGAGTACAAGACCTTGTATTGTTTCCTTACTTAGTAACTGTTAATATTGAACCAAACCCAACCCTGAGATGAATGTACTGTTTTCCTGAATCTGTCTTCCTCCGCTGTGATTTCAGCTGTTGCTTCAGTAACTGTGAGCAATGCAGACATTCGTACCAAGGTCCAACTCTTCTCCAGAGCTGGAATGAGTAGCTAGCAAGCTGATTCATTAGAGTCACCCTCCAATTATTGAACCAATCATCTGTGTAAGCAAGTTGTCCTTAGCCTGTAAATGACACGGATGCCTCTAAGGGAATGATCATGAAATTCTTTTTTCTCCATTTTTTTCTTTTCTAAAAGGGTTTAGAAGAGGCATTTGAGTGGCATGTGACAGATGTTCTTTTTAAGATTTATTTTCACTATTTTTATTTATGTATAGGTCAGTGGTATGTGACTCTAAGTTAACTTAGTCACCATTCTACTGTTGTGAAGAGACACCATGACCAAGGCAACTCTTACGAAAGAAAGCATTTAATTGAGGGTTTCCTTACAGTTTCAGAGATATAGTACATTATCAGCATGGTGGGGAGCACGGCAGCACGCAGGCAGGTGCTGGAGCAATAGCTGAGAGAACTGACATCAACATCCAGAGGGAAAAGCTTAGACCTGGCATGGAGGTTTTGAAACCTCAAAGCCCACCTCCAGTAACTCTCTTCCAACAAGTCCCATCCCCCTACTCCTTCCCATCCCTTCAAATAGTGCCACTCTCTGGTAACCAAGGAGTATCATACAGGAGCCTTTAGAGGACATTCTTATTCAGACCTTTGTGTATGTGCAGTTGGGAGGAAGTCAGAGGTAATAGGTTCTCCTGCTTCTGGTGTTACAAGTGGTCATGACCTGCCTGCCCAACATAGGTGCTAGGAAACAGACTCGAACCCTCCAGAAGAGGAGGGTGCATGCCTAATCGCTGAGTCAACTCAGCTGAATGCAGGTAGCTGGGGCCACAGAATCAGGGGCCAACAAAAGATTTGCAGGAAAGCCTTAGAAACAGCTGCTAATGAGTGCCAATCAGTGTTTCTTACCAATCAACATGCTGTTCCAAGTGCTTGAAGTTGTGTTTTACCTCATAACCACAGAGTAAGCACTGCTTCCACACTGTGTGGGCAAAGTGATGAGGTCACAGAGCGCTAACTCGAGTCTGCAACCAGAAAATAATGGCTCCAGCTTTGAACCTAGGCTGCTCAATGCCAGAACACACTAAAACTGCTTGTTTGCCTGGATCGCGTCAGCACCCTTACAGAGACAGTGTTTCCAGCATCGCGTTCTGGAAGCTCTCCAGGCGCCTTGCAATGCCCTCCACCTGAGGAAGGATGTGAACCAAACTTAGAGCCTTGAGAAACTCTTCTTCCTGCCTGCCTGAAACCCAAACTACATCAGCATCTTAAATCTGAAAGAAAAGGACTGAAAACTAGCTTTATGAAGCTTAAGTAATGGAACAATTTGTCATTACAATTTTCCACGTTTTTTGGTATTAGTAAAAAAAAAATCTCTTATGGTAGGAAATTTATAAATGCTGAAACAACCATTCCTAATGGCTATGCCATGTTAATTATCACTCTTGGCGGTAATGCTACAGTAATTCATACTTTACCATTTGCATACATTATAAATAGTCATTGTTAATAATAGGTAGTTCAATAAAAAGTCAATCACATGTCGAGGACTGTTCTAAGTTTGTAGGTGACTTTCTTTCTTATTTTATATCATAAGCATCACATCATTTAGTATTTATTTTCAGTTCAGTGCTCAAACTTTCATTATGTATAATATTTAGTTTTCCTACACCTTATGCTTTGGATTTTTTATACTGCTATAGATAATACTGAAATGAACATCTTTTGTGTTTCTGATAATTTCCTATAAGAACTGGACCCAGTTCTAGACATGCAGTCCTAGTCAAGAGCTGACCCATTTCAGGTTCAGTTTTGATAGTTAATTACCAAATGAACCCCAGAACCTGAATGTGACTCATGCTACATTCCTGAAACACTTAACGAAGTAGCTGTTCTTAGGGAAGTGAAGTCACAGGATGTGATCAAAATAAATTGTACTAAATTTTCCAAAATGAAAATTCACTATTGTGAGATTCTCAGGATAGTCTTAAGTCATGTGTCAAGAATATGGCCTTGGCTTTTATTGATGAAACTCAAGATCACATGAAAATAATGTTTACAAACAGTATCCTTTAACTGGGGGGAAATGAGCTTTGTCGTGATGGGTGACACATTCATCTTGTTCCTTAGGGAAACAAATCCATTAGGGAAACGTGGCATTAAATCGGTAGTGAATATTCTAGGGTGAGCAACAAGTGCATCCAGACTTTGTGTGGTCAACAGTCTCCTCGCCATGCTGGTCCACGGTAGGCCCACTCTCTGGCCCACAGTTCTAAGACCTCCTTTCTTTGTGCCTCCTAGCATCCTCCTTTAGCATCCTCCATCGTGTACAATGTCCTTTCTAAAACGCACTTAGTCTCCCGAGCTACCTATCTTCTTTAGTTGCTTTTCTATTTCCAGCTTGGTGACTAGGTCATAAGCCCTCAGAGGGGCCTCTCTCATGTCTTCATCCTATGAGAATTCTTCCAGGGAAGGAGCTCTGGTACCTAGGTTTACTTTGCGATCTATATGGAGCCTGTTGTGTGTTCTCTGGGGAAATACAGTAAGACAAGAAGAGCCCACCAGTGCCTCTTCAGAGCCGTGAGGGGCTCAAAATCCCTTTACAACATAGTGACCTCTAATAAAGGTATTGGCACTTAAGCCAACAAGTCATTTTCCCATACAACAGAAGCATAAACTGCTAAACAGCTCCCACTTTCCTTATTACCACAGTTGGGGCAGATCTCAGCCAGAGGGCACTGAGCGGCTAGACAGAACCTGGGTTGGCTCAGTACTCCGGGTGTAGCCCCAGCTTCTTTCGAAAAGCAGACTTCTCTGAAAACCCCCTTCTCAAGTTTAGTTAGGGATTGGGGTGTTCCTTTCATTAACTTCCAACTAGAAGCCCTTCCTCAGCAGCCCTTCTTCACGAGAATAAATGTGTTTGGAAAAATCTTTGGAGAGTACTCAGGCTCTGTATAAAGCCATTATTTTTCAGTATTGAAGCTCAACAAGCTAACTTGTGCCCTTTTGTATCCCTAATCATTCCCTCTCCAGTTTCCAGAATTACTTGAAGAAGAGTATTCATTTTTGAAGCAACAGTTTGACCCTCAGTCCTCAGTCAAGAGCAGAGTTGGAAAATGAACCTAGCCAAGGCTCTTCAGGAAACAAGCTCAGGAGCAAACTTCAGGCCATCTTGAAAAAGGAGTGGATCCACTGAGTGGAGTCGGCAGGTAATATGGAGGCTGGAGGCAATTGGATTTCACCTCTAGAGAAATCTTAAACTCTCGGGTGTGCTAGCTAAGGAAAAGAGACTGTTGACCCAAGAGGCTCCCCGAGTCTCTCATGCCTCAAGTGTAGAAATACCCAAATCAACTACAGCGAGAGAACGGGGCAGCTTCAAAACAGACCAGAACGATGCCTCCTAATGCAATTTTTCATCAAAAACCTACAACAAAGAAAATGCAGAAACCATCCTTCAGATCCTGGGGACCGGGAAGTAGCTAATGGAGGCATGTATTTATCATATTGATTGGTCCATCGATTTACCCCTTCTTAAGCGCCCATTTCTTGGTTAGACGCCAGACATGCTTTAAAGAGCTTAAACAAAACTTGCTCCAAATCTTGCCAACAGCCCCCAGGGAACCTGAAAACCCATCTTCTCTCCTGTCACAGGGTGACTACCTAGGTGATTCCTTCACAAAAGAAAATGCAGAATGTGTATCCATATGCTACCTGATTAAGAACTCTAATGGGAATGTGGGGTAAGGGAAACCCTAAGCCCTGATCCCAGACACCCGCGGGAAACCCTAAGCCCTGATCCCAGACACCCGCGGGAAACCCTAAGCCCTGATCCCAGACACCCGCGGGAAACCCTAAGCCCTGATCGCAGACACCCGCGGGAAACCCTAAGCCCTGATCGCAGACACCTGTGGCCTAGCAGATTCAAGGATGGAAATATTTCTCAGATACTTTGTTCATAGAAAATTTTTATCTCAGAGTCAGGAATTTGGCTGTTCCATGTTGCACAAGTTGACTTGTTGGTTAGCAGACAATTGGGCTTAAGAGCTCCAGGGGCTCCCAAACAGAGATCCTACTTCATTGAGGAGCAGGGAATGGAGGCCACAGATTGGTTCCTTGTAAAAGGTGCCTTTGAGCCAAGCCTGAAGAAACATCGCAAGCATCGCTGTGTCCAGCGGCGATTGCAGTGGAGTAGCTGGAAAGGAACCCGATTAATGTTTGGAAGATGGTGACAACTGTCTCTTTTCCTTGATCTTTCACACACAGCAATCCAGAGTCTCTCAGTAACCCTTGAAGATCAGGAACACATCATGGGACTGGCAATGGCCGACTCCTTAGACAGCAAACACCAGGCCTCAACCTGAGTCCACCCAGTGAAGCAACACAGCTGTTGTTATTGTTACCTCAAGCAGAGCCTCCCTTGGTAGCTCAGGCTGGCCTTGAACTCACTGTGTAGACCAGATTGGCCTTATTTGGTAGCTCAGGCTGGCCTTGAACTCACTGTGTAGACCAGATTGGCCTTATTTGGTAGCTCAGGCTGGCCTTGAACTCACTGTGTAGACCAGATTGGTCTCAAACTTGCAGTAGTCCTACTGCCTCTGGCTTCCCAACTCTAAAATTATAGGTATGAGCCAGCATGCTGTACTCAGTGTCAGATTTTACACTGGATACTGAAGCGGTCCTAGTTCCATGGTCTTGTACTTATGCCGAGAGCTGGAAACTGATCACAGCTCTGCCTGATGTGGTCTTGAGCAGACAACAGATTATGGAGGGTTGGAGCCCATAAGCAGGGAAGGGTGTTGTAAATAAGGATTTACTGCTGAGTAATACATTCTTATCTCTTTATTTATGTAAGTACAGATGACTACACACCTGTGGAGGTCAGAAGACAACCTGGAAAGTGAGTTCCCACTCTACCCTGTGGGAACTGTAGACTAAACTCAGATCATCCAGCTTGGCAGCAAGAGCCTTTGCTCACTTAGCCAAGTCGCTAGCCCATCACTTCCCACTTTCAGTCCCATATTGTGGGGGCTAAAGTTATGCTTAAGAGATCTATAAAAGAAACAAAAGATGATTCTAACCAGTAAGTCCCACTTGCCCAAGGAATGTTGGGGGCCTGAGATGGTGGGGGGAAATGTTCATGGAAGATAACAAGTCACCTGTTTTCACTTCAATGAACAAGGTTGGTTACCTCAACTGCACAGGATGTACTTTATCACACATAGGCAGGAGATACATAGGTGGGAAGCATGTCAGGATGTGTGCTTGCCCCCGATTGGATGAAGGCAGGAAGTACATAGCTTGTAGGTATTGCCTTTATAAAAACGTGACTAACATAGTTCACAGCCATTTTCTGGGAATCTCTGGTATGGACCTAACCAGTATCCGTCCGTCTTCCTAGCTGGTATTTGATAAAACCTGTTTCCAATCCAGCTCAAATATTGTGGTAGTGGTCTTGTTCTCGCCTAGTGGAATGAACAGTGTGGTCAAGGCTCTCGGTCTGCCCCCCTTCTCATCCTGAACAACCATGTGTCAATGAACAAAGGGATGGCAGACAACTCATTGTTAAAGGGAAAGTAAAATGGACAGAATTTGGTCTTGGCACAGAATCAATTCAAGGGATGATTGTCAAATAGATTAAATGTTTCTTCCTTTTTTTCATCTTCCCTTTCCAAGCTCTCATAGGACAACCATGTCTGAATGTTTACCATGCCCCGTTGGCCCCAGGCTGAAGTGTGTGTTCAGGTGATCATCCCTTACTCTGGGAGAAAAGCTAACCACACATATCCAGACATACACCTAAGGACAGAACGCTACTTCTTTACCCTAAAGGGACCGCCTTTCCTCGAGGAATCAGGCACGGGTGTTATTGCGGTGTAGGAGTTTGGTGAGTTCCCTATTTGGGCAATAAATCAAGTCAAACTGAATATGTCTGGGGATCCTGACCTTCATGACAGACATATTCATATCTACACATACAAAATCTCCACATATTTGGCATTCCATGACCTATTTGCCTGTATCAGGAGATTTTTCCGTTTTTAAATATTAAAAGGGGTGAAAAAGTTCATTTCCATTTCTGTGGCGGTCAAACCCCGTGGTGACTTTGTGTGCCCAAACAGAATTCTATTTCTGAAAAGATTACTTGCCAGAGGTTGAAGGTGGGGATGGCAGACCACACTTAAACGTATCTTACTGCTGTGGGGGTTTGTGTCCACCAGGGAATCTCTGCTAGCAGTCAGGGTGTGTGTGTGTGTGTGTGTGTGTGTGTGTGTGTGTGTGTGTGTATGAGCACATGCACGCAGGCATGTGTGAAGGGAGTAGAATCTTTTAATAAAGTCACTGGCTGCTTTGCTTGAAATGTTAGGAGCTCTTATGGATTTAATAGGTTCACTCAAAGCAGCTGGTCCCTTGAATCTGACAAAGGCTGTCGTGGGAAACAGGCCGGTTTTATGTGACTCTGTCTCCCTTTGACTCCAGTGTCTTCAGGTCGCAAAGGCATAGCTCTCCTTTTTCTAAGATAAATGAACACGTGCCTTGATCCAACAGGACAAGGAGTTGCGCTGCTGCCTGCAACTTTTCTACCCTCCTGGAATTTACAGCAGAAAAGACGTCACTCTACACTGCACCACCTAGTGGCCAGTGTGGAGAACAACAGTCAGAGGCAAAACGCATTTCAGACTTGGGGGACACAAATTTTCAGGGCACTCTTTTGAAAGATATGACATGAATTGCATAAAACTCTTGAGATAACTTACTTGTGAAACATGCACACATATTGGAGGTGCACATTTGTAATCCTAGTAATCAGGGGGCTAAGAAAGAAGTAAATGTGAAGTTAGTGTGGGCTACATAGCAAGACAATGTCTCCACAGTAAAGGACCGCAGCAATTGACCACGTTTCTGGCCCTGTCTTCTGCAATGGAACCCATCAGGACATGTTATTGTGGTAGTTAAGAGAGATGGTGTTGGGAGCCCTGACTTCTCTCGTCACTGGAGTCCTAACCCTAGACATCTTGGCTGTCTGAAAACGGAAGACGGTAACAGCGCCGACTCTGTAGTTTTGAGTTTGAGAAGTAAAGAAGTCAATGAGATAATGCATGAGGAGGGAATGTCATGGAGTTCAGCACAAGAGAATAGACTGAAGAGTTTACCTGGGAGGCATAAATACAGTGCTTTATTTGGGAAGCACTTCTTCCCTCCTAGAAACTAAGTCATGCTTTTATGTATGGCCAAGAGTCTGATGGCAGAGTTGCCTTTTGAAGGAGTTGCAAGATTTTTTATTAAAGTCATCATGTGACTTTTGTGATTTTTGATTCAATCAATCAAGAAGAAGTGATGTCTAGCTCTCATCTGTATGAAGGGGATGTCCTACCTGCCGTCACTATAGACTGAAGATAACCACCCCCTTTAGCGGGATGGTCATGTGACCAGCTAGCTATCTCAAACCATCAGCAATGCACACCGATCCCATCGCCAACAGCCATTGTCCATTCAGGAGAATGACTGGCAACTTGACGGTGTACCAAGGGGTGGAAGTTTAAATCTGAAGGCAGCTTACCCTGCCAGGAAAGTTATAAACTCTCTGTTCATTTCCTATCCTCTTCATCCCTCTAATGCACAGTTAGTAAAAGCTTAGGGTCAGAAATTGGACTTCAACCTGAAGACCCAAAAAGCAAAACAGCCAGCCACTGGCTCTTACCTCGACCTCAGTCTGATATGGCGATCCTACCTCCAGGAATCTCAGAATGAGACTGTGTCTGGGAGCTGTCTCCTCCCATTTTATAATCTTCTCTAGGGCTGTCAAAGACATGCACCACCCAATTTCTATGGCAACTAGTGTGGCTACTGAGATTAAAAGTGTGTGTTACCATAACCTCATTTGTAAGGCTGACCAGTGGGACTGTTTTACTCTCAAATCTTCAGGCAGTCTTTATTTATTAAAATATAAGTGAAATTCCACTACATCTTTCTTTATTTTAATATTGATTTTATAGATGCATATAAAAGCTTTTCTTAGACTACAAACCTAGGCATCTGCAAAGCACAAGCTGTTGAGAAGGGGTGAGTTATGGAACATTATTATCTGAACCTAGTAGATTAACTTTGAATGATCACCAAACCATAACTTGGTCAGAAAAGGTGTGCTTTCTGGTGACTTATATCAACTTGACATAAGCTAAAGACATCAGAGAGGAGGGAGCCTCAGTTGAGAAATTTCTTCCATAAGACTGGGCTGTGGGCAAGCCTATAGGACATTTTCTTAATATAGTGATTGATGGCAGAGAGCCCAGCCCATTGTGGGTGGTGCCACACTCAGTTGGTGGTCCCGGAATCTATAAGAAATCAGGCTGAGCAAGCCAATAGGAATACCTCAGTAAGCATCACTCCACAACATCAGCTTCTGCTGCCAAGTACAGTGATGTGGAATTATAAGTCAAATAAGCCCATTCCTTCCCAAGTTGTTTTGGGTCATGGGTTTTATCATCACCTAAGACAAAAGACAAATAAAATTCAAGGGAAAACATATTGGAAGACTTGGGAAGATAGATTTAGTCAATGTAGGAGACAAGGTCCCAGATAGTGGGGAATGTCTATTACTTATTAAATCTATTTGAAATATAATTTATAGTACAGAAATCAGATCCAAAGAATAAAAAAATACTCAAGTTTGGGCCATCTATATATCTTAAGTTATTATCATGAGACATATGTTCTTGTGCTCTCTTTCTTGATTTTATCCTGCCTACAACCATAGGAGTAGGTGAGAGGGTTATCTAGCATTCATCCCTGCTCAGGTGCCCAATATATCCTGGTTCCTGTGTTTAATTTTAAGAGGTGCTCCTTGAAGGGATACATTAGGTCCAATATTATAAGAACTAATTTTCACACCATACTTTTCCATTTTAAAAGTCCTTTTAGTGTGGATTGTTCAGTTTGATCTCCACAGTAATAAAATATGTACTATGTGTAATTATCAAAATTTACACTTGACAGACGAGGCTACGTGAAGCAAGGTGACTTGCTCAAAAATTCTCTGAGAAGCATGTCCATGCTGAGATGAGACAGTGTTGTTAGGGGTGTATATGTGATGCCAAGAAAACTTCACAACATCCCCCACTGAAAGTCTTCCAGGAACAAACTGCCTGGGCTTCTACATCACATGTTCTGGTAGACCAGAAACCCCCATTTGAATTCCGCTAGCCCTGCAATTGAGATCTTTTCTTTTTTCTAAATGAACAATGATGGTAATAATTAAGCTTCCGTACCTCCCTTTCATCCTGGTTCTTCAACCAGACAGGAAGGAACCACCTCCCTTGTAGGAATGGGCTCTCCTTTCAAGCTAGTCCTTGTCCATTTGAGCATCTACACTTTGTTTCCTGATAGAGAACTATCTTAGGGAAGCCTTATGGATTGGAATCCCCAAATGCAGAGTCAAATCATTTCCGAGTGGGGTGTTGTAGGTATATAAAACTTTTTGAATAAATAAAGTCACTGCTCTTACACATGATAACGAAGTTAAGCTGAGTCTCTAGTCAGCGACAGCTGCAAGTATAGCTGGGAGTCTGGAGGCAGAGCCCAGGCAGCAGTGTGAACAATCCACGCTATCCCGCCTCCTCCCAGCTTCCACCTGCAGTAGACTGCATTCATATCTCCCAGAGGAAATATGCTATTACTGATAATATGATCACTGAAACACTGGGAGTGGTTAGATTCCGAGCTCTGGCAGTGGGTTAATAAAAGGCCTAATGAAGAACAAAAAAATCTGCCAGTCGCTGTAAAAAAATATCGCCCCCGGGAAATTATAAATCAGACACCATGGTGTGAAATTATATATATATATATATATATATATATACACACACACACACACACACACACACACACACACACACACACACACACATCCATCCTGCATTGACTCTAGGTTAAATTCGAGAATGGGCACACTGGTGATGAAATGCATATGTCACCATATACCCTTGAATTCCAGTTCATCTTAGCATGATGCACTTCAGTGCCCCCAGCCTCACCTCAGCACAACAAAGTCAGTGCCCACATCAGTGTCAAGCTCAGCCATGTGTCCTCGACGTTGATGGATCCACTGCCCCACGCAGCAGAAGCAGGATACCCGGACCATAGAGTACTCACATATCCCACAGCCTTTTATTTTTATCTTGTTTTTATTTGTTTGTTCATCCAATTCCACAGCATTGATCTCAATAGGCTCTTAAATGCTGCTTGTGGATGGAGACCTGTGTTTAGGGTTTTCTTAATATTTCCACATGGAGCCTGTCTGCAAGGAACCCAGTGGAAATCAGTTTTATAGGCAGCCTCAACAGTTCCACCTGACAGATATAGAAAATGTTATGAATGAATGGGTCCAAGATCCTGACAAACACCTTATCTCTTAGCTGAAGTGCCATTTGTTAGGAAAAGGAGCTGGTCCCTCCTACCCTAGAGGCACTCACTTTACCCTGATCATGAAGCCTGCCCGTGCCCAATGAGGGGGTGGTGCGCATCTGCTTGGACTTTCCCTTGTATGGAGTCCCCGCCTGCCCAGGGAGCTTGGTTCTTTACCCCATTGCCCTCTAATCAATTTCCCCCAGGGATCACACCACTTGTACCATTTTCTCCCATGTTTGATATGTACCAATCATGACTCTATCTGTGCCTGAATCAGAAGTAGCTCCACTAAACCAGCAGAAGAGCTGATGCCTCCGAGGGGTCTACGCCAAGAGAACACACGACTGTCTACTGAAATCCAGTTCCCAAACCACTTGATGAAGCAGCTGTCCTCACTGTACCCTTCTATGGAGCAAAACCATACTGACATGTTTCCAAAACTCAGTTTAGTTTTTAAGGGTTCAAGGCTAGACAGCTTTATCTGGGGACACCTCAGCACTGGTTGCTATCACCTAGTGACTCTCCAGGGTTTTGTTTCTCGGCTTTGATGTTGTTGCTTATCTTTGTATTGTGTAGTCCCGGCTGCTTCATTAAAATCACAGAGACCCTCTGCCTCCTAAGTGCTGGGATTAAAGGTGTCACCACACCCAGCTTCTCCAAGATTTTGTTCTGTAACCCTCTTAAGCAAGCCAAAGACTCCTTTCTATGTGCATTTGATCATGCTTGTATATTTACTGTTCTATGCATATTATTAAATGGAGCTTTGCAATGCCACCCAATGTTGTGTGGCTGACCTTTATGGAATAAAGGCCTTGGCAGAATCTAACTATTTAGTCATGTTTGTTTATGACTCAATTTATAATTGATATCATATGAATAATCCAATCAAGTTGGACTATCTAATGTTTGCTTACTCAATAAGTTACTTGGAGATAGTTCCTAATCACATGTAAAAATGAAAGTTTATGAAATAGCAGTTGTTCATCCTTAAGAATAAATGAAAGGAGAAACAAACAGATCTCTGTGAGTTCAAGGTCAACCTGGTCTACATAGTGAGTTCCAGGGCAGCTACGACTATGCAGAGAAACCCTGTCTTGAAAATTGTAAATCAATCTACCTCAAGATCCAGCAGTAACCACTTGGGCATGTACCAGGAAGGATGCACACTCACGCCACAAAGACATTTTCTCAACTGTATTCATAGCAGAACCTGGAAACAAACTAGATGCCCTCCAACCGAAGAATGGATAAAGAAAGTGTGGGTACATTTGCACAATGTAGTATTACTCAGCAGTAAAATAACAATGATGTCATGAATTTGCAAACAAATTCTAGAAACAAAACTAGAAAAAGAATCATCCTGAGTAAGGTAACTTATAAAAAACAAACATGGCATATACTCACTCATAAGTGGATATTAACTGTAAAGTAAAGGATAACTAGGCTACAGTCCACAATCCCAGAGAAGCTAAGTAATAAGGAGAACCCCAGGGGACACATGGATTTCCACAGGAAGGGAACATACAAGAGATCTCCTGGGTAAACTGGGGTGGGAGGATGAAGGTATGGGAGCATGTAGGATCGGATTGTGTGGGTTGGGGGCTGAATGGATGGGGAGAATGAAAGAAATATCTTGATGGATTTGGGGATTAAAGAGAAACCTGGTGCCAGGTAAACTCCCAGGAAACCACAAGGATGACCCCATCTAAGTGAGACTCCTAGCAATACAGGAGAGGTGTCTGAATGGCTTACTCATGTAATCAGATTGATGATTACCCGAATTGTCAGCGGAGACTGGTCGAAGAAGGTGCAGAGATCCACAGCCAAGCACTGGACCAAGCCTGAGAATCCTTTTGAAGAGAGAGAAGGATTGTTGTATAAGCCAGGGGCATCAAACCACAGAGACATCCTACCTGAGCTGAAATGTTAGAAATTTGTAAATCAGAGGGAGAAAGAACATGAGCACTGAGAACTGGAAGGCAAAAACAGACAATGGAAGAAAGAAAAAAGCCTAAGCTGGAAAGCCAAGGAAGAATGGGTCTTAGGAGTAGACTCTGAGAGCGGTGGGCAGCAGAGTGCACTGTGGGAAACAGCATGGCAATGGGAGGACGTCATTTGGACTTCGGAGTGAGTGGAGATGAAAATGTCACTGTGGAGAAAAGTGAAGGCATGCTGACAGCCCGAATTCTTAGGAAGATGTCAAGGTCAACCATGACGAAAGACTTGACGTGGCTGGGAAAGATCTGAGGACAACAGTCACGAGAGAAGCTGGCGACCTAGCTGGAATGACGCAGGGGAATAGGAAGGAAGGGAATTCTGGTCTGAGAATAGCTCAACAGGGCAAGACAATTGCATCTTCCCTTGGCCTGAAAGCAGAGGAAACTGCACTTCATTAGTGAAGACCATTGGATAGTGAGGGCTGTAGAGTCAGGAGCAAAGGCTGCTGGGAATTGAAGTCCTCAGAGGAAACACATTTCTACCACAGCAGTGTAATGTCATTAGTTGGGAATGTTAGGCTAGAGGATGTTTGCCCTCCAAGATGGATGTCAGGATTCAATGACAGAAAATGGAGAGTTGGGCTGCATGGTCCGGGATGAGAGTCCAAAGACAAGAGTAGACTGGTGACAAGAGCTCGCTCTTCCACGAGACACTGCGACACTGCCTACTGGAGACGCTGCCATTCCTTCCTCATTAGGCATATTTTAAACGAGGGTATGCTGTAAGGAGAAAACAATACATACGGGTTCGTTAGTCTTGCTCTTTTAAAGATAAATGCTGTACGTGGGCTAAGCGCTGTGAGTAAGAAATTATAAGCAGGTTCCCATATGCTAGATCTCTATTTGCACAGCTCCTATCATCATGGTTTCTGGGCACTCTGACAGAGGGATGAGGCTAATTCAGGCAATGCATTGCACTCACTGTGGTAGGTGAAAATCCTTTCTTTAACTCTTTACTGTTTTTTTAACTCTTTAATTAATTCGTTGCAAAGGAAGGAAAATCAAAGTCTTTTCTAGAATTGAAACTAAGGAAAAAGTGGGGAGGTTTTAATATTTTGTTAACAATAATACAATGAATGTATCACCCTTTGCTCAAAGTATATGTGAATCTATCCCAGATCAATAGTTGTCAATGGAGAAGACATATGCTAATCACCACAACGTTTCATAAGGAAAACTGCAGACACGAACTGGAAAGAAACGCTCCCAAATGTGGGGGAGAGTTTCAAATAATGCATGGTGTTATTTCTGTGACCATGATGCACTGTTAAAATTATATTTGTCAAAACTGTGGGATTATTTGCGGAAATCCTTATGATTTCATAATATGCTACAAACAGCATGCTAGCTGTCGAAAGAAAAGCAGAGAGAAATGGTTAAATGCTGAGACAAGGAGTCGTTTTTTATTATTCGCTTGACTTTTATGTATTTTTCAAATTTCCCTTATGGAAAATATCTTGTTTTTAAACTCAAGTGATAACTTCACGAACTGGATTTCTTAAAAGTCTGAAATAACCACACTTTAAAAACTACACAGCAGAGGTGTGTAGTAACTATGTCACCACTGGCTGACCGTGAAGAATCTTTACTCTCTGTCACAGGTAACTCATTTGTCATCTTGACACACCTGGGAAGAAAGGACTGAGAATTACTTCCATCAGCTTGGCCTGTGGCCATGTCTGCAGGGCATTTTGTTAACTGATATGAGAAGACCCAGCCCACTGTGGGCAGTACCATCCCCGGACAATGGGCGTGGCCTGTGTAAGGAACTTGACTGAGCAAGCCAGGGAGGAAATGCGTTTTCTGCCTTGAGTCCTACCATGATGGACTCTGGCTTATAAGCCCAATAGGCCCTCTCCTTCCCCCAACTTGTGTACAGAGAGGTGAGTTTTGACCAGCACACACCAAAGTCAAGCAAGACATACACTGTGTCCACTGTTCCCAAACACCCGCTTGTGTCCCCAAGCTCCTTCCCCACTCCTCAAACAGACAGCTGCAGATCTGTTTTCAATTGCTGGAGTGAGTTTCTCCAGTTCTGGAATTAGATCTAAGTGCAAGCATAGTTTACACTCTTTGGAATCTAGCCCCTTCCATTTAGAATGGTGTTTCGGGTTAACTGGTGTTGTTGCCTGTATCCATAGTTCATTCCTTTATCTATTACCATGTACTTGTATGTATACACTCATGTGCTCCACGTTTCAGGTGTACAATTAAATATATACTGACCACCGCAGTTGTTTCCACCTATAGACATTCTGAACAGAGATGTCGTGTTTAGACCACTCAGCAGACTTACATTTTCACTTCTCTTGAGGTAAATTTTTCTACAAGAAATCCTGTGTTGTGTGGTAAATATATTCTTAAATTTTGGAAAAATCAACCTTTTACATATATTTTCCAAAGTAGTTTTAACCATAAAACATCTGAGGGAAAAATTTTCAACCTTGGAATAGGCAAAAGAGCAAGAGTCTAAAGAAGCAAACAGCAGAGGCTCTTTCACAGGGAGGACACCGCAGAAGTTAAATGTTCTATTGCAGACACACTGGTAAGGAAATGGAACAGCCAGAAAGACACGGGGAGATCATATTTACATATATGTGTGTACAAAAAGGCACTCACATTTGAATATGTAAATAAGGCATACAACTCAAGTGTAAGAATTAAAACACCTAATAAAAACATAGGCAAAGGGTTTGAGCAGACATTTCACCACAGAGGACGAACAGATGGAGAAAAGCACATGAATAAAAGTTCACCATCATCAGTCACCAGAAATACCAATGAAAGCCGTGATGTGATGCCACTGCTCTTCTGCTTCAGTGTCCAGAGTCACAGAGATGGGTAAGTGCTCATGACCGTGCAGAGCAAAGGATGCTCAGACACTGTGTTTTCAAACTGAACGTCACCAGTTACTATTTTGTGTGTGTGTCTGTGTGTGTGATAGGTGTTGGAATGTAGTTTGAGGCACGTATGACAGCGTATGAGTGGAGGTCAGAGGTCAGCTGTCAGGATGACCTCACCAGGGCTGTCAGGCCCGACACCCTAGGTTCTGAGGAGTTCACTAGGGTCATCTGGCTTATGCAGCAAACCCTCTTACTTACTGGGCCATCCCACAGGCCCAGACCTGACATTTTCCAATAGGTTGGTTCTCTCATACTGGTATCTTAAATAAGAAGAGAACTTTTTATTTAATCACTACTTGGTGTAGGAGCTCCTTCTCTGCCTATGTGTTGCTTTCATTGGTTAATAAAGAAACTGTGTTGGCCTGTTGATAGGGCAGAACTTAGGTAGGTGTGGGAAACTGGACTGAATGTTGGGAGGAAGAAGGGTAGATCAGAGACGCCATAGACTCACTGCCAGAGATAGATGTGCTGGAAATTTGGTGGTAGGCCACTACCTCATGATGATGCACAGATTAATAGAAATGGGTTAAATTAAGATGTAAGGGTTAGCCATTAAGAAGTTAGAGCTCATGCACCAAGCAGTGACTTAATTAAAACAATTTCTGTGTGGTTATTTTGGTTCTGAGGGGCTTGGATGAACAAGCAGGCCCTCCTCCTACAACTACTCATTGCTTCTGTCTCTCTAAGTCATTACAATCTGAGACTTTGCTTAGCTTTTGTGAGTAGATATTGCAGTTAGATGGCCTAGCTAAAGATCTGATGCTTTCCCTGGCTAGAAGAATTATTATTCCTAGAAATTTTATTTTAGGCTATCACCTCAAAAATTCTATCAGTTCTTACATTGAATACATCATTCTAAGTTTGTCCATTTTAATTTTTATAAATCATTTTAGAGAGAATACTATACTTTCTTCCTAGTTTATAAATCTGCTAATGCCTTTGACCAAAAGAATAAAATACAAACTGGAAACAGTTATCAAATTTAAATGTGATCTTTCAAGTTATACACCAGTTCTGAAAGCTGAATTTTCCTCTGGCTCAAGACAAGCCTTGTGGACTCACTCAGAATATCAACTCTATTAGGTCTGGAAGGGTGAACTGTGAAAAATTCAAACATTGTTTTCTGTACTCTAGAATCTTAGTTTCTCATAAACACCAATGTAGCCACATACCTGATCTACCTGCCTGCAAAATATGCTAAGGCAATGGTGGCACAAAGTTTGTGGGAATGGCCAACCAATGTCTGGTTTGACTCAAGGTTCACTCCACAAGGTGGAACCCATACCTGACACCAAAGACTAGTTAGCCCAGAGACCAGGGTAAAACCAAATACTAACAGTCTAAAAAAAAAAAAAACAATAAAATGACTTTTAATGATATTCTGCTATACTCATAGACCTGTACCTTGTTCAGCCATCATCAGAAAAGCTGCCTTCTGCAGCAGATAGGAACAAACACAGAGACCCACAGGCAGACATTACATATAGGCAGAGACCTTGGAACACATAGTTCTGAATGGAATGTCTCCATCAAATCCCTCTCCTCAGAGATTATGGAACCCTGAAAAAGATGAGGAAGCAAGCGTTTAAGAGGCAGAGGGGATGAAGGCCATCAGAAGAACAAGGCCCTCTAAATCAACTTGAGCAAAGCTCATATGAACTCACAGAGACCGAAGCAGCAAGCACAGGGCCTATATGGATCTACACCAGGTATACTGACTATATACTATAGCTTTCTGCTTTGTATTTTTTATGGGACTCTTAAGTGTATAAATGAGCAAGTCCCTAATTCCTGTGCTTCTCTTTGGGGTTCTCTTCTTTCTGCGTGTTGGCCTTGTCCAACTGTGATATGATGGATTATGTTTTATCTTATTATATTTTATGTTGTCAAGTTTTGTTGCTATCTCTTAGAAGCCTGTTTTTTTCTAATAAGAGACAGAAAAGAAGTGGATCTGAATAGAAGGGGAGGTGGAAGGAACTGGGAGGAGTAACTGGGAATCTGTTATCAGGATGTTATCTCATGCAATAGTATGAGACAGTATCTATTTTTAAAAAGGGGAGAAGCAGGGAAATTATTCAATGATTGCTTGGGAAAAAAGAGAAACTTTTCTATTGCTACATCTTTTAGTGGGGTTTTTATCCCTTCCTCCAACTTCATCGAAGCATAATTGGGAAGTAGAAATTAAATACACTAGAGGTACACAATGTCAGGATTTGACAACAAATGCATTAGAAGTGATTGTTGTAGCCATCTGTCACCACACACTATTAGCATTTTCTTTCAGCATAGTTTGCTTTTCTTTTTATTTTAACTTGGTCATTTATTGTTTTAATATTTATAATAAGATTTATAAATACACCAGGATTTAAAAAAGAATCTTAATTTCTGTCATCCTTACAGGCTCTAGAATGGCTCAAGAGCAAGCCCAAGCTTTGCTGACTGTGCCTCCCTATGAGTGGTGCTCACTCTAATCTTGTTGTGACTGCACACAGATATTTTAAATGACCAGGAGGACGGTCGGATCCACATTGCTCCTGTACAGACTACGAGCTGATTTCTGGAGAAAATGAGAAAAGGGTGTACTACAGTCCATGTCTTCCTTTCTCTGCACACACTTTGCTGGAGCAGCGCCATACCCAGCGTCTCACAGCCTGGAGGAGAATGTGTTCATTCTGCATTAGTAGAGGCCCCTTTCCTCCTGGTTTTCTCAGTTTCCCAGGTATCACATATAGTCTACAGTTTTAGAGTTTGCAGTGACTTCTGTCCTATCCTAATGGTGCCCCCCTTTGAAGACCACTATCACTGGCTCTTGTTTCACTGCTCACGGCTTCTACATTTCTTTAAAATGTAGTCACATAGAGACAGGATCAACTGGCAGAAGTGGTCATGGTGCCGCCTATACCTTCTTAGAGAAGCATATTTAATTAACTAAGTAAAAATAGCATTCCACTGGGAAAATGGGGGGGGGGCAGGGCTGTACAAGAATCAGACTTCCCAATGAACTCCTTCAGCCATTATATATGACCCTAAACCACGAATAATGAAAAGTTCTTGGGAAATTTTACTTCACTGGCACTCCAACACATATTAACACTGAAGCCCAACAATAATGTCAGAGTCACTGTTCGTAAATGGGAAAAGGAAACCCAGCACAAAGGAAGAGCGTGTTTTGGTGTCAGTCTTAAACTTTTCTGCAGTGGTGAGAGCTGTATTGCTGCATTTCACAGTCATGATATGGGCCAGGGGTGCATGGCTGGAGCATGCAGTGCACTGTCTGTAGCTGCACCTGCAGCCCTCTCAGGTGTGATATGCAGACACACAGAGTAAATTGTGCAAGGTTGCAATCCTGGTTCTGTGATAGACATGCTAGCATGCAGGGACTACAGCAGAGGCAGGAGGGATGGCTGCCAACTGGAGGCAGGCACCATGGCACGGACAGGAAGGAGGGCTTGCTCCTATGTTTTGCTAGACTTTCTATGCATGGAATCTAAACACAGTATTCTCTTTAAAAAAAAAAAAAGCCTGATAATTCTGCTGCACAATTTGATCTAAAACATTATATATTGAGACAAATTTTGGCAGCTGTTTCAAGCTCAGGCTCCTCAGATTACAAAGAAAGTAGAAACAAGATTCAAGAGACAGGAGCATTTTCAGTTTAGCAGAGAGCCCAAAAAAGACCTTGTTCACCAGTTACAGCCTCTGAGGGGAGGGGCTTGTTGTTGGTGGTGGTGGTGGTGGTTATCGTTTGTTTGGTTGATTAGCTTGTTTGTTTGTATCTTATTAGCTCCATATTCAGTCATGAATGATAGATTAATATCTTTAATAAACAGAAAAGAAGAAATGAAAGATTGCATAAGAGTATTTTATGATAGCTTAGTCTTCATTTTTAGGAAATCACTTTTCCTTTAAAAAGAAGGCTTCTAGTAGATTCCAAGGCCACACAGCAGCCATTGTCATCACCCCATTCTGTGCTAGGGAAAGGCCGGCTCTCCAGTGTGAATCTCAGTTCACTGGAACTGACACAAGTTTCAGAGATCAACGTCTGACCCATATCAGAGTGAAGCAACATCACAGTCTCAACCTAAACAACTGCTTCCAGTCCATGAAGAGCAGAACAGAGGGCAGCAGAGGAATCAAATTTCAGTTCTGAGACTTTTCTAGAATGATAAGAAAGAAACCCAAGGCGCCAGAACCCTATGAGTGGAAAGTCTCACACGAGAGCAATGCAGAGGCTCATGAAGACTAACCAGCCATGCTCAGTAGTGACAGCACTGGGGATTTTGGTTTCATTATATATGTTCCTTCCTGTTGTTCCTTTGGAAACTACAGCTCCCAGACTCCTCCTGGATTACTGATACCTGCGCACGCTGGCGTGCCCAGGTGCGGGTCATTTCTCCCAGATAACCTTGCGCTTCCCGTTAAAAAGCGAGCTTCCACGAGGTCTTGCTCTCTCTTGCCCCCACCCTTGTGTGTCTTACACACCCATCCCTTATCGTGTCTCCCTCCCCCCATTAAAGCGCACCCACGTGGGAGCCACGTGTCTTGTCTCTTCCTTTTGTGCGTGTCTCGCCTATCTTGTGTTCGTCCACACACCCCACCCCGCCGTTTTTAAAGGAATAATCCTTCCTTCCTTCCTTCCTTCCTTCCTTCCTTCCTTCTTTCCTCCCTCCCTCCCTCCCTTCCTCTCTTCCTTCTTTCCTTCCTTCCTTCCTCCTTCCCTTCCTTCTTTCCTTCCTTCTTAGCCTTCCATGCTGCATTCTGTGTAATCTAATTTGAATAAGGGTCCTGCTTCCAAAATCTGAACAAACTCTTAAAAGTCCTTCTTTGCTCTAGTTCAGATGTCTAAAGCATGAAGTCATCTGTGGATGCCTCACTGTTCTTTCTAGAGAGACTTTAAGGGTTAATCTTCATTGTCAGTTTGATTGTCTATCAGTTATACTTTTATTGCTGTGATAGAACACCAGGACCAATGACAGCTTATTTGGCTTATGTTTCCAGAGGGATAAAGGTTTCATCATGGCAGCAGACAGGCATGGTGGTTGGAGCAGGAAGCTGAGAGATCACATCCTCATCCACACATACCAAGTAGAGAGAACTAGAAGTGGGGTGAGGCTATAAAGCCTTCAAACCCAGCCCCCTTTTTTCCACAAGGTTGCTCTTTGTAAACCTCCCACACAGCATCACCATTTGGGGATGAATTGTTCAAATATTACCCAGGGCTATGGGGGACATTCAAACCACCACAAATGGATTTAGAATGTCCGTGGAAACACACCTGTATTAATGACAGGATTTCCAAAAATATCTAATTGAGGAAGGAAAATCCACCCTGAATGTGGGCAGCATTGTTCCCTAGGCTGGGGTCCTGGACAGAGCAAACCAGAAAAAGTGAGCTGTGCCCAGCTTTCCTCTTGCTCTGCTTCCTGACTGCAGTGTGACCTGCTGCCTCTGGCTCCTGCTGCTGTGCCTTTCCCATCATGATCGATTGTATTCTCAGACTCTAAGCCAAAATAAACTGCTTCCTTAAATTACTCTGAGCAGATATTTTGTTACAGCCATGAAAAAAAAAAAAACAATTGATACATTAGCTTTGTTTGTTTTGGTCAGTCAAACTATATGGTAAGTTTGTAGAACCTGAATGCAGAGAAATTTCTAGCCAATCACTCCATGATTCCACAAATCATCTACACCCAGCACTCTACTCACCACCAAGGAAAAGTGCAAAGAAGCGAAGTCCTGAACTCTGCTTTCAGTATGCTTACCTCCTAATCAGAAAGACAAGGAAAGAATTAGAAATGCTTTGGCAGGGGCATGCAAAAGCTTTAGTGGAAAGGTTAGTTAGCATTCCTAGTGCTTTATTTGAGCCAAACATCATAAAACTCTGTTTCCCAAGACTCTTAAGAAATAAATGGCTCAGCCACTGCCTTCAGAGAGCACGTAGTCACAGACATAAAACACAGATGCTGGAGATGGTGTGAGGGTGTTGCAAAGCAGCAAGCAGTAGTATAATAATGCAAATGACTCCATATTTAAGGCTTAAGAGGTAGCATGGAATTTTGTAATTTACTCTGAAAGTTCAAAGCCTCCTATACCTTGCAAAGGCCAACCATTTTTATCGCAGATGCTTATGTCTGCATGTAAACATTGGGTGTGGAGCTTCTGGGACTTCTCCCAACCTTGAACAGATTCTATGGCATCTCTGTCAACATATTATATCCCCTAAAAAGGAAGAATTAAAACAACCTTCCATCCTATAGGCCTTCATCACTCTTCAATTTTCTCAAGACACAAAACACCTCAGTAAGAGATGACAGAAAACGAAGTCCACCAGACTCTCCTTGGCTTTGCCTTCTGTTTGAAGTCTTTCTATGTTTTCTGTTGATACCTAGATAGGAGAGTGTGAGGCTTGAAATAGATACATTATTTGGTTGCTTATAACTCTTACTTTTAACTACAATTTTGATGTGCAATACAGTGATATAATGATGTTAAGATATTAGCCAACAGGACCTCAAGTCACAGACTGTGAGTGGCTCTGTTCAGTCACCTAGGCTGTTCTAATCTGATTGTTTCAGAGAAAGACTTCAGTAGACAGCACAAATAAAAGTCTAAAGCAGGGACCAAAGCTCTGGAAAGGCTGTGGACCCTCTGAGCCAGACAAAGCAAAGGAACATATGAAAAAGTGACTACTGGATCTATTTAGGCAGAGCTCGAGAACATCAAAATCTCCCACTCTGGTGTGGCAGAGGAGACAGGAGAGTCTGACTGGTTAAGAGTGGTCAAGGGGTTGCAGGAGACCCTCGAGGCCAGAATAACTGTGTCTCCTGGAAGAAGACAATTCTCTGTGGTGGCTCAAGGGAGCAAATGCCTAAGTCCAAATGAGACCACAGAAGTCACAACCACTGTGAACAAAGATCACTAAGGATAAGATGGCAGAAGAGATGTGTTCAAGGATACTTGTGTGAAAAGTGACACCCAAGACCAGATTTCATGTACCCCCTACTTCAGCCCATGCAGAGTCAACTGGAATACCAGACCTTAACATTAAATAATTTATAAAGACAGATGGAATATCTGTTAAGCTCTATTTAAAAAAAAACTGACACATTTAAGTAATCAAAAGCTATTATCCGGCTGAATAATAATGTTCAAGTGACTGTTTTTAATGCAAAAATTTCTCTTTCATATTGATGATCATGAATTTCTATGAGTGATCTCTTTCTTAAGCAAAGCTGATCAAAATTTTACAAGTGACAGCAGCCATAATGTAACCTCAGACTAATAAAGACTGGAAGAGCCATCTCCTGAAGACTTAAAAACAGACCCAGCAGGCACTGAAGGCATGACTTCCAACAATGCCCTATGATAGTGCCATTTTCCCCATCCCCTGGTGATGAGTGGGCGGCTTGGGAACAGAGAGGAAACCTCTCAGCTTTTATGCCAGGAGTAAATTAAAAAGTATTTATAATGTCACTCAGTGCCTCTGAGCACATGAACCATTTGTGTCTCACCAGAGCATGTTACTCTAAAATCACTATGCATTTCTAGAGTCCTTGTTTTCCATCTTCAACAAGGCCTGTGTGAGAACAGAAACTGTGTCCCTGGTAGACACCTCTCAGTTCCTCTAGGAGCTAGCATTTGTGCCATTTCCTGCATCTTTGCACTCTCTTCCTTGCCTTACAACATTTGGTCATTGGATAATTAGTCACTAACCACCTGTTATGTGGGAGGCCAATGCTAGACCTTGGGCAAACTGCTGTCAACAATAGAGTCACCACGAAGTCTCAATTCTAGAACAGAAAAGTCAGGAAAATGGTTGGGGTAGTGGTGGTTGTTGTTGTTATTTTGCTTTTTTAAGAAATAAATAAGTGGAAGAACAGTTACAATTATTATAATCTCAGAGGAAGAGTGGTCCAGAGCCTGGAAAAGCAGGGGGGATCCTGGCAGCCATGTGCACATCTCCTAGGTCTCCTCAGTTAACTGTTCTTCCTCATCCCTTTCATATGTCTATGATTTCTATCCATGGCCAGGTCTGCATTATCCCTTGCCAGCTTTCTTACTTATGAATTCTATTGTTGTAATAAACACCATGACCAAAAAGCAACTTGGAGAGGAAAGGTTTATCCCATCTCATAGCTTAGTCCCTTATCCAAAGAAGTCAGGGCAGGGGCCTAGAGGCAGGTACTAAAGCAGAGGCCATGGAGAGGTGCTGCTTCCTGGCTTGGTCCTCATGGCTTACTAAACCTGCTTTCTTATAGCACCCAAGACTACCAGCCCAGGGGTACACCACCCACAGTAACCTGGTCCCTGGCACATCAATCATTAACTAAAAAAATGTCCCACAGGTTTGCCCACATGCCAATCTGATGGGGCCATTTTCTCAACTGAGAGTCTGTCTTCCAAAATAACTCTCAAGTTGACATAAAACCAGCTAACATATTGGCCTAATTTTCTTGGAGGTCAAAGGTTGCCAGAGGCAGAAAGTGATGTGGGATTCCTCTCTGTATGCTGTGATTGCCATTAATGAATAAAGAAAACTGGCTTAGCCTGATAGGGTAGAACAGAGCTGGGTGAGAAAAACTAAACTGATGCTGGGAAGAAGAAGGCATGTAGCCCCACAGGAGACAGACACCGGGAACTTTAGCCAGTAAGCCACAGCCACATGGCAACACACAGATTAATAGAAATGAGTTAGATTAATATATAAGAGTTAGCCTATAAGAAACTAGAGCCAGAAATGAAACAAACAGCCTCTTCCAACATTTTGGCACTCCAATGTGGGTAATTACATCCATATAAAAACCTAAGAAAGCTTATCAACCCACACAGCTACCATTACAGTGTTGGTATAGAAGATACCATTTCCCAAACAGCTCTTTGAGCTCCTTTCCAGCCAGTCCCATCTAGGTTCCAGTCCCTGGCAACCACCGTTCTAAATCAGATGTCTCTTTTCTAGCTTTTAATAAATAGAGCCATCTAATATACATCCTTAGTATAGTCTGATATCTTTAGATTCATCTATACTGTTTCATTCCTTTTTATTGCTTGGTATACTATATTATCATACCGTATCATAGTGTATCGTATGAATACAGCACAATTTGCTTTATCCATTCTTCTGATGATGGATATTTAAGGTATTTCAGTTTGGGATGATGAAGAAAGGAGTGCTGAGAAAGTGTTCAGGGGCTGAACGCCAGCTGTGCCAACATGAGCATGTTAAAGCAGGTAGGACTGTTGTGATAAGATTGGCAGGCTGGGCTGCGTCTGCCACCCGGCCGCCCGCACGGCTAGCTTTACCCGAAATAACAACACACAAACTGTATTCATTTAAACAATGCTTAGCCTATTAGTTCCAGCCTCTTATTGGCTAGCTCTTACATATTGACCTAACCCATTTCTAATAATCTGTGTAGCCCACGAGCTGTCTAACCAGGGAAGATCTTAACCTGCATCTGCCTGGAGTGGGAGAATCATGGCGACTCACTGACTCAGCTTCTTTCTCCCAGCATTCTGTTCTGTTTACTCCACCTATCTAATTTTTACCCTATCAGAGGCCAAGCAGTTTCTTTATTACTTAACCAATGAAACAACAGATAGAAAGATGACCCACCTCCATCATGGGACTGTGTAGATCTGTAATCCCAGTGCCTCGTGCTGGACAGGAGACAAACGGAAGGTCCCCAGAAGCTCATAAAGCAGGTAGCCTAGGGTATGAAGTGGTGGACAAGAGACGTTGCTTCAAACAAGGTGGAAGTGAGGCCAATACACAGAGAGAGAGAGGGGGGGGGAATACAGAGGCAGAGACAGAGACAGAGAGAGCACTGTCACAAACAGTTGCGGGTGACTCTGAAACAGTAAGACAAAGGAAAATTATGTTTTACTTAGGTAAGAACAAAACTATTATCCAACATAAATGTCCCATTAGTGTCTCAGGGAAGTCTGAGACCTCTCATCACTTCATATCTTTGCCAGTACTTGGTATTGCCATATTTTTAATTTATTTTTGATAGAGTTCATGAGAGTTCATGATATAGTCATGTTTTGATAACCAAGACAGAGTTTGTGGCAGATGTAATTTCCTAGAGAATAGCACACGGTGGTAAGCAATGCATTCTTATAGATACACCTCTATGAAGCCAGATTGTCCGGCTGAGACAAAGTATCCTAGGCTCTTTGAGACCTCAGAGCTGAAAGGAGCAATGGAACCCAACAGACTTTAGGCTGTGAGAGGTCTAGCTAGAGAGCAGAAGGGATCAGCCAGAGATTGGGGCTGGGCCCGGCTGCAGCACTGGCACCAATAGAGAAGAAATGGCAACATTGGATTTACAGCTCAGATGCAATGAGATGGACACAGCAGTGATAACCCACAGCTTCTGTAAACTCAGCTCATCCCCAAAGATCTTAGACATGATCCGAGAGCAACGCTGGGGTGACAGGCATTTTCCTCTAATTTACAGGGTTAAATCCTAAATCCATAAAATTAATATCACAAAGTAACAGTCTATTGAGGAATAGCAACTTGTGAGTAGGACACAGACACCAGGGGCCAAACACAGTGACAAGCACTTGGGAGGCTGACAGAAGCATGGTAAGTTCAAGGGCTGTGGGCTTGTATGCAACACACTCCCCTGTGTCCTTCACTTTCCAGTAGGAGTGAGTACTGGACCTGTGTCTTTTAAATCAACATATATACACTCAGACCAAAGGTAAACTACACTGCACACTTTTCTCCTTTTCTGGCTCAATGGATTGATCATTCACTTGTACACATATTTATAAAACTTAGTGTTTTCTAAGAACTCACTGTTGATTGACTGTTATCTTCCAGACCACAGGCATGTTCTCTGTAAGAGCCCATCGTCTATTTAAGCGTCATCTGCCAACTCTCTGCTGTCTCTAATAATCTTGATTCATATTTCTCAAACTTACAGCCACTTTCCTGTTTCTCTTCCACTATCTCCTTTTACATTCTGAAAATCTACTTTTATTCCACAGCTCAGCACTAACTAGTGTAAAGCTTCTGACCTAGTACAAATAAAACTAACATTTAAATTATCTCAGTCATATGAAGACTGAGAAAATATAAATTTTCCTTATTGAAAAATTAATAATAAATAAATACTAAAGTTCCAAGGGATAATTTAGACTGGCAAGGTGGCTCCCCAGGGGAAGGTGCTTGCTGCCAAGCCTGATGACCAAGGCTTGATGCACAGGACTCATGAGGTGGAAGGAGAGAACTGACTCCAAGTTATATTTGACCTCCACATACATGTTGTGGCACACACGTGCCCCAGTCCCAGCACATACACAGACACATGCCAGCTACTGTAGACTGAAAAGGAGTGGTCCCAGTGTGCAGGTGCATCCAGCCGTTCTACACGGCCTCTTAACTTTGGGTGATGATCTTTACCACTGTCCTATAATCTAAATTACTTAATGACATCATAATGTAATCAATCATCTCCATACTGTTGGACAAATGGTTTCCTTACAATCCATAATGTTTTGAAAGTTGTTGTAACTACCAAAAAAAATCTTTCTCATTTCTAAAGGTTAATACAGCTTGTTGCTGACTGCAATAGAACTACTAAGTGTATTCTTGGAGAATATAATACTTTGTCACTGTATTTCCATTGACATTAACCAAAATTATGGAAAATTTATTTCCAATGAAGGGTGAACTTAGAAGGGAAGTTTAAATGCTACATTACAAATGTGAGAGACAGAAAGCATATAGAAAGATAGCCCTGCTACAGACAAAGCAGTCAAAATACTCTATAAAAGAATAAATAATGCAGGTTGGTGGGATGGTTCAGTGGGTAAAAACCCTTGCCACCAAGTTTGACAACCTAACTCTGTTCCCAGGATCCACCTGGTGAAGGAGAGGCCCAACGCTGACGTCCATTGCAGGCTGTGCTTTACACATGTGAGCACACATGAAAAAGACATGAACAAAAAATGTAAACTCAATAAAAAAAATACTGCTAGTGAAAATGATACTAAGATGAGCCAGGAGTTCTCTCATGCTAGAATTCCAGTCAGTCCCGAGAGCTCACACACGTTGTCACAATAAATCAAATATATTTCATCACACATAACAATTACAAAGAGTAGAGTTCGTATTACTCAAAACTTGTGAAATAAGATCAACTTTCCAAAAGGTGGACCTTTACTGGTTCATTTTAATTGGACTACGCTATTCTCAACACTTAATATATTTCCCAAGCCCTTTGCTCACCCAAGGGAACATGGCAATAAGCCAATTTGCTTTGTATCTGCTAAAAAATGACAACAGAAAAATTAAGACAATTTTGTCTTAGAGAAATTTTCTTTTCTTTCTTGCTTTTTTGTATTTTTGTTTTATTTTGTTTTTAATTGTATTTTGTTTTTTGTTTGTCTCTAATATATTATATCCCTGCCAATATATCTCTGAGAGAGATATTATATCTCTCTCCTCTCCTCCCAGTCCCTTCTGCATCCCACCCCCTTCTACCCCAGATCCACATGTCCTCCATTTCTTTTCAGAAAAGAGCAGGCCTCCCAGGGATATCAACCAAACTTGGTGTAAAAAGTTACAGTGAGACTGGGCACAAATTCTCATATTAAGGAGGACAAGGTAACACGGTGGGAAGAAAAGGGTCCCAAAAACAGGCAAAATAGTTAGAGACATCCTCTGTTCCCACTGTTAGAAGTCCCACAAGAACACTAAGCTATACAACCATGGCATTAATGCAAAGGACCCAGGTCAGACTTACAAAGGTTCCATGAATGTTAATTCAGTCTCTGTGAGTCCCTGTGAGCCCTGGTTAGTTGGTTCTGTGGGCCATGTTCTAGTGATATCTTAGACCCCTCTGGTTCCTATAATCCTTCCTTCTTCTCTTCTACATGATTCTCTAAGCTCCATCTAATATTTGGCTGTGGGTCTCTGCCTCTGTGTCCATCAGTTAGTGGACGAAGAATCTCTGATAACAATTATGCTAGGCTTTGGTCTATAGGTGAGTATCATTAGGAACCATTTCATTGACTTTTTTGTGGGTCCTGGGTCTCTTAGCTGTCCTACCTTTGTGTCCTGACCCTCCAGGCAGTGTCAAATATAGGCTCCCTCTTGTAGCATGGGTCTCAAGCTGCACACTCTACACTGCACATGCCTTCACACAGCCCAATGCCAAAGAACCTCTCGTAGTACCCACTGTTAGTGAACCCTAGATGAAACTCGGCCCAGATCCAAGGCTATTGGGTGTTACAAACACCAGAGTTTCTATTGTACATGCAAAGTTCTGTGCTCTTAAAAAATCAAGGTATACTTATGGAAAATAAAGACTTCCAACACTTCTTGTTATCATTCCTCAATACTTAAGTATCAAATTACTATCTTTGGATTGTGTTACATTAGAATTTTTTGCTTTAAATATTGTTGTTTGAGCTGCTGATGGGGTGGCTCAGAGATTGATAGTGCATATTGCTCTTGCAGAGAACCCAGGTTCAGTTCCTAGAACCCACATGGCTACTCATATGCATCTGTAACTCCAGTTTCAGGGAACCTAATGGCCTCCCATGGACTTCAGTGGCACCAGACATGGAGATGATACATATACATACAAGTAGAAAAACACTGTCCACATTTAAAAAGTAACTCTTTTTAAACATTGTTTGGGTTGCTCTCTTAAATTTCACAAAAATCAGTAAATGGAGTTCTTCTTGGGATTAGGAAAAAATTCCAATAATTCTCCAAATAGCCCTAAATACATTTTAGATTATTTATGCTGCATTTTTATGTGATATGACATTCTCAGCACTCCAGATTAGAAAACCAAAATATTGATCAATTCCAACAAAGGCTGAAGATTCTCTATGTCTAGTATCAAATATTCAGTAAGATTTAATTCTTCATGTAAAAGTTAACAAGCATATTCATCTCATGACAGTAAATTTTCTTTCATCTTTAATGAATGGTAAAATTGTGTGTATACCAAAGAATTGTTTTCAAACAAATGTCTTCATGATTTATTATCAGTAAATGTTTGACTTATATTATTGTTTCATTCTCTTGCATGTGAAATATTCAAGTCATGCAAAAATTTCTTGGGTATTGTTAATTCCGCTGGAAAATAATAAGACCACTAACATAATTTTTGAGCCAGATTTGAAGCAAGCTTTATTAAATCCTGGCCAGGATGAACACTGGCTGGGTCTATACACAGAATTCCCAGAGAATGGCCCTGAGTTACCTTAGTCAGAGGCTTATAAAGGCAAAATCCACAGGCTACATAACTCTCACCTTCATCCAATCAGGGGTAAGCATACATCCTGACCTGCTTCCTACCTAACATACTTCCCTCCTACATGTGATCAAGCACATTCTGTGCAATTGGTGCAACCATGCTTGTCTACAGAATGAAAACATGTGGCTTGTTATCTTACATGAACAAGCATTCCAGAAAGTGATCTGTTCTTGGGTAAGTGGGCCTTACAAGTTAGAGGTATTTTTGTTTTATAGATCTCTTTTTGTAAAGGTCTGTCCTGTCCCTTTAAGAGACAAGCCCCACCCAATCCTCCCCCCTTCCTTTGAGGCAGGCAGATCTTTTTTTCTTGCTTGCTTGAGTCTCTTCCTTTTCTGTCTCCCTCTAGAAGAGGCAGCTTCTGTCTCTCCCCCACTTCGCCCCTCTGTCTCTGTCTCTCTCTGTCTCTCTCTCTCTGTCTCTCTCTCTGCCTCTCTGTTCTTCTCCCTTTCTCACTTTCCCCTCCATAACCCACTAAATAAATATCCAACCTCACTCTGCATGGTGTGCCTATTTGTCTGTCTCTTACCTGCCACGTGGCTCCCTGCCTGGACCAGACCAGCAGCCTTTGGAGACCTATGGCCTGGTCTCATGGTGTATGAGTCTGTCTGTCTCTCTTTTTGGAACTGGCTGCCCCATCGAGGTCTCTCATCCACCACGTGGCTCCCTACCTGGGACTCATGGCCTGCTGCAGCCCCTCAGGGAACTGTGTTGTCCCTGCCTGGGACTGGCTGCTCTCAGGACCCTCTGCCTGCTGCCCACTGTCACTGCTTGGAGACCTTTAGCGTTTCTGCCACCCCAGCCGCAGGGGAGCCTCAGCATTTTACTTTTACCATTACACTTATGCCCAGTCATTTAAACTTAAAACATGACTTTAGCCCCCACAGTATAAAGAGTTGTGAATGGAAAGGTCTCTGAAACACTGCACTAAGGAGGAATGTGTGAAGTCATAGGGACCACAGACATAGCTCTGTGAGTTTACAAATCCTGACAGATAATGGTTCCCTTTGCCTAAGGAGATTGTGTCAGAGTCTGGCAACACTGAATTATTTCTGAGCCCAGGAAAGAGAAGGGGACATCGCTTGGCTGCTGCCACCAGTGTGCGGGGATCACAGTGTTGTTTTCTCTAGAACTCTTGCATGTGTGGTATTGATTGTCTACGGAGACAGAAGCCAGGCTGACAGGCTTCGCTCAGCATTTGCTCAGGACTCAGTTGACTGACACCGGTGACTCCGTGTGCGTGGGCTCCAACAGAAACAGGGAGGAGACAAAAGACAGCAGCCAGTGAAGCTTAACGTGAACTAAGTTTCGTGGCGAAATGACTTCCCAAATGGAAAAGTCGGGCTAGAGATGAGGTGTAAGGGTGAGTGCTTAGTGCTTCTGCAACTGACCTGGCTCCCAGCCCAGGCAGCTCCCAAATACAGCTGTAAAGCATTGATCCCTCTTCTGGCCTTCCCAAACACCTGTACACATGTGCACATACCCTCACACAGATACACAATGAGAAAGACAAAAAAAAATCTAAACAATGCACAACTCCAGTCAAGCGTGCCATGCTTACTTCTCCCTATTACTTATATATGATCTCTTTTGTTAAATTGTTGCTAAATTCATTCAAAACTATGCTAAGAGAGATCTCTCTCAATTTTATATTTTAATAAAAGTATGTTTGTGTAAGATTTAGAGCAGTACTAGGTGCATGATCAGAAGAGTACTTCTGTAATTCAGAGATAAACAGCAATTATTAATAATATTAATTGAATTAAACATTTTTAATATTTTTAGTGGCTATTGCCTTTTACAAAGATCATGTAAGAACTTTTTTAAATGACAGGACAAACAGCTAATCAAATGGTTAAGAGAACTTACTGCTCTTGCGGAAGTCTCAGATTTGATTCTAGAACCCATGTTTAATTGCTCAGAGCCCTGAGGAACTCCAGTTCCAGGGGTCTGACAGCCCTATTTTGGCCTCCACAGTCACCTGCACACAGCTGAGATATATGTGCAAACACACTGTAATATAAACATACCTTTTGACTTAAATTTTAAAGAATATTTTAATGCAATGGTAGCAAAAAGATTGAGTTTTGCACACGTACAGTTAATTCAAAGCCAGCTCATATTTCACCTAAGGAGAGCATCCCAGGAACACAGTAGTCTGGGTCAAAGCTTTATGCCGAAAGTTAATGAGCATCCTCAGGTTTGGACAGGTGTCTGATGGGAAAGGTCAAACTTCATGTTCCTAAGGCTGAGGAAACCCAAGCACTAAAGTCCCAGCTATCCTGTCCATAGGTCAGAGCACTATTAGGAGGGCAGCTCTTCCTGTCCATCATTAGCCAATATTAATCCACATTAGAAAAAGGAGACCTGATTAATCCAGAAAATAAAGTCTATGGGTCCCATGAGACCACAACTGCAGAGGAACCTATTCACTATTGGCAAAGCCATAAAGAAAATGTTCCAGTTTTTATTGGTGGGTTTTTGGTTTGGGCTTTGTTTCTTGGTTTTTGTTTTTGAGTTTTGTTTTGTTTTTGCAGAATGTGCAAAAGCAATAATATTAAATCAGGACTCCTGGTCTACCACAGGCTCTGGGTAATTGCTCCCAGTAGGTCCCTTTAGTGAGTCAGTTCCTATTTTTTTTATTCAAAAGTGTTTCTTTTGACATTTTTATGTAGTCTTTCTGTTTGCTAAAAATAACAGAAATTGCCTATTCCAAAAAATGTCAACAACTGTTGGGGGTTCTGATTCTCTGGGACTCGGGTCAGCACCCTTCTGATACAGCAGACACATGGTGACTGAGCTGAGACTTTCTGAACTAAAGAAATTCAAATTGAGACTAGTTTGCTTGTCAAACATCTATGTGGCAAACATGAAGTCCTTTCTGATTTCTGAATTATTCTTGTATTTTTTTAATCCAACCTTTAAAAATCTAACATAAACCAGACATATTCATGTAGACATATATGACCCCAGTACTCAGACAGTAGAGGCAGAAAGATCAGTAGTTCTTTACCAGGGTTGAGGAGATGGCTCAGAAGGTAAACCACCTACCATGTAAGCCTGCTGAACCCAAGTCAATCCCAGGACCCACAATGGAAGAAAAGAATGAAATATCAAGGGTTGTCCTCTGACCTCTACACTCATGTGCACGCACGCGCACATACATACACACACACACACACACACACACACACACACACACACTAATAATATAAAGAAAATTAAACATTTAGAAAAGAGTTCTAGACCAGCCTGGGGTACATTGCACAATCATATCTCAAAAGAAAAGCAAACAAAAAGGTCAGTGTGGTGACACATGACTGCTATTCTAACTGATGCAGGAGAGTCACTGCGTTCCAGGCCACCTTGAGCTACCATGTGAAACCTAATACCTGCCTATGCCTCATGAGGAAAAGTTCAGTTCAGGGGAACCATTGTTGCTTCCAGCTAAGGGGGGGGGGGGGAAGCCATACAAACCAGGAACCAGTTTATTCTCCCATCTGAACCAATAGAACCCTGGATCATTAGGAAATGAAGGGTGCTCTGGTCTCTGAGTCAGGAGACACAGTTACAGCGACCTGGGGCTGCCCCCTTCCTACCCCAGGGGAGTTTACCAAAGCACAGAATAGAAGGACCCAGGTAAAGGATAAAGCACTCGGCAAATCTAAGGAACAGAATTGCCATGCGAAATCAAGGCAGGGAGCATTCACAGCACTAAGTGCCTGGAGGAAGGAGTTGCCCAGAGGGAGAAGTCCAGGCCTGTGAGCCAGGTCCCTGGAGGGCTCAGCTGAGCACACAGCAGCACATCCCCTCAAGCAAACTGCCAGATAAAGAACCACCTAGAAGGAGAGCAGCAATGCCCAGTCACAGTCAGGGCAGAATGCTGGCGGCACAGAGTAGGCTGAGGAACTGCACAGTATACGACACTCACACAAGTACCTCTTCTGTGTGGGATAATTAGCCACGATCAAAAGCACTCCAATCTGCCTAGCGAATTTTAAAAGCAAGACCAGAAAGAGCCATGCTGATTCCAAGTAACTTAACTGTGCCTGCAACAAAGCTCAACAATATTTATTGGAACACAAAAAATCTCAGCATCCTACAAGGTATAATTTACAATATCTGGCATCCAATCAAAATTTCCCAGACACACAAAGACACAGGAAAATATTATCCATAATGAGGAGATAAATCAATCAATTGGATCTGATTAAGAACTAACCACAGATGTTATAGTTAGCAGAGAAGGATATTAAACTGGTTATTATAACTGTATTCCATATGTTCAAAAAGTTAGGCAAAAACAAGAAAACTGGAAAACAGAACCGAATAGAACTTGTAGTGATTAAAACCAAAATGTGTGAGATAAGAAATATGGTTTCTGGGATTAGCAGACTAGATGTTGCAGAAGAAAAGATTAGTGAACTCGAAGGCAGAGCAGCAGAGAACCCAAAATGAAACAGAAGATAGATCATTATAATCTGGAACAGGGCTGAAGAGACACTCAGCAGGTCATTATAGTGGAGAACAAGGCTGAAGAGATGACTCAGCAGGTCATTATAGTGAGGAACAGGGCTGAAGAGATGACTCAGCAGGTCATTACAATGAGGGACAGGGCTGAAGAGACACTCAGCAGGTAAGGTTCTTACCAAGAAAGTGTAGGATCTGAGATCCATCCCCAGAACTCACACAAAGGAGTGGGGCATGGTGGTGGTGTCTGTGCTTATAATATCACTGCTGGAGTGTGGAGACAGGGAGATCCTGGGGGCTCACTGGCCAGCTAGTTTAAATGATAATACTAATAGTAGCAATAATAATGAAGAAGAAGATAAAGAAGAAGGAGGAGGAGGAGGAGGAGGAGGAACCATTAAAGAAGACATCTTCCATGTGCAACTGGGCAATCACAACCAGGCACACAAATATACACAGGCATAGACCACACACCCACACACATGCACGCAAGCGCGCGCACACACACACGCACACACTCACATGTGTGCACATACACACACATACCTGTGCACAAAAACTAAAGCCAAATGAAGTTGTTTTATACATGTGGAAATTAATAGAATTCATTAATTTCTTTAATAAATCACACTACAATCCACAGACCCAAAGAGGCCCAGTAACAAAGACGGCTCTAAGGGGATGTTTGGGTCTCCCTGGAAAGGGGAAATAGAATAGATTTGCAGATGGGCAGAGGGAAGATGGGGATGGGACTAGGAAGGATCGGACAGGGGAGGGATGACAGAGAGGAAGCACATTAGGGAGAGAGGACTGGAATTGGGAGGCATTTGGGGGTAATACAGAAACCAAGTACACTGGAAACTTCCTGGGATCTATGAGGGTGGTCTTAGCAAGGACTCCTAGTAAAGGAGGTCACAAAGCCTGAACCATCTTTTCTAACCAGGCAACCAGGCAAGACTTCCAGAGTGGAGACTGAGACGCCAACCCAGTCAGAAAACCTTCAATCTACAACATGACCTGACTGAAAGATGTGCCAGGGGCAATGGGGCTCAGAGCTTACGGGAATGGCCAACCAATGACTGATCTAACTTGAGGCCCATGTCACAAGAGGGAACCCAGGCCTGACACTGCCTGGATGGCCAGGAACCAGAGGCTGGATGGCCCAGAGACCTAGGGTAGAACCAAATGAGTAGAAAAAGTCAATTAAATGATTCCTAATGATATTCTGCTATATTCATAGATCAGTGCCAAACACAGTGGTCATCAGAGAGACTTCCTCCAGCAGCTGATGGGAGCAGGTACAGAGACCTACACCCATCAGAAGAAGCAGCTCAGTGAACTCCATGGGAAGGGGGAGTAGGATTGTGGGAGCCAAAGGGACTGAGGACACTGTGAATTTAAGCAGGGCTCATGGGGACTGAAGCAGCAATCATGAAGCCTGCAGAGGTCTGTGCTAGGTCCTCTACATATGTGTTATGGTTGTTTAGCTTTGATATTTGTGGACTCCTAACAGTGGGAATGGGGATGTCTCAGATTCTTTTGCCTGTTCTTGGGACCCTTTTCCTCCTGCTGGATTGAGTCATCCAGCTTTGATATGAGGGTTTATGCATAGTCTTATTTCATATCCTTGGAAGGCCTGCTGTTTTATTGGAGGGAAATGGAGGGAAGGGAGGGTATTATCAGGATACTTTGTATGAGAGAAAAATTAATAAAAGAAAAAATTCAAAAACAAGAATAGTGATAGGCCTCTAATTATAGTGGAGAAAGATAGAAATGTTATGATCAGGCCTGGCAGTGATGGTGCATGCCTTTAATCCCAGCACCAGGGAGGATCTCTATGAGTTGGAAGTCAGCTTGATCTACAAAGTAAGTTCCAGAACAGCCAAGGCTACACATAAAAACCCTGCATAGAGAAACCCTGTCTCAGAAAAAATAAAAAAGTTAATATTAAATATAAGAAATATAACATCACTATGAATTCTGCAATATCAGAAAGGTAACATGAGACAGTAATATACCAAAAAAAAAAAAACCTCTACAATTTGACTGTAGTGGACAAATTCCTTAAAAGATACAAACTGGCAAAATCACTCAAGAAAAATACTAGACAACACACATGACCTTCCATCTATAAATTGAATTAATATTTCTAAAACCCTCACAGATAACTTCTAAAACACGAGCAGACAGAAACGATGCCAACTTTACACAAACCCTTCCAGATAAATAAGAAGGAAGGAATGTTTTACAATAATGAGACAAAATCATCTTAATAACAAGAAATAAACGAAGGACTATAATAGGCTTCACACCAAGGTACATCATAATGTTGGATCGTGACAGTCAAACCAAAATTTGAGCAAATCAAATCCAACACTGTACGAAAGACAATACAGCATGCTCCACTGCACAGCTTGTTCAACAACAGAAAATTATCAATGATTTTACCAGAAAAAAAGCAAAAAGTCAGAGAAAGATGAACTATTGATACATCTAAACCACATAGAAGAAAGCATTTGACAGATTTCAACCTGTACCTCAAAGTCTCTTAAACTCATAGAAAACTAGGCTTAGAAATAAAAAGGGAGCTTTTTCAACTTGATAAAGGGCACCTGTAAACAGTCAACTAACTTTAAATACAGCTTTCATGCGCACAGGAAGAAAGCAAGAGCCCTGTGCCTATCACCTCTTTGACATCAGCTGGAATTTGTGGTCTGTAATAGAGCAAGAAAACAAATACAGAAGAATTCAAGGTAGGTGTGGGACTGGGTTACACAGAGGAGCCCTCTGTCAACAGAAAATTCAGAAAAAAAACTGAATTAAAGCATCCATATTTGGAAAGCTAAAATAATATGGCCATTATTCACAGATGATATCAACCATGGAGAAAATCCACCACAGTCTGCAATAGGAAAAGAACGGGAGATCCCCACCCTTGCTCCCAGTGGTACAAAGATGGAGACCTTGGTTCCCTGGCTCAAGCACTCCACACAGATGGGAGGCTCCAGTCCTACTCACCATCTTTCAGTTGTTATCAACTAGCAAGTGTGAGATAAGGTAGCCCCAAATTTCAGGATAAAGGAGCGATTATACAAACCCTGTTATAATTCTATGTATTAGCCACAAACCATGGGAAATTAATAACTTAAGAATAATGTCATTTAAAAACTAACAAAATAATTAGGGACAGGCCTAACAAAAAGTACAAAAGCTCTGGTCACTGACATCCACATAGCATTCCTAGGAGAAATTAAGAAAGACCTAAGACAAAGCCATTCTATCCAAACCAGTCCATGGATTTAAAACAATCCCAATTAAAAATCTTATGAGAGGTTTTTTATAGAAATTAACGAACTGATTCTAAAATTGATATAAAAATTTGAAGAACCTAGAATAGCCAAAACAACTTTCAAAAAGTATGAGCAAATTTAGAGGACTGAAGCTTATTATGAAGCTACAATCATCCAGACAGTTTGGTGGTGATGTAAAGATAGGCAGATATATGGAGGGAACAGAAGAGGCTCCATAAATAGACCTACACACACACAGACAAATGATTTTGACAAAGATTCAAAGGAAATTCAGTAGAAAAAGATTAGTCTTTTCAACAAATGGTGCTGGAATAATTGGATATATACATATGCAAGAAAAAAATAAACTTTGATCCATATCTCACACCATAAAATTAACTCAGCATGAGTCATTGACCTAAATGTGAAACTTCCAGGAGAAAACTTGTGCAAGTTTGATTAGGTGAAGCTTGCTTAGACGCCATCCAAAATTACAGTCTGCAGCAGAAAACATTGATGCATTGGATAACCCAAAAATGGTTAAACTTCTGCTTTTTGAACCACAATGTTGGGGAATGAAAATCAAAGCTATAGACTGGGAGGAAATATTTGCAAATTGTATGTTTGATTAAGAATTTGTATCCAAAACTTTTTTTTATTTTTAAAAAAATCATGAAAGGGAACAAGAGTTGCAGGATATTTGGTTACAAGACAGTAATATTAAACTTGAATAGAAGGGTCAAGTCCATGACTAGCTGACTGGAACTAGCCGTAGAGAATCTGAAGGGCCTAGATAAAGAGGCACAGGAAGAGATATGGAGGTACCAAAAGAGGAATGGCTACAGGAAGAGATGGCAAGGTCAGAGAGACCGGCAGCTTTTTTGATCCGGGAAGGTAGAGAAGTGGTCTGCTAGTCATTTCTCTACTGCTTTCTTGATCTATCTGGTTTATACCCCAGTATCTGACTCCTGGATATTTATGAATAATGAACACTATAGATAAATGCTTCAAACAAGAAATAAAAGACTTCTTTTCAGAGAAGTGTAGGGATGACCCAAGCACATGGCAAGTCTCTCAGTGGCATTTCCTTAAGGCACAGAGAGAAGCATCCAGACTGATTCCTTATAGCAAGGTTCTAACACAAATAGAATGGCCACTGCTCATGGGAGCATAAAGCAGTTAAACTTTGCAAAATCACTTGATACTCTTTTAAAGCATGAAGCACATATTCATGTCATAATCAAGCAATCAAATCCCAGGGATTCTATCCCCAAATTAACATATTTATCAATGCAAGGCTGGTACACAATGGACATAGTAAAAGAAATATGTTTGACATCCCTAACGATCAATAGCAAGCATGGTTCACACGGGAAAATGTGTAAACGCGCTGTGGTTTGCAACCTGGTGGAACACCACTCAACAACACAAGAATGAACCATGGGTGCAAACAATCCTCTGGATGAGACTCACAGTAATTATGGCCAGATTCCATTTCATAAGTTTCTCAAAAGTAAAATCTAACTAGCTATCACTGAAAACAACCCACTTGTTCACTGTGGATGGGATGGAACCCTGAGGACACACTGGAGAAATAAGATGGAAATTTTCATTATCTCAATTATGTGAATATTTTATTGGTATAGCTTCTTGGATTCAGGTTGAATATTTTTCTTGGTGGCAGAATACTTTCTCAGCATACACAAAGCCTGAGGTTTCATCCCCAATGCCAAAAAAACAGCCGATCAAGCTGTAGACATTAAATATGCTTTATTTGAGATTGGAGACATGGCTCTGCTGATTTTATCACTGTCCATGGGACCAGAAAAGGGCAGCTCCAGTTTGTAACTCCAGTTCCAGGAGATCCAGTGCCCTTTTCTGGCCTCCACTGTGATTCATGCATACATGCAGGCAAAATACACATACACATAAAATAGATAAAGATATATGCATTATTAGTTCTATATGAAGTACCTCTCAAAGCACTGATGCATATTTTTCAATATGAAGTACATGGGTGTGGTTCTTCCTTTCGTAGAAGAGTAAAGGTGGAATCCAGGGCTCTTTCTGCAGCCCTGAGAAGAGGCAGGACTCACCTGTGTCTCACCACACTCACCTTCTCACCCAACGCTTGACGAGATGATGCCACACCTATGGATATGCAGGATTTGGAGCCTGCATATCCACTTGAGGGTCATCTGTAGGAACAAAATTAGAAAGATAATTCTAGGTATGAAAATGGCAATTACTTTAGAAAAAGAAGCAAGAAAACACATTAAATGTTAAAAAAAAAAAAACCTAGGGTGCAGGCTGGAGAAATAGCTCCATGGTTAAGAGCTACTGCTCTTGCAGAGGATTCCAGTTCCCATCACCCGCATTGGGCAACTCACAACTGCCTGTAACCCCAGCTCCAAAGAATCCCATATCCACTGCACTCACTTGCAGGAACACACACACACACACACACACACACATAATTAAAATAAAAGTAAATTTTTTAAAAACTAATATGATGCACAAGGTAGCATAAAATTCATAAAAGTACAATAAAATTGCATTAAATAGCCATTTTAAACAGCTCACATTTTATAACTTTACCAAAGTGTAACTGGCAACTGCATAGAAATGATGCCTACACTGCCACATATTAGGACCTACACATGCACCCTGGGTACCATCACCAAATCAAAGTCGTCACTACAGCCATCACCTCCAAAGTCAGAATCTTTGTATCCGTTTGGGCTGTGTGTGTTTTCACGTGTATTAATGACACTTCACACATACACAAACAGAAGAAGAAAAACCAGAGCATTCCAGTGTGTTTGTTTCTTTATCTTATCTTATTACTATGTTTTGATGATGCCTGTTTGCTTTCCAAGAAGAGAGAAAGAAAAGATGTGAATTTGGATGGGAGAGGAGGTAAAGAGGATCTGGGAGTTTGGGGAGAAAAAACTGTGATCAGAATATATTATCTGACGTAAAACAGATCTATTTTCATTAAGAGAAAGTTAATTTTTTTCTATTTTACGACTTAGCTTTATTTTTAATGATGTGTATATATGTGGGCATGTGAACAGGGGTGTGGGCGCCTATGGAGGCTGCAGGTATGGATCCCTCCGGAGCTAAAATCATAGGCAGTTGTCAGCTGCCTATGTGGGCACTGGGAACTGAACTCAGATCCTCTGAAAGAGCAGCAAGCAGTCTTAACCACTGAGCCATCTCTTTAGCCCCCCAAAAGTTAACAGAAAAAATAAGAACATTTAACACAAGATCTACCCTCTTAATGTTGTCTTATCATTGTGCTCACTGTTGCTTCTTTGTCATAAAGGAGAGCCCTGTGTGACTGTAAACTTATCTGCTTGCGTATTGAGACAAGCTCTTGCTATGGAACCCTGGCTGGCTGGGAATTTGCTAAGTCCATCAGGCTGGCCTTTCTCAAAAAGATCTGCCTGCATCAGCTTCCCAAGAGATGGGACTGAAAGTATGCATGACCAGGCTCAGCCAAGTGACTCCGTAAAATAGAAAGGACCATGGTGCTATCAGAGGATAGCCAAAGGAGAAATATTAACAAACAACATAATGTAGTTTCTGTGTCAATTTTTTGATAACTGTATATTAAAACAACTATGATGCTCTCCATAAAGAAGGTAGAAATAGAACTCTGTTTTCCCCACACATATAGCTTTCATAATTGTTTGTGTAGTTTTATTTATTTTATTACTGACTAGAGCAAATTTTCTAGCTCACTTTGAATTAATAAGAACTGGCAATTTTATTTTTGTCTTCTTTTAGTGTGCATTTGGGGTGTGCCTGCAGCATCTGTGTGCACTGAGCATGTTGTATTTGTGTATATGTGGAAGCCAGAGACTGACATTGAGAGGCTTTAATAATTCTTTACCTTTTTAATATTTATAACCTTTTAGTTTTTATTTATTGACTTCCTTAAAAGAATTTTTGAGCAGAGTGTGGTGGCACACATCTTTAATCTCAGCATTCATGAGGCAGGGGAAAGAATCTATGGAGTTCAAAGCCAACCTGGTCTACATAGTGATTCCAGGAATGGCAAGGCTACACAGTCAGACCCTGACTCAAAGAAAACAAAAAACAGAACAACAACAACAAAAAAAAACCCTGCAATATATTTTGATTCTATTTTTTTCCTTCCTGTAAATCTCCCAGATTTCCCTTCCTTCCTACCCACCCAACTTTATTACACTCATGCTTTCTATCTCTTTAAGAAAAAAAAAAGACAAAACAAAAAAACCAACAAGACATTTTTTAAAGTAAAACACAAATAAAGAACAAAAGGCACACACACACAAAAGGAGACCCTTTGTGCTGGGCTGGGCCTGAAGTGCCTCTTCATTGAAGAAAACTGTTTCCCACTTGTAATTGTAATTAGGTTCTTGCTTAGGACTGAGGCTTTGTATCTTGTTCTCCTTATTGGTGTTAGGATTGTATCAGGTTTGAATATGTATAGGTCTATGGTGTGGGATAATTGTCTGTATTCTGTCAATCATGTTTTAAATAAATGCTGATTGGCCAGGCAGGAAGTATAAGTGGAAAAACCAGACAGGAAGTAGAAATGATGCAATGAGAGCAAGAGAATTCTGGGAAGGAGGAAGTTGATTCCTCCTAGTCCTGTGCAGACAACCAAGGAAGCAGGATGTGACCTGCCAGCTGAGAAAGGTACCGAGCCATGTGGCTAACATAGATCAGAATAATGGGTTAATATAAGCTACAAGAGCTAATAAGTAGCCTGACCTAATGGGCCAATCAGCTTTATAACTTATAGAGATCTCTGTGTGATTTTCTTTGGGGCTTGTAGGCTGTGGGGTACTGGGTGGGACAGAAACCCCAACAAGCAGGCCCCCTCATGTTACAGGTCTATGTATGCTGTCACAGCCTCTGTGAGTTAATATATATGTTAAACCTATTGTATCTAGAAGTTGATGTTTTCTTAGAGCTATCTATTATCTCTGGCTTTAAATTCTTTCACCTGTTCTTCTGCATAGATCCCTGAGTCTTGAGGAGAGGAGTTTGATAAAGACATCCTGTTCAGGCCTGAATGCTCCAAAGTCAGTCACTCACATTGTCCAGCTTTGAGTCCCTGTGTTAGTTATCATCAACTGTAAGAAGTTTCTCTGATGAGGGTTGAGTGCTGCACTGATCTACAAGTACATTAGGAGCCATTTTATTGCTTTGTTTATTTAGCAGAATAATAGTAATAAGTTTTCCCTCTAGGATCATGGCATATCTAATCTAGGCTTTTTGAATACTTTAGCAGTGTCAGATATGGATTCCATTATGAGTAAGTCTTAAATACAATCAAAAGGCAGTTGGTTGTTCCCTTAACATCCGTGCCACTATGGCACAAGTATATACAGCACAAGTATACACAGCAGTCCTCTGCTGTAGGTCTCAGGGTTTGTAGCTGGGTAATATTGAAGATTAATTTTCTCCTCCAAGAGTATGCATAGTACCTTTGAGCTCTCCATAAACAATATGGAACACGACTTCTAACTAGGCACCAATGCTATTTCTCCTTATTTGCTAACATGAATCAGTTCTACCTCTATTTTTTTTAAGACATGGTCTCTCACTGAACTTGAAGCATGTCCATTTGGCTAGTCAATGAGTTTTAGTCCCTATCCCTACTCCACAGCACTGGAGTAACTGGCATGCATCACTGTGTTACTTGGGTTCTGAGGACCCAAACTCAGACCCTCATGTCTGTGGTAGACACTACCAACCAAGCCATCTCCCCAGTCCCTGCTGACAATTTTGTATTCCTGATAACTAGGAGACTTTCTATATATTAGTGTCTATGTCTGTGTCTTAAATCAGGCTTCTCTTTGGTGTCTGCAATCTTCTAGTGCCAGACAACTTATTATCCATCCACAGCCTAAGACAATTTGTGGCTAAGCAGGTTCTTGCCACATTGCCAGGTGAGTGGGTGCATTTGATAGGATGCATGCTCCTAGAAGGCACATGGAGATAACTAAATATAAAAGTATCTGTGGTGCAACACAAATAGCTCCTAATTTAATTGCATCCCCCTACAGATGTTTCCTTTAACCAGATTCCAAAGATGTCTCTGCTCACTATAGTCAGTACTAGGCAACCCACAGAAGCAATGTAGCAGAAGGGGCTGATGATGGTTTGGTTTGGTTTTAATAGGTATTTTCCTTTAGCCCAGCTTCCATCTATGTCTGCTGGCAACTTTTATTTATTTTATGTACATTAGTGTTTTGTATGTATGCCTGGGTGAGGATGTCAGATCTCCTGGCACTGGAGTTACTGATAATTGTTCTGAGCTGCCATGTGGGTGCTGGGAACTGAGCCCAGGCCTTTAACCACTGAACCATCTTTCCAGTCCCTAATGATTTTGATGTGTTTTTTTTGTTTGTTTGTTTTTGTCTCTTTTCTTTTTCTGTTTTTCAAGGCAGAGTTTCTCTTTGTAGCAGGTTCCACTAGCTGTCCTGGAACTCACTTTATAGACAAGGCTGACCTTGAACTCACAGAGATCCACCTGCCTCTGCCTCCCGAGTACTGGATATACCACCACAGACCACTGATGATGGTTTTTCAAAAGGTATTTTTAAATTAAGTATATGTAAATAATTTGAAAACTTTACTCCTCAAATAAAATCATCTTTTATTATTCTTGCTAAATTTAAAGCTTCAATTAACTAGAATTACAAGAGAAAGCCATTGTTTTTTGCATACTTAGAATCATTAATCCAAAACTTCTTTATTTTCATTTTATAATGTTCAGAGTCTTTTAAATCTTAAGTGGGAAATTTTTCTCACTTAGCAAGGAGAAAAGCTTAAATATAATGTAATTTGATTAATTAGGTTGCTGAACTATTTAAGGAGTATGGCTCTAGAAGTCGATTCTCATGCTACCTGAGTCTGAGGAGAGGGAAGCGTTCCTGGGGAAAGCACCTGTCATTCACAACTCCTTATCCTGAAGGTAAAACAAAACTACAAACTACACAAGCACTATCCTCTGTAGTTTGAGCATCTATGGCCACAACCAGTTCCAAAAGCAGCTCTTACTTCTTTCAGGTAAGAGCATCATTAAGAATTTGAATTCTTGGTATCTCTGACTTCTAGGTATAAACTAAGGTCCCACAGAGTAGTTAGCCCAGAAGAACCATTCTGTCATCTCTTATTTATAGTCTATGGTCATCTAACTACACTAGGACACTGTTCCCGGCTAGAAAATGAAGTTAACAATATCCCAGCATTCCACAGTCTTCAGGAAGACAGTGAGCACACAAGGGATGAGGACAGTGGGCATGCCCAGTAGTGTTGCTGGGAGTGGCCACTATGGCAATGAAAGACAGGGTGCTTCTCTTTCACAGAAAACAAGCCAGTATCTTCCAGGAAGAGAAACGGTTTCAGGAGTAGCTGGCTTCAGCTGCTGCCTTACAGAGAGATGTCCTTTGGCATGCCTCCACAGAGGGAAGTGTCTAGTCCTCTTTTAATGACTGTGACAAAATACTTGAGGGATCCACTTATGGAAGATTTACTTGCATCTGTACTTTAAGCCTATGGTCAGTTTGTTTGGCTGCTTTAGGGCCTATGGTTTGGCAACATAGGTTAAAAGTTACCACCAGCGCAAAACTATTCATTTCATGGTGGCCAAGAAGCAAAGTCAGAGAAAAGTTCTGGGTCTCAGCAGAACTTTCAAGACAAGACTTTGGATCTTCATAAAAGCCACATAAAAGACATACATTAATGCCAGACGGTGGTGCAGTACACCTGTAATCCAAGTTGGAGACAAGGGATCTCCAGGGCAAGCTGTAGAGAGCAGAACTGGGAGCCCCGGGTTCAGCAAGAGTCCTCCCTGCCTTGGCAGATAAAGCAGAGAGCTATGGAGGGAGATGCCTGAAGCCAGCCTCCAGCCTCTGCACACTTGAATGCACACCAGCACATAAGTGTGCCCCACCACACCACATCCACATACAACATAAAGAATACACGTTTGTCTTTGCTCCAGATTGGTCTCTCCCTTCCCATAGATTTAAGACCCCATTCCCAGCTGGGGAGCTAGTAACAGCTAATGGCTTCTGGGGGAGGAAAAGTCAGCTTTCTTTAATAGTGTGGCTCTGGTAGGGCCACCATGCTTCATTGTATGACTCCATATCCATGAGTTTTTGGCAGCACACATTAGAGTCGGTGGACAGTAAAGAAAGAAAGACAAAGGATATGAAGTTGGGGGTGGGGCTGGGAGGAGCTTGGAGCAGGAATGGGGAATACGACCAAAGTCTGCATGCACGGAATCCCTTGCAGACTGAAGAATGTTATTTTTTTAAATTAATGTGAAAAGCCACAGGGGTAGAGCCTGTACATGGACAGACAACGCAGATCAGGGCAGTGACGTATATAGCAGACTACAGAGATGGCTCAACAGTAAGGCTGCTTGCTGCTCTTGCTGGAGTCCAGTTCCCAGCACTAATACGAGGCAGCTCACAACTGCCTGTGACACCAGCAAACATGTTCACACACACACACACACACACAGAGATGCACACATAAATAAAATAAAATCAACAAATAAATCCCACGGTGGGTAGCTCTGTGAACGGAACAGGGAGCCCATTCTCTCTGCTCCCGCGTCACTGGCTCATCTTACACTGCAGCATCTTATGTATGTAACGGCTCCATGTCATGCTGCAGCACTTTATGCGTGGATACAACGGTGCTTGAGGGCTTTGTCTTTGGGGGAGAAAAGGGACATAGAATGAACAAGAGAGCTCTCATTAAGAGACAACCACCAGGCCAGAGCAGACCATTGCGTGTCTCTTCTTGGGTACAAATGAAGATTAATCCAGCAGTGTCCGGACAGCCAGCAGCTTTTCAGCAGCCTCCACTCTGATGGCATTCGCTGCTTCCATTGGCGGTCTTCTGCGGAGGCTGCAGATGTGAAGCAGCTGTGCTCCAGGTAACACCCCATACATTTACACCATCCAGAAGGGCTGACAGCCTTCCTGCCTGCCTTCCTGCCTTCCTGCCCGCCGCCTTTCCTTCCTTCCTTCCTTCCTTCCTTCCTTCCTTCCTTCCTTCCTTCCTTCCTTCCTTCCTTTCTTCCTTCTTCCTTTCTTCTTGCCGTCCTGCCTGCCTGCCTTCCTTTCTTTTCTTCCTCTTTCCTTTTCTCTTCCTCCTAAGCTGGGTTTATAGAGTCTCATTCCTGTGCCCCCTGCCTCACTTCCATCCACCTTAGCCCCTCCTGCTGTAACAGTGGAGAAGTGTCTCTTCTCTTCTGCTCTGTCACAGCATCGTGCACAACTGATCAATCTAGTCTATGGTAAAAACTTTCATAAACTTGAAAACTATCCCCAAATTTCTTCTCAGCATCACTTCTCTGCCCCTGAAATAATCCTTCCTCATTCTTAACCAACAATTTCTTGGTGACAAACTGTTTCCTCATAGCTGTTCCTCCTATGTCAACATCCGGATTTCTCCTGTCCCCTCACTTTATGATTATGCTGACCAGTGAGGATAGGATAAACAAAGAGACATCTATCTGGTGTGTGGACTTTTGACAGACCAAAATCTGAATTTTTGCTCCATACTGACCCCTTTGGACAGTCATACCAAGTATTGAACACCTCAGCTTCTAGATATACAAGGAGGTAAATTAAAAGGATATTGTGGGAACTACATGCGCTAACACACACACACACACACACACACACACGCACGTGTGCACGTGTACACACAGACTTCTGATGATGCAGCATGGGGCCCCTCCCACAGCTCTGTGAATCTCTTTACTGTCCCACCCTGTCTCTAGCTACAGCTCTGCTTTCAGGGACCCTCCCAGGAGTTCTTAGAGGCTGTTTACAGAGAAGGACTCGAAAGTTTACATGGCTTTGGTCTGCAAAGACAAGCAATGCAAGAGTCTGAAACCCCAGATAGCACCAGGCGGCCTTGTGACACGTCAGCATATACCTTAAGGTTCCTTTGTAGGGACTAGGCTGCAGCTGCCCACTGTGGAATCAGCTTCACTTAACTTTGGCCCTTTCCATGCCCATATGCCCCACTCCTGTGCTGATTCCTTCTGGGAATCCTTATCTACTCAATCAGTGTGTACAGATCTTCATTTCAGAATCTGCTTCCGGGTAAGTGGGAAGGTAATCACCAACATAATTATCATCTCACTTCCTGGTAGGGTAGGCTGCTCACATGCCTCCATTTAAGAGCGATAATAGTGACCATTGCTCAAGTGGACAAATGCTCTGAAAATATTCCCAGTAGGGTAATTTTCATAACCCATAACACTGTAAACAAACTGTAGAGTGTAGTGACAGAGGCTGAAGCAGGCGTCACAGCATTTGTAAGGTGATTGACTCACTGGCAATGGCCTTGCTGTCCCTATCCTGCCTTCAGAGCACTGCGCCTCTAACAAACTCCTAACCACTGTTTGACTCTTCTCTGCACCATGAAAACAGGGTTTGGGTGTGCCTAAAAATGCCCTCTCTTCCCTTGCAGCGGAGCCAGGGTTAGGACAAAGTCTTGAGAAGTCAGAACAGGGCTCTTGTCTGACATACTCTGGGAAAGGAGGAGTAGAAAAATCCAACAGTAGAAGACAAGTACAACCATAGAATGAAGTTAGAGTGGGAAGAAAAAACACTTGGGTCTTAGAGTCATATTAGAGGCATCAATTGTGAAGATTGTCCAAGAAGTGTCAAGGAACTACTTAACCAGTCCTTTGCATCATACATACATGGTGTTTGACAGCCAGTTTAGGGGTCCACTCCCAGAAAGTTCAGAGCTGAAGATCAGCAAGGGGTCATTAAAGAACGTACAATAAGCTAACTGTGCCTCTCCTGTTCTGTTTTCATCTTTCTACTTTCCTCACTGTGCTCCACTCTAGATCGGTCGGGTATTAGTCATAAATCCACCATCAGTAACATTGGCAAAGATATCAAATGACCATCCTGAATTGCTGTGCTTAATGCTTCTCTCTGCCCTGAGGGTTAGAACCTCCTGTTCTATATCACTGAGCTCTGAAACAGCTTCTCTCAAGAGGCTGTAGTTTGGTTCGTTTAGACAGCCAGGAGTGCAATTCCACATACACAAATCAGTAGTAGCATTTCCTTCTGCATATGTACCTTTCCTTTCTTCATGAGGGAACAGTCAACATTTTCCACTTCTGAAATCAACCTAATCATCCCTTCCTGTCCCTCTCCCATTTTACCAATTCTCATTCCAATCATATGGTGGCTGGGACTTTCTGAATCAAACTTAGATGCATTGATGCTGGACGTATAGCTCAGCAGTTAAGAACACTCATTGGCTGCTCTTCCAGAAGACTAAGTTCTGTTCCCAGTACCCACATGCCAGCTCACAACTGTCTGTAAGTCATTTCAGGAGATTTAACTGGCACCAGGTACTCAAGTGCGGCAGATATTCATACGGGCAAAGCCTGTACATACATACAAAGTAAGACTTCATGCTGCTCTGTCTGTCTGCATCCACACAATTTCACCCATGTCAAGTCTTACTTGAGTTTTTAAATTTTATTCTGTTTTCTAAATGATGAGAAAGCACTTTATTTTCCTCTACCTCTTGTTCTTTCCAAGGTCACAAATATGACAAATATGTTGACAGTTCACAGAGCACGCACATTTTCTGCAGGGCCTCTTTCCCAGGTGTCACGATTTCTACTGAAGAACGTTACCTATAGTATTACTGTCCAGATACTATCCTATTTGCTTGTTTGCCTCCTTACTTGAAACATGACATATTTTCATTTAGCTTATAGGATGGTTATGGAAGGGATTTCATATTTTCTCCTTCAGCATCTAGTTCTCTTGTATAACCTACTTTCAAACAGATTGCTTTCATCTGAAGCTTTTCCCACAAGCTGGAGAAGTTGTCTTGGAAAACGGCAATCTTGGAGTCCTCCTGGAGATCACCAGTAGATTCTATTAGTAAATGCAAAGGTTATGTCACATCTGATGACTTTATTGTCTTTGACTTTTCAACACCTTTTGATGTGGTTATCAATCTACTTTGTCTGTAAAATTGACTGTTTTCTCTATACTATGAACCCCAAGATTAGTCTATAACCCATTCTCTAAGAGATGAGCTCAAAGATCTCATTCAGTCTCATGATTTTAAATAGCATTCATATATTGATAATACAAAAACTTGGATCTCCAACATGAGTTATTTCCTTATCTCTGGACTCAGATAGTCAAATGCATACCTGATAGGTTCATGTAGATATCCCAGTCTTAACCTGTTCAAATCCATGATCTTCATATACACTAAAATGCTTGCTGGAGGGCCTTGGGGTTTTCTTGTTGTTGTCATTCATCTACTGTTAACTCTCCATTTTCCCAATTATTCAAATCAACACCTTTGTGGGATCCATACATGCACTCCTAACCACTATCATCAATTCAATTTCTTTTCTTCTGTGGCCATGTCTTGCACATCTTCTGATCAAGTCCTGTTGTCTCTTCCTGGCTGGGGTAGTTGAGTCAATTCTGACTGTTTATTGCCTGACAACCATCACCTTGATTCAACCTTGTGTGAATAATTAAGGTAACTTTCTAGTGGATCTTCCTTCATCAATACTAAAATTGTTTTTAGCCACTTGCAGAAAACATTATCTAGCATAATCCTATTAAATCATGAATATGATCATTTCAGTTTTCTGCATGAAAACATCCAATGTTTTTCCAAGGAACTCAAAGCAAAACCCAGAATGCAGTTTACAACTTTCAAGGTCCTGCATTATCTAATCTTCATTATCTATCAATCTTCCCCTTGTGGCCTCTACACTAGCAAATTCACCCTCTGCTTCTCTCTACAAAAATGCCAGGAATATCCCAGTACTCTGGCCTTTGTGCTTGCTATTGTCTCCTCAATGATTGCTGATCTACCAGATTCCTGCCTAAAGAACTATACTTTCTTCAGGCCTTTAGTCACAATCCCATTCTTTGTGTTCCTCTAAGCCTAAAACTTCCTTTCTTCCCTCTTTGCCTTGTCACTGCCCATTTTACTCCCTTTGGTTGTATGTTCTGCTTCCTGTCCGTGCCTCTCTCTGGATGGAAGATAAAAACTGGTGTAGTTGTTTTCTACTTTACCCATGACTGAGTCTCTGTTCTCAGTGCCTAGAGCATACTCAATAAATATTTGTTGACTCAGTATTGCTCATTGAATACAGAGATGATATAATCCAACCATCTCATTTACCCCAAACAAAAGAGGCCTAAGAACTAGAGTGTCTGTGAAAACAGACACAGAGAGCGGCTGCAGCAGCACTGCGACCTCTCACTAGACCCTGCACTTCCACATCCTCATGTTGCCAATGGAAGTACCAGTTGCTGAATACACATGGTTGGGGAAAAAAAGACTTCACCAAAATCATTAGGTGTATTGGGCAGTTAAAAATTTATTTCACACTAAAATACCTGCTGAGGCTTTACCACGCCCTTATCTATGCTGGACATTTAGTAAATTACTATTGTGTACAGATCACCGTATTAGAGCCTATGTCCCAGGTCCGTGTCCAGCTTTGTATGAGCAGGAATTCTCCCACCTGTGAAAATCATGTGTTTTGTTTGAAACTTGTTGATCTGGTAGGTCCATGATTTGGATGGAGTTTCAAAGCTTCCTGCCTGTTTTCACAATCCTTTGTTTTCCTTATTTTTACAATTCTTTTGCAAGTCTAATTTTCTTTCCTCTTTTTGTTGTTGTTGTTGTTTCTATTGTTGTTAATATTATTTTTGAATTTGCAGGTACAAAGTAGGAAAACTACATAGCTCACCTGAGAGCCACAGAGAACCAGTCGAAAAGTGAAGAAGTGTCTACAACTTCATTACTCAGCAGGGACCAATTGCACCACTTCAGAACTGCAGCAAACCTTCCCTTTTTTTTTTAATTTGCTTATTTATGTGCTGTTGGTCCATTTTTCTGCCTCTCTGATTCCATCATACCTAAGACCAGAGGGAAACTCCCTTCCCACGTTGTATCACCTACAGGCACAGAGATATCTATAGGCACTTGTATGTGTGCTCTGCTCATTTTGGGATTGGGAGTATTACTATTAGGGTGTAGAAGATTTGCTTCATACAGGGAGTTATGGAGCATCTTCAGGGGATCTGAGACCTAGAAAACAGCAGTCCTATTCAAGGAAGACCATGTTACCAGGGAGCCCAGTTATCAATCAACGTACCACAAAAATTAAAGCGTCTCATAGAACAGCAGTGGAAGCACTGTGGGCAATGAATTCTTAGGGGGTGGCAAAACACATGAAGTCAAGTTATCACACTTTCCAGTGGATCTGCTGCTTGATAAACTACAGCTGGAGAGCAGACTGTGAGCAAGAAGGCCGTTTCTAAGAAGAAAATGAGTTTGTAAAAGATCCGTTTGAATTATTAACTGCGAAGGAGTGGCTGGAGAAGAAAGCAGTTGCTGGTAACACTGACTTTTCTCCTCACGTGGATGATTAGAACAAAGGGAGGCACAGGAGAGCAAGGCAAAGACAGAAAAGCAAATTTCCCTCTGACATAAGGAGGCACATTTTCACACAGTGCCTCGTCGATACATGGAGAGGCCACCTACCAGGTACAGAAAAACACAGCGGCCATTGTGAGTGTAAACAGATGCCGAAGCCAGGAAAAACAACCCACAGTTTTACCAAATATCATCTCTTTTTCTGCTTACAAAAGCGTTTCTTTACTATCAACTGGACTTATCGAGCCTTCCCTCCGCACCCTGGGAATTTCCACTCCCCATTCCCAGACACCTCAAGCCAAATTCAGTTTAAAATGCAAGCCATGCTGGTAGTCATAAGGAAATGACCGAGATGAGCGCTGATGCCTTCCCGTTCTGAAGCTGTGAGCAGAGGAAGAATCGATACACAAGGAAAACAATGCCAGTGTTTTCCAGTTCAGTATTTCTCAGCACATTGATGGTGTGGTCTAAATCCTTCAGCGGAAATGAGGCGTGTAAACATGCTAAGCAGGTCACAGTGGTCAATTCTCTCCTCTGATTTTACAAGCATGCATCCTCTGTGTCGGAAGAAGAATATATTTTAACATGACTTCAGAAAATGAAACTGAGTGATGGAAGCCAACACAGTCAAGGAAAGCAGCCACACGCTCACTGCTGCTGCTGATTCTTGAACTCCACTTCATCTTCTCCTCCAGAGAGCACAGCTCTTGGGGCATCCTCATCTTCTTCAAACCTTTTCTGAAGGAAACTTTATAAGTCTCTCTAGAGGATGTAGGATACACTATTTCAGGGTCTGTGGCTCTCAGCAATGTTATAAGCACTGATGGTGCGAAATGCCAAGATTTCCTGCCTTCTGCATCAACAGTGGTACATTTTCATGGAATAAAGCAATTGAGTAGAAGATCAGTTGAATTATATGTAGAACCACCATGGACTAAATTCCTCTTCTAATTTAAAAGAGAAAGCCACAATGAGAGAAGGGTTTCTGTCTCAAGTAGTGCAACTCTCATGGGGCATTAAAATAGAGACAGCAAAGGGCAGAGATGGGCTTGGGGTGACAAAATACAGGAGGAAAGAGCTGGGTCTTTAGATACAGACAGTACTGGGAAATTGACTTTTCACCAAGTTCTGGGATGATAACTCTGTAGGACTGAGAAACAGCTTTATTTGAATTGCTGCTATCTTTTATTGCCTTCGATGGTGTGGTTTAAAAGAAAATATTTACATAGTTAGGCTGACTTTAACTTAGGAAGTATATATGTGTTCCATGAGGCTGTATTTATGACCTAAAGAAAAGAGAGTCATTTCATGTGTGTTTATTATCTGTATGTTGAGCATTTTACTAGCTACCGTTATAAAACTGACTCACTGGTCCCCACAACCCCAGTGAAATTGGTATCTCTTTTATCATTCACCTGAAGTAGAAGTTAATACCCAGAGATGGCATGTGAGCCGTTCCACAGTTCCTCTCATTCAGTCTTCACCACACAGGTGAATTCCAATAGCTCCTACGAAACAGAAAGCCGAGAGTCAACTAGCTCCTTCCTTCAAAATGCCTGCAGATTACAAGGTGACATGGCCTGCAGCCTAAAGTGCGTAATAAACTGCCCATCTGCATTCTTGGAGGTGTGAAGTGTGAAGTCATTCCCAGTCCCTACAGGTGGGCTAGAGGGTTGGGGGGGGGGGGGTGAGTCACAATGATGACAGGACACAGGCCCAAAGGAAACTTCAGCCCTCACAATGAAGGTAATTACAACTGAGCCTTTAGGAATTACCACTTAAAGCTTGAGAGAGGGAATTCTCTTCAGGATGAGAAAGAATTCTTGCATAATACTAGGGTTTTGGCAATGACAACGTGGTATAAATTCAGGGAGGTTACAGTTGTTTATGGGAAAATCTTGGGGAGATTTTTAAAAACTAGATATATATCTGCCCTCTGCCCCAACAATTGCTCTCTTAGGTGTGTTCCTAATGAGCATAGATGTCTATGAAACATTTGAGAAAACAGTGTTATTCTTTTGGTCCCTGCCCTAGCCACGCCCACTCCCATAACCTCTGACCTGCCCGTCGCCATCTTGGGACCCTTCCTCTCTTTCTGCTTCCTTGGCGTGCGCACGCGTTTTCTCTGTCTCTCTCTTCTTTTATCTCCCCCCTCTCCTTTTATCTCTTTTCTCTGTCTTTCTTTCTCCCTCTTTCTTAATAAATACTTATGGCTATTACCTGTGTTTACGTGTCTGTTACCTGCCGCCACCGTGGGCCAAGGAAGCGTGCCCTCCTGTAGTTGCTTTCTCATGGCGGGCTCCGCCAACCCGCCCGGGGATCGTTTTTTAAGAATAACAAACAGTGCTGGTATTAAAAGGAAGGATGGATTGGGCATCAGCAGCAGGCAGTGGTGGCACAGTCTGTTACAAACTGCCTTAAAACAAAGACGTGCACATGAAAACAAACATGCGTGTGCGAGGTGAAAGCAGGCGTGTGACCGGTCCTGTATACAAAGCTCTGGACCAGCAGTTCTCCACCTGCGGGTCATGAACATCAGAAATAATTTTATGGCTGGAAGTCACCACAGCATGAGGAACTGTGTTAAAGGGTCACGGCATTAGGAAGTTAAGAACCACTGCTCTAGACAAAAGGACCCATTGGGAAATCAAATGAGGACACCATTGTCTCTGGGACAGGCAGCACTGGATTTACTAAAGTGTGTGAGGGCGTCTCCTGGGGCGGGCAGGGTTCTATGTCTGGACAGAAGTTTTGATAACACAGAGGGAAAGGTTCTATCTCTGCTGTCTACATAAAATATGCCAAAAACAAAAATGGGCTGATTGATAAATTGATATATAAGGAAAGGATATTAAAATACCAGCTATAAGTATAACTGGTTAATCTGTGAATATTTGCTATGCTGCTGTTTTAATTGTTCTATGTATTGCAAATTTGCCATAATAAAATGCTAGGGGAGTACAACATAAGAATGCATTAATAGGCATATTTTAAAGGGGAATTAAGTATTTGAATTATCTAGAATTAAAAGTACTTTTAGACTAGATACAGTCTCCATAACAGAGAACTTGCCCAGTATGCACAAGGCCCAATCCCTATCACCACAAAAGTAAATAATAAATATTTTTTAAAAATACTGTGTGGTCCAGAAAGCTTTGCTTTTTGTTGTTGAAGTTACTTCCTTTATTGAAGCCTAGGAGGAAATTAGCAGAGGCGTCACAGCACTGAGAAGCATGCACAGAGTTTCCCTGCAGCAGGGAGTAGGTCTCCACTGAGGAGCATGTGCAGAGAGAGACTCCTCCCTGCAGCAGTGTGTGGGTTTCTCTAGAGCTTATAATTAACTAGAAAACAAATCTAACTGAGTTCTTAATTTTCCAGGAAAACCCCACAAAAAAATAAACCTAGAACTTTTGAATATGAGCTCATTCTTAGCAATGTTTTAAAGAAATACTTCTATTATTTTTAGTTATATACTTATTATATTTTTAGCATATAACTCCGTGCCTGTCTGTATGAGGCCAGAGGCAGGAGCTGGGAGGCACCCAGGACGGTTACTGACAACTGAACTGAGTGGCTCTGCAAGAGCAGCGCACACGGAGCCGGCTCCCTGACCTGGACAGTCGCAAGTTTGTAAACATCTATTGCTTGTCATGTAGAAAATTTAGGAATGTTTCCAAAGAGGACAGGGAGAAAAGGTGATCATGTGATCCGAGCACCAACAGCAAACACCACTGACCACCTGAGAAATAGGTCGCAATCACTTCTCTCTCCACATTCCTTACAGCACTGAACTCTAAGCACAATACTACATATAAATGCGAGTTTAGGAGACTTCATTCTGAGGGTAACTGTGTTACTCTGTTACATTTACTGTGAAACTGTGGGCATCTAGATTGTTTTATTTTGCTATCAAAAGTCATGTTGAAGGGGAACATCTTTAGATAAATATTTCACAGTGCTATTACTTCTTTGATGGAGTGGCGCCCGGCAGCGCATGCCTTTAGCCTAATCATCGGAAGAGGCAGAAGCAGGCAGATTCTGAGTTTGAGGCCAATCTGCTTTACTTAGAGACATCCAGGCCAGTGACAGCTACATAGAGAGACTTTGTCTTTAAAAAGAAAACTAGAACTTTACGTTTAACATTCTATCTTAGTTGGCATCCAGGTTATAAAAGTCACTGTGGAGTCTTGACTAAATGCTCCTGCTGCTGCCGCTGTTAGATCAGTTATATCAGTTAAGAGTAGGCTGGCTTGTCAGCATTTTAGCAAGAGCCCTGCTGCTCTGAGGCTTACATCAACAGTCTACTGCACTGACAGGGATATCGGAGATGGTGTGTGCTTTCAGAGGGACTGGCAGTGCACGCACCTTTACTCCCAGCACTCAGGAGGCAGAGGCGGGTGGATCTTGGTGAGTTCAAGGCCAACGTGGATACAGAGTGAGTTGCAGGTCAGCCAGGGCTACACAGAGAAACCCTATCTTGATACCCTCCCCCCAAAAGAACCATGTCCCTTTCTTCCAAAGTAAAACAGATACGAAATTCAGTCTTATGTAAGGCAAGAGCCTAAACCGAGAACTCTGAGAAGAGGAAAGCGAGAGTGGGGGTGGACTTAGTGAGAGGCTGTGAGGGAAGTCTGCCCCACTGCCCTGACCGACACTGATGGCAAAGAGCAGCTTCTGCATGGCAGGAAGAGGGACCTGGACAGCAGTGGACTTGAGAAAAAAAGGTCTTTCTGTGCGACTGTAGGAAAAGGTGCGTGCTTGGAGAGCTGCTGGGAAATGGAGATGTGCTGCAGAAGAGCTAAATTAAACTCAAAGTATCTGGAAGGCAAAGGAACCCTTGCAAAATGAAAACACATCTGCTTCTCCCATTCTCTGGCTCAGTGACCACACTGGTCAGGTGGAGTCCTGGGGTGGCAAGCACCAGCCAGGAAGAGGTGATGGGTAAATATTCAGGAATTTTCAAACCGGTTTGGTTACTTCAGATTAGCCATGATAAGAGTACAGACAGCAGGAAATTGGCCACTGATACATTCATGGCTTCTTTCTTCTTTTCTTGTAGTTCTGGTTGAGCAGCTCACCATCCCTCAAATCCAAAAATGCCTTCCATTTCCTTCCAAACTCATGACCTATTATTACCAGTGATCAGTTTGTTTGAAAACCATCCGGTTCAAAGGAGCGTACAGATCATCCTTCTGTTTTGTATTTTTATCCATAGTATGTCAGCTTTGCAAACACCAGCATTCAAACCCAGAATCACACTGGCACTTTGCTCCCTAATAAACAAGTAGAAAAAGGGTGGCAGAGATTATTCAAGCAGCATTAATTTCTCGGTACGCTATGTCAACCCTTGTTACAAGCCTTTTGCATACATTCCTAAAATATCAACTGACGGAAAGTATTGATTCAGTTCTGTAAAGTTCCTTAAATCCAAGCAGGGTATGTCACGCACCGAATTGTCAGAGCTAAGACATTTCCCAGTTATGATTTGAACCCAGTACACTTCATCCAACCTCCACACTCAAGCAACATAACATATTCCTATCCAATTACTTGCCCAAACCTAAGGCTGCTTCTGAGGTTACGATGAAGATATCATTTATATGTATAAAGTGTACACATCTTACATGTACCCTCACTGAGTGCTGACAAGCAGATTCCCTTAGTAACTTGCACAATTGTCAAGATAAAGAGCACTTCCAAGTGTTTCTTCCTTGTTCAATCAATGCTCGCTCACTGCAGTCAGTACAGTGCCACTATAACAGAAACTACAAATTGTGTGGCAAAGATACCTTTTCCTCACAGTGCTTGAGTCTGAAAAGTCCAAGATCCAAGTGCCAGTGGATGCAGTATCTGGTGGGGGCTCCTCTCCTGACCCGTACATTCACCTTCCCTCACCTGTTCTCATACAGTAGGAAGAGCCAGGTTGCTGAGACCTCAGAGTTGGAATAAAGGCTCTAATGTCATGGAGGAGAGCTTTTGCCCCTGACTTAACTATCCTCCAGAGGCTGGTCTCCATCTGATGTTATCACGGGAAGATCACATGACAGCATATAAATGAGGGAACCAGAGGAACGCTCGTACCGTTGCACAAACCCATGGCACGTCTCACTGTTGCTAAGTCTCTGTCAGCTCTAGAAGTTGGTCTACAAGAAAGCGTATGGAAGACCCCCTTGTGGGAAGTCTTAGCCGTGTGCTTTGAGAATACTGCAGTCTGTTGTGTGCAGCTCCAGTGCTGATTGTGTTAGACTCTACTATAAGGCAGCCCACTGTGGGTCCACTTCCTGGTGGCAGGCATCCCAGTGGTCAGTTGCTATGATTGACATGTAAGTGGTGTTCTTAATAGATGTTTTAATTTCTTTTGGGTAAGATCTAACAATATGGGTGAGGCACATGCTTACCAGATGAAATACTAGCGAACTTTGTCATTTCATAGTCCCATTTGTAATGTGTTATAATTCTGCCATTCTAGCAAGTGTACACTAATAACACGTTAGTTTTCATTTGTATCTTTGACATATGTAAACCTAGACATTGTAAAAACACAGGAGTGTACCTCAGTGACTTTATGATTGTGACAAAACCAACCAACCAAAGAGAAACCAAAATGAGGTATAGTAGGCACTCCTTTCATCCCAGCACTCAGGAATCAGGGGCAGGGGGATCTCGGTGACTTCCAGGTCAGCCTGGCCTGTATATCCAGTGAGTGCTGCATTGTAAGACCCTGTCTCAACAAACAAAACAGAAGAAAAGAAGAGGAAAGCAAAACCAGAGTCTGGGGAGGTGACCTCATGAAATGCGAGAGGAACCGAGTTCTGAAATGTGTGAGGACCAGAGTTCAAATCTCTAGAGCTCACATAAGAGGACTCATCTGTGTTCCTAGTGCTCCAGTCAGGGGACATGAGACACCTGTGTTCCCAGTGCGCCAGTCCGAGGACATGAAGCAGAGACAGGAGGAACTCTGGAAGCTCGCAGTTCAGCCAGTCTAGTGTATACATCAGAAAACAAGCTTGTATCAGATAAGATGAAAAGAGAACAAACATTGAGTTTGTCCTCCGACCTCCGCATGCATTCTCTCTCTCTCTCTCTCTCTCTCTCTCTCTCTCTCTCTCTCTCTCTCTCTTTCTCTTTCTCTCTCGTTCTCTATTTCACACACACACACACACACACACACACACACACACACGCATGCAGGTTATTTGAAAAAAGTCCTAGAATTCAACAACAAAATCCAGTGGGAAAGCCTAAACAAAGGCTTGAACAGGCCCTTCACAGTGCGTACAATGAGCACAAAGCACATGGCCTTGCTCCTTCCCCTCTGTAGGAGCAATCACCTTTTATGTATTGTTGTTTGTACAAACATAGTTTCCTATCCAAACTGTTCACAACTTGGAAGCAGAATGAACACTGAAGTCTTTGCACACCCCACTTGGTAACTTAAGAATTCACAAGTATTTTTAAATGGTGGACCTAATGAGCTAAAAATGTCTACCATAAGATCTTAAGAAGGCCACTAATATTATAAACAAATTGAAAAGTAACAAGAGCAGTACCTACAGGTGGTGAGAAAAATAAATAACAAGAAATACAAGCTTTTAAAAGAGACAGAATTCTCAAGGGTGGGTGAAATTCCTGTCAAGATATAAAGTACAAAAGGAAGCAGAGTTTGTAGAAAGAAAGGGCAGAGATAATGCGAAAAAAGCTTTCCAAATATAAGGCACGTGCTCTTTTCTGTCTGTGTGTGGGTAATTTTGCATCTCTGAAAGCCCAGGGGGAAACGATCAGAGCAAAACAGGAAGCCAAGCATGTGCCCCAGGGCGGAAGTCAGCACACCATGACTCTGTGCACCCTGACGTGCATCAAGTCCCTGGTCAGATATGAGACCAAGAACGTGGTGATGGCATCATTACTGCCTCTCCAGGGTTTCAGTTGCCATGACGTCATCTCGGAATTCCCAGCACACAGTGATCTGAGCTCTCACAGTACCTGTAGGCCCTGAACTAAAAGTCATTCTGAAAGGCCCCTGGGAAACTTGAGCACCCTCAAGCTCATGAGCTGCTCTGCAGTATTTGTGGTAACTCTGAGGAAATTTCTAGAGCTAGAGGCTGACTCTGACCATTTTCACTTTAAAATAGCAGTGCCCACTTTGTTTGCAGATGAGCTCAAACCAGTTCTGTTCCCTTCAGGAGACCCAAACATGTCTCAGGCATCTGTCCTGACCTCCAAACTAATTTGTGGAAGTTGTTTGATTCTTGGGTCAAATCATGGTTATCATTTTCATTTTTAAGCTTATTTTGGGGGTGGGGACTTTGAGAAAGGGTCTACACAGCTCTGTCTATCCTGAAACTCTCTCTATACACCAGGCTGGCCTCAAACTCACAGAGATCCACCTGCCTCTGCCTCCTGAGTGCTGGGGTTAATGTGTGTGTCATCACACCTGGCTATAAAAGAGGTATTCAAGGCTGGCCTTGAACTCCTGATTCTCCTGTCTCTGCCCTTCATCAAATCCTACCATTCTGCCCCACCACAACTAGAAACTTTTTTTGAATTACACATTTTCATGTTATATTTTGATGGCTGGTGTTCCCCCTCCCTCAATTATTCCCAGATCCTCCCCACCCAACTTCCCATTTTTTTTTTTTTTTTGTATCAAACGTTTTTTATTTGGCTTATGAAGTTCAGTGGAGCCAAACCTTCCAAGAGTCTCATGGAATGCATACACAAGTTAGTGGTATGTTTTTTCTTTTTTTTTTCTTTTTTTCCCCATCGCCACCTCCCCTTTCCCTCCCCCTCCCCCAATCAAGTCCCCCTCCCTCGTCAGCCCAAAGAGCAGTCAGGGTTCCCTGCCCTGTGGGAAGTCCAAGGGCCACCCACCTCCATCCAGGTCTAGTAAGGTGAGCCTCCACGAAGCTGCCTAGGCTCCCACGAAACCAATAGGTACAGTAGGATCAAAAACCCATTGCCATTGTTCTTGAGGTCTCAGTAGTCCTCATTGTCCGCTATGTTCAGTGAGACCTGTTTTAACCCGGGCTTTTTCAGACCCAGGCCAGTTGGCCTTGGTGAGTTCCCAACAGAACCTCCCCCTTGTCTCAGTGTATGGGTGCACCCCTCGTGGTCCTGAGTTCCTTGCTTGTGCTCTCTCTCTCCTTCTGCTTCTGATTTGGACCTTGAGATTTCAGTCCGGTGCTCCAATGTGGGTCTCTGTCTCTGTCTCCTTTCATCGCCTGATGAAGGTTAATATTCAGGAGGAAGCCTATATGATTTTCTTTGGGTTCTCCTTCTTATTTAGCTTCTCTAAGAACCCGAATTATAGGCTCAATGTCCTTTATTTATGGCTAG